>NC_136960.1:20722237-20896851 GCF_032717465.1 Coenobita brevimanus
TGAGTAGGTAAGAGATTAGGCTCAGGAGGTTGACCGCTAGTGTCCATGCGTTAGAAACTAGATATATCAGGAGAAATTGAAAGATGAGTGCCCTACAGCCATTCAGAGGAATTTTTTCCAGCAATTACCCTTGTGTCCAGGGGCAAATGCAGGAGTGGCTGTATCGTTTAGCTTCCCGTCGCAAAAGACTCTCAGTTTTGCTGAGAGATTCCTGCGGCTGAGGTTTGCCAGACCGCGAGGAGAGGATTGTCATATGCATAAAGGAAGCCGTTCTGGGAATGGTACGCTAGGCAACTAAGACTCTCTTAGGTTGCTGATCTTAGAAGGTTTCGACAGATATCAGTTTTTATCAGGAGGAAGTGCAGAAAGGTGAGTCATTCCCCACTGTTACAAACAATAATGTGAAAGGATGCAATACATCCTTCTGTGCAGGTTTGGCGAGTGTCGTAGAGGAGCAGGCGCTTGATAGTAAGTGTCCCCACTGTTACAAACAATAATTGTTCTGACCAGATGAAAAAACATGGTGTGCAGTATAGGGACACACCCAGCAGGCGCTCACACTACACGGTTAACACACGGCGATATTTTTTATGTGGAGACGCCCCATTTGTGAGGCTTGAAACATCCCTGTGACGGTGGAACATGTTTTAGTTCACTGCAGAGAATTTCATATTCTCCAGAGCACTGTGGGTTTTGATACCTGCAGTCTCCCACGTTCTGGGTATTTCTGCAGATATTCTTAAGGTTGCGAAATCAGAAATTAGTAAAGTAATGAAGGCTGATGATTAAATATTAATTATTATTGATTATTATTTCCTGACCTTCAGATTTGTTTTTGAAGTTTTGAACATCACTGGGAGTCTTTCACAGATAATAAGATGTGAGAATGTTGCATTTTTAGTGTTTTCGCCTTCAATCTCGCTGTTTTTAGCATTAAACAAATGACCCTGTTCCCAACGTAAAAATTCAACAAATCTCCAAACAACATTAGTACAGATCATTTTGTGTTCTTTCAGTGTTTCGGGGTCGTTTTTCCTTTGTAAATATCAATCATGATATCGCTCGAACAGGCACGCGGAGAAAATATTGCACATTATATATTGGCTGATGAAACTTAAAAGCACAAGTAATGGAAATAAAAATTACATCCGTTCTTTCTCTATATTTCCACGAAGTTTTCACGTCCCAAAATTCTTACTTAAAACGTTCAACGGGTAACTTCTTTACCTATGTATCGCTTTCATCCTACGAATTACCTCATTAAGATTGGTCATTAAATATTTTTTCCTCCACGGAATTTTCTATCATAAATATTTCTGTTGCGGTGCTATGCGTTCTACCAATCAATCAATCATAAATACTTCTGTAATTATAGATGCCTCCGGAAGTGTTTCCCTGATAATTTTGAGTGCATGTGGGAAAAATGCATTTTTAATGTTTTCGTCATCAATTATGCTGTTTTTTGCATTACACAAGTGACCCTCTTCCCAATGTGAAAATTCCACTAATCTCCAGACAAAATTAATACAGTTCAATTAATATTCCTCCAAAATGCATCGGTGTATTCATATTAGTGTTCTTTTTCTCAATAATGATTTCAGCATATGAAGTGTGGCTGCAGAGAAAGGATTGTCATATCGAAAAGTATAAAGAAAAGGGGAATAGGGCGAAGGGCTGTGCGTAAAAGTGGCACAGATATATTTGATCAGCGGCTGACTGATGAATTTTCAATAGAAAAGAACCCCACTGTAGGGGGTCACCTTGACGTGGTGGTGGGGCTTGATGTCAAGCATGGTTGGCAGTGCCACCTACTTGGGAGGCAAGCCTACCTTGTAGGGTTTGGCATTTGTCGGCCTTGTGGACCAAGCACCCCTACATCACTGGTAGAGGAGGCCTACTGGGATGTCAGTCCCTGCCCATCTGTCATTCAGGGCGGGACTGTTGCCTCCCCACGTGTTTGCCGTGCGTGTCCCGTAATGCTGGGAGACGGGAGTCCTGGTGGCTGAGCGATGCTGCATGGTGCGCTCCTGCAGCTAGCAATACACCTCTTTGGTCCCTTATTCTGGCTAGACGGGTGGCCTGGCTGGAGCCCGACCAGGTCAATCGGCTGGTCACTGGCTAGCCATCCAGGCTAGTCACCTAGTGGCTTTAGGGTCAAGTGGCACTGGGGACCTGGTGGCCCTATCAGTCACCCTTGTCAGGGTCCCTTGGTGGTTACCTGCGTATACTTTCCCACTACCTCTGGGGTCGCCAGTGGTGCTTTCCCTGGCATATGGCCTCCCTTGTTGGGCTCCATGGTGGGTGGAGGGGTGGGGGAATGAAGGTTGTTTTTTTATTTCATGGCTTCCTCCAACATTCTTGCGGCTGACGACCCTGGCTCCGTCCCTGACCATCCTTCACAGTCTCCCTCCTGTGTGCCTCATGTGCCTCTGGCTGGTGAGGCCCACATTGCCACCTTGGAACCATACCTGCCTGGTTCCAGTGGTTTCCAGTCAGTGGCCACTACAAAGAAGAAGAGCCGGCAACAGACATCGTCATCTTGTGGACATGCCTGTGAGGTCCTGCCAGGTGTCTATGAGAGGATTGATTTCCCAAGGTACTACACCATCATTCGCACTTTGGATGGTCAGCCTATTGGGAATCTAGACATTTTTACTGTTCATCGGCGCATTGTGTCAATCTGTGGCAGAGAACCGAAGATTTCACCTCAGGGGGATGGTGGCCTCCTAGTGGAGGTTACATCCCCTGAAGAGGGTTCCCGGCTGGCTGCCCAGTGTAAGGACCTGGATGCACTGTTCACTTGTTTTCCTCATGCCTTTTTTCAATCAAAGTCGAGGTGTTGTTTTCTCGAAAGACTTATTGCGTTACAGTGAAGAGAAGTTGCTTGAAGAACTCCAGGTCCACAGGGTCGTTAAAGTGGAGAGATTTCAGAAGAAGGTTGGTGGTGTTCTTACCCCAACTCCATCCTTGTTGCTGACGTTCGACTGTACTGTTCTGCCTTCATCCATCAAGGTGGCTTGGTTGTCCCTTAGGGTCAAACCCTTTGTCCCAAATCCACGATGCTGCTACCACTGTCAGATGTACGGGCATGTTGGGCGAGTCTGTCGTCGTTTGCAACAGGGCCTCCCAGTGGTGTGTGTCAGTTGTGGAGCATCCACTCATGCAGGACAGGACTGTCCTGGACCTGTTTGTTGTTTGCACTGTGGTGAGGCACATCCTGCTTCATCTAAAGACTGTGCCCGGTTTTGCTTGGAGAAGGAGATCCTCCTCATCCGTAATCGGGATAAAATAAGCTTTCCTGAGGCCAGGAGTAGAGCCATGTCATCTGTTTTCCGTAACGGAGTGTCTTATGCATCAGTTTTGCCCGGTCATAGCCGTCCTCATCGTCCTGTCCAGCAGCAGGCCCGAGTTCCTCCTGTTGTGTCAGCTCCTATGCCTTCATCTGCTGATTCCATGTCAGTGCAACAATCTCCCGCACTTGAGATGGTTGCCGCTACAGTTCAAGACTCGACCTCTACATCTATTGTATCCCCTGGTAGTCATGGTGCACATTCTTCATTTGCTAAACGTCATCGTGGTTCCTCAGAGTCTTTGAGTCTTGAAGATCCTCCAAGCAAGGTGTCGGTCGTGGAGTCCACATCCTCTGTAGTTAGTCCATCTGTGCAACAGCCCTCGGACCCTGCTTCTGGGTCTTCGGGGCTTCTGGGGTGTCAGGTCAGTCTGGCACCTCTTCCTCCGGGGAATCAGATGTTCCTCCTCCGGTTACCTCTGAGGATCCTGTCCTGCCCCTCCACGTTTGGAGGCCAGGACCCCAATCCCTCCTGCTCGACCTCTTGGTTCACTGGGGGCCCCGGGCAGGGTTTGGAGTAGCTCTTCCTCTCCTGTTGGCAGCGACGGGTGTCTGTGAAGTCTCCCAACACTTTGCAGACCCCAGGCCCTCGTTCTAGCCATGCTGCTGCCCGTGGCAAGCCCCTTAGTGGGCGTATCCGCATTCCCAAGAAGATTGTCTCCCAGGGTCGCTCAGTGGTTTCCACTAAGTGACCCTTTCTTTTGTGTATATAGTTCCTCCATTTTAATATTTTTAGTATTTTTTTATGGTTTTCTGTTTGTCCCTCTCCCTGCCCCTTTTTATTTCAGTAGTTTTAATGGCTAATATTATTCAATGGAACTGCCGTGGTTTACGAGCCAACTGGGAGGAACTCCGTTGGCTTCTGGCCGAGTATTCACCTGTGTGTGTTTGCCTACAAGAGACAATGGTTGGTGATGCTGCGCCTCCCAGTCCACCTGGTTACCAGGTTTTTTATTCAGATCCTCTTCCTGGACAAGGTCATGGTGGGGGTGTGGCTATTCTAGTACGCAGTGACATACCTTTCCCGGCTGTGAATCTTAACACTCCACTGCAGGCTGTTGCTCTCCAGATTTTCCTTCCCCCTGGTTACAGGTTGATCTCTGATCCTCCTTCCTTTCTGTTGCTGAAAATCATCATGTGCTATCCCAAGCTGCATATGATCACATGTGCTCAGCTTCTGTAGTTGTGCTAGATTTTATTGATGCTGCTGTTTACTTACTTCAGAACAAACGGATCTTCTATTTCTGTGTCTCTGTGCTTACTGGTAGCCCGTTTTACATGTTACTTCTGAGTATGTTTCCTATTTTGAATGCCTGACTTCTCGATGCGCTGTCTTACGTTTTCCACTACTGAGTACTTTTTTAGATTTGGTTCCAGCTGATGTGTGCTTTTCACCACTGATGCTGCTGTTTATATACAGACTTAATACACTCGCGGGCACTGCAGAGTAAGGCCAGGTCACTTTGCACTCGTTCTTGCCGTCCAGACTATGTGATGAGTGTGGGTCTGCTGTTCGGCTAAGACTTGCTTCTATTCTGAGAAGGCGTTTCACCGGCAGGTGACCGGTACTTACTATTCCTCTCATGCCGAGGATGGTGTGGCTAAAGGCTAAGGAGTCTGTTCTTGTCAATTTTTCATCACTGTGGGAAAGGGAGGAATTTTGGGAAATTTTTCTTTCTCTCCAACTGTCCGCTCAGATTTGGTGAGTGTTTCCTTTTTGATTTTGCAAATGTTGCTCACTGCCCCTCATTCTTGTCTGTTGCATTTGCAGATCAGCCTGTGAAGTTTCACTCATCTTTATATTTCTTTCCAGTCCTCTAATTTGCTTTTTTTCATTCTGAACTTCAGATGGCATTTGGTGCGCGACTCCTCCAGGCTTGGATGATGTTCCATACTTCTTACACCACTTGCCTGATGCAGGCCTTCATTTTCTGTTGTCACTGTATAACAGAATTTGGTGCAATGGTGGGTCCGACCTCATGGGGTGTTGCTGTGGTTTATAAGCCGGGTAAGGATCACTTGCCCACTAATTATCGCCTTTTGCTGACATCTTGCCTTGTAAGGTCCTCGAAAGATGGTTTTCTCTTCACTTATTACTTGTTTCCAGTCTGGTGTCGGGGGCGGTCTTACAGATGCTCTCCTCTCTTTAGAATTCCATCCAGGCGATTTGCAACTCAGCATCAATCAGAGTATTAGTACATCCTGTCCGGATGGTATATCCTCTCTTTATGAGTTTCTCGTCAACTCGTTACCGGTTCTAATGGCTCTTTTATTCGCCTGAGTGAGCTGTCTACTGCACGTCCTTGAGGATGTGTGCACAAGGAGCATACTAAGTGTTACCCTTTTCGCAGTGGCAATTGTTTTTTTTGTTACTTCTTTTTATGTTGACGATTTATCAATCTCTCACTGCCTCACGGATGTCAATGGCAAAAATGATGGCTCTCAAATGATTTGATTTTCTTCAAGAAGACCGTTGCCATGCATTTTTGAAGGAGGTTTTTTTTGATTTTGTTTAATAAACTGATTTTTGAAGCCGGTTGACTGGGTCCTACTGATGCTGAGGTACCAAAGATTATGTTGAAAGTTTTGCCTTTGAGCTGATCCAAGACTCTGGTCTTATTGCATTCAGTCTCTTTTTGCTGTGATGCTTTTCTTATGATTGATTTTATTCCTCATGCCTTATCTGTGTTTCCCGCATCGTATTTTTGTTCCATATTTTGCTGTTTTCTGATTTTGATATTATTTGAGTTTGTTGAGATGTTTTATTGTTTTCTCTAGACTTTTGCTCGGATTCCCTTCTCTTGATCATTTTCCGCTTGCTCTCTCTCTTTTCAGGTGTCTATTGGTTCTTTTCTACTCCTTCCATCATGGTTTCCATTATCGATGTGATTTCTCTGTTTTTTGTAGTGATCTTTCTTGACATTTTGTTTTCTTTCATTTTTCCTTCTCTTTTATTTTTGTTTTTGACTCCCCTCTTTTTTTTAATTCCATATCTCATTTTCTTGATTCTCATCTCCTGTTTATCTTTTTTTGTGTATGGTGCTTTTTCCTCACCTTCTTCGGAGGTGGGAGTTCCTTTTTTTTCACTAGCTGATGCTACTTCTTCATTCCTTTCTACCTGCTTTTACTGTTTTCTGTGACTCCTGTCTCTTTCTCTGCCTTTGTCTTTTAGTTTGAAGCTTTTATGCCTTCAGAGGAATTCTTTTCCATTTGAGAAGGTGTGCATTTTGGCCAGTTACGCTCCTTTTTTGCTCCATTTCTGTTTTTGCAGTTTTTTTCTTATCACCTCTCCATCTTTGTACTGCTTGCCTTGATTTGCACTGTTGAAGTTCGTCTTCATTGTCATCTTGTTCAGGTTTTCTCTCCGGAGTGACTTTCTCTTTAGATTTTGCCAGAATCTCATTCTTAAGGTTTCCTTATGGTTTTCTGCTTTTTTCTTCATTTTTACTTTTTTTAATGGAGATGCTCTTTTCTGTGATTACTGTCTCTTTTGACTGTTCTGGCACTCTGCTCGAGATTATTTTAAATTTCTCTCTCTCAAAATTTATTTTTGATTGATGTGTTTTGTAAAAGTATGTACTCACAGAATTTAGGAGTTGTTAGGTAGTTTAGAAGAAAAAAAATCACACTATCTTTTGTGCTTTTGCTCCTGTCGAGTTTCTAGTTTGAAAAACAGTTTTCTTAGCAAAATTTCGTGTCGGAAAAAATAATCATTAATAAATCTGAATGATGTAATACGACAGATGAAATCGATTATCAGGTAAAGCTGTCTATATTTTGAGGGATTTCAGCCCGAAGAGTCATTTGACCTGAAATGTGTAAAAATCGTGGAAATATAGAGGTAGAACGGATGTTATTTGTATTTGCATCACGTGGGCTTTAAAGTGGCATCATCAGTCTAGTAATCAAACATATAATGTGCTATATATGCGCCGCCTGCCAGTTAGTGCGATATCATGATCGATGTTTGGTAAGGTAAAACCACGACGAAATGCAACAAATTGTTAACGTTTGGAAGAGGGCCACATGAGTGATACTGAAAACAAGATTATTGAGGAAGAGAACACTAATATGAATACATCGATGAAAAATGCAAGTTGATGGAACATGAAATGAACTGTATCAATGTTGTCTGGAGTAGGTTCATTTGTGAAATACAAAGAACAGAATAATTGAAGGCAAAAGCACTAAAAATGCATCTTTCTCACATGTACTTTAAATTAACTGGGAGAAACTCACAGTGACATCCAAAATTCCAGAACTACTTATGAGGGTCAGAAAATTCCGTGGAGGATAAAATAATCAATAACAAATCTTAATGACGTGATACCTAGGATGAAATCGATACAAAGGTAAAGAAGTCTACCTTTTAAGGGTTTTTTGAAGTTTCATTTCATTGGAGACGTGAAAACTTCGTGGAAATAGATGAAACGGATGTAATTTGTATTTCTAACACTTGGGCTTTTAAGTATCATCAGCATAGTGATCAAATATATAATGTGCAATTTTTTCGCCGCATACCGGTTAGTGTGATATCATGAGTGATATTTGCTAAGGAAAAACTACTCCAAAGGGCTGAAGGGAAACAAAATTTTCTGTTTTTTGGACATTTGGTGAACTTTTATGATGAGAAAAGGGTCGTTTGTTTAATGGTAAAAACAGCGAGATTGAAAGCGAAAACACTAAAAATGCAACATTCTCACATGTACTCTATATTATCTGTGAGACACTCCCAGTGATGTATAGAATTCCAAAAAGATTTCTGAAGGTCATGAAAATCCGTGTCCAAAAAACTAATCAATGATAAATCTGAAGGAGGTAATATTTAGCATGAAATCGATTTACAGTTAACGACTTCTACCTTTTGAGGGATTTCAGCCCGATGATTTTCATTTCATTTGAGACATGAAAATATCGTGAAAATATAGAGGTAGAAAGGATTTTATTTGTATTTCTATCATTTGGGCTTTAAAGTGGCGTCATCAGCCTAGTGATCAAAAATATAATGTGTTATTATTCTCTGCATGCCGGTTCATGCGATTTGATGATCGATATTGACTAACGTGAAACGACTCCGAAAGGCTTATGGAACACAAAATGAACCATTTAATGTCAGGAGATTGGTTGAATTTTTACGTTAGGAACAGGGTACTAGTAACAGCATAGTTGAAGGCGATATCACAAAAGAATGCAACTTTCCCCCATGTCTTCTATTATCTGTGAAACACTCCAAGTGATATCTACGATTCCAAAAATATTTCTGAAGGTCAGAAAATTTCGTGCCGGAAAAATTAGTCACTAGTAAAACTGAATGAAGTAATAGGGAGGATGAAATCGATTCACAATTAAAGACGTCTTTGTTTTGAGGGATTTCAACCCGAAGAATTTCATTTCATTTAAGTTAAAATATCGTGGAAATAGAGTTAGAACGGATGATATTTGTTTTTGCATCACTTGAGTTTTAAATTTGCTTCATCAGCCTACTGATCATGTATATAAAGTGCAATATTTGCGCCGCATGCCGGTGCCTGCAATATAATCATCGATATTTGGTTAAGGTAAAACCACTTCGAAAGGCAACAAATCATTAACGTTAGGAAAGTCACTTGGGTGATGCTGAAAGCCACATTATTCAGAAAAAGAACACTAATATGAGTACACCGATGCATTTAGGAGGAACATTAGATGAACTGTATTAATTTCGTCTGGAGATTAGTTGCATTTTCACATTGAGAAGGGGGTCATTTGTGTAATGCAAAAAGATCATAATTGAAGGCGAAAACAATAAAAATGCAACTCTCTTACATGTACTAAATTTTCCTGGAAACACTCGCAATGGCATCGAAAATTCCAGAAACATTTATGACGCTATGTATATTCCGTGGATTATAAAATAATCAATAATAAATCTGAATGAGGTAATACGTAGAATGAAATCGATTCACAGGTAAAGATGTCTTTGTTTTGAGGGATTTCAGTTCGAAGAGTTTCATATCATTTGAACGATATTTATATTTGCATCACTTAGGCTTTAAACTGGCATTATCAGCCTTGTGATAAAATATATAATGTCCAAGTAAGACATCTGCAGGTGATCTTGGATATCGGAACTTCCAGAACAGTAGTAAAATTAATGCAGTAAACACTCAACATAATACGAATTTTCGGCCCACCTCAGACCATCAGTAGGTATTACAATTGTTCTATACAGTCAGCTCAGACTTGATGAAAATAACAGAAATTTATTGAACCATAAAACTAAAAAACAAGTAATTAAAAAAAAAAAAAAAAAAAAAGCAAGTAAAATTAACCCTCCTCCTAGTATAAAAGCTTAAACAGAAATGCCAAGAATTTCTCAGAGAAGACCCAAAGAAAACTAAACCCACAAACTGAAACATCATTCGTCTATTTGAATACTAAACTCAAACCCCTCCCAAACCTAAGCAAACGAACCACACCCACCTATTGATTCGAACAGACCATTAAATACTATTAGCTACATTGATTTCAGGTCTATACTTTTCTATTAGTAATTTTTCTCCTAGTAAAGCATCAGCTGAATTACTGAATTTGGCATGTAATTTCAAAAATTTTGGACGGATGTTCTCCCAAAATTTCTCTAAAAACCCTATACCATGTCCTATTTTGATGAGTTTAAGAAGTAATTTTTCTAAAGTTCGGTAGGATGCCAGACTACTTCCATATCGACCAAGTAAGACATCTGCTGGCGATCTTCTGAATTATGTAATATGTAGGATTACCTTTTCCGAAGAGATTCATTTCATGCGAGAGGTGAAAACATCGAGGAAGTAAAGAGATAAAACGGGTGTCATTCGTATCTCCATCACTTGGGCTCTAAAATGGCTTCATCAGCCTAGTGATCAAATACATAATGTTCAATATTTTCTCCGGAAGCCGGTTCGTGCGATTTTTTTTTTTTTTTTTTTTTTTTTTTTTGATAATAATCATGGCGGCGCAACTGCCAGGGTCATATGCCGCCGTATAGCATAGAAGTAAAAAGCAAAAAACTAAAAATAGAGGATAAGCCACACAATAAAAAAAAAAAAAAAAAAAAAAAAAAAAAAAAAAAATAAAAGGAGAAATTCTAAATATCTTTAAGAAGTCCTGCCTCCTTCACAAAGGAGAGGGTTGCCCCTCCCAAGGCACAGGCATCCTCCCCAAGCACGGAGGAAAGATGATACACACCTCCATCCGTTTGGTGGTCAGAGAGGAACCGACGCCGCAAATCCTCAAGACTAGGACACTCCACCAACAGGTGCCGAACAGTCAAGGGAACCAGACAGTCATCACAGAATGGAGGAGGAGCCCTCTCCATTAAAAAACCGTGAGAGAAACGGGTGTGGCCAATGCGGAGGCGGCACAAAGCAGTCTCCCATTGACGAGGGAAGCCCTGGTAACTGAATGAGCCCACCTTCTGGCAAATCGAGCGCAACTTATTGGCACCCACAGCATCCCAATGCTCCTGCCAACAGCACCAAACCCTGAAGGCAATAAAGGAGCGCATATCTGCAGCAGGCAGACGATACAGAGGGGACTGTGCAAGAGGGGGACGAGCCGCTGCCGCCTTGGCCAGCTGATCAGCTCGTTCATTCCCTGCCACTCCTACATGAGCTGGAACCCAACAGAAATCTACACGACGTCCACGACGCCCTAAAAGGAAAAGCCACTCTAAAATGGATAAAACCAAAGGATGAGAGGGATTAAAAGACTCCATTGCAGAAAGAGCACTTCGTGAGTCACTAAAAACAGTAAAAGCAGTGTGGGGGAGAGTGAAGAGAATCTGAAGGGCAAATAAAATAGCAGTCAGCTCAGCCGTAAAAACAGAAGCAGTCACAGGGAGGCTCCCACCTCGACAGAAGGTGGGAAACACCACACCAAAGCCCACACCCGCATCAGACTTAGATCCATCAGTATAAACTGGTATGGAGTCCCCATGAGAAGAGGCATGCTCTAAAAACAGAGAAAATAAAACCTGAGAAGGAAGGGAGGCCTTACTGGATGAGAAGAAACGACAAAATGTCACCCTGGGGAGAAGCCAGTAGCCCACCCTCGGGACACGGTGGGGAGTGATCGGCACAGAAGGAACAGAGAAGCTAGGCATAATCGACTGCACCCTGAAACCAAAGGGCTTTGGAAAGGATGGCCGAGTGGCAAAAATAGGTGACCGAGAATCTTGAGAGGCCTTGAGAAAGGGCACAGAGTCTGGGAGACGAGATAAGCGATACCAACATCTCATCAAAAGGGAAGAGCGGAGCAAGTCTAGAGGAAGGACACCAGCATCAGCCAACAAACTCGAAATCGGGGAAGATCGGAATGCCCCAGTGGCGAGACGAACACCAGCATGATGTATGGAATCTAAAATACGAAGCCGGGCTTCTGAGGCAGAGGAATAAACTTCACATCCATAATGAAGTTTGGATAAAATCAGAGACTGATGCAAGAGGAGGAGGGTCTTGCGATCAGCTCCCCAGTATGTGTGCGCTAAAACTTTCAAGAGACCCAATGCTCTGAGACACTCAGCTTTTACGTACCTCAAGTGAGGGACCCAAGTCAACCGGCTGTCAAAAATCAGCCCTAAAAACCGGGTTTCCTTTAAACACGAAATACGACGCCCATCTAAAAAAAGGTTTGGGTCAGGGTGGACTCCACGAATGCGACAAAAATGCATGGCAACGGTCTTCTTGAAAGAAAATCGAAAACCTCGTTCATCAGCCCATCTAGAGACACGGTTGAGAGCCATCTGCATCCTCCTTTCTGCCATTGACATCCGTGAGGCAGTGACAGAGATTGATAAATCGTCAACATAGAGAGAGCCACGAACACCATCAGGGAGCACAGAAATAACGCTGTTAATTGCCACTGCAAAAAGGGTAACACTTAGTATGCTCCTTGTGGCACACCATCCTCAAGGGGACGTGCAGTAGACAGCTCACTCCCGACTCGGACCCGAATAAAACGATTAGATAAAAACTCCCGGATAAAAGTGGGGAGTTGCCCACGGAGACCAAACTCATAAAGAGATTGCAATATACCATGACGCCAGGAAGTGTCGTACGCCTTCTCCAAATCAAAGAACACTGTGATATGATGCTGGTTAGTTGCAAAAGCCTGGCAGATGGAAGATTCTAAAGAAAGGAGAGCATCTGTGGTCGACCGCATCTTCCGAAACCCACACTGCACTGGAGACAAGTAACCACCCTTCTCTAAGTACCACATGAGCCGACTATTCACCATCTTTTCGAGGACCTTACAAAGGCAAGATGTCAGCGAGATAGGGCGATAATTAGTGGCCTGCAAGTGATCCTTACCCGGCTTAGGGATGGGGAGAACCACAGCAACACCCCATGAGGTCGGAAACCCACCATTGCACCAAATTCTGTTATACAGTGACAACAGAAAATGAAGGGCTGCATCAGGCAAGTGGTGTAAGAAGGCATATGGGACATCATCCAAGCCTGGAGACGAGTCACGACACTGCGACAATGCCATCTGAAGTTCAGAAGCAGAAAAAGCAACATTATACGACTCCTCCGCAGTAGATGGAAAACTAATGCCCAAAGATTCCAGGTGCCGTCGGCGGCGTGCCGACGGGGATGAGGTGTCCTTCCTAGAGACATTAGCAAAATGAGCTGCAAATATCTCGGCAACAGACGAAGAATGAGCCACCACCACACCTGCATGAGATAAAACAGGAGGAGAGGGAACAGGAAATTTCCCTGAAATCTTCCTCACCCGTTTCCACACTTTTGTGAGAGGAGTCTGTGAAGAAATTGAAGAAACAAATGATGTCCAAGACTTCCTCCTAGCCTCCTTCATAACCCGCCGGGCATGAGCTCGGGCTCTCCTATATGCCGCTAAGTAACCAGGGTCACCTCGGTGACGACGGAGTCGGGAGAAAGCAACACGTTTAGCCCTAACAGCAGAAGCACACTCATCAGTCCACCAGGGAACTGGACGGCGAGGAAAGTGACCAGCTGTTCTCGGAATACTCTGCAGTGCCGCCGAGTGTAGTAAGTCTGTGAAATACTCAACAGCAGCATCAATGCTGACAAAATCCTCCACACATTGGTTCGGGGAACACAGCTCCTCAAAGACCGTCCAGACCGCCCTATCCAAGCGCCAGCGGGAAGACGACGCCGAGGCGCACTCTGTGTCGATCTTAATAAAATAGGGAAGTGGTCACTGCCATGTAAGTCGGGTAACACAGCCCATGTAAAATTCAGGGCTACCCCTGCAGAGCACAGAGACAAATCAATAGAAGTAAAAATACCCGTTTGACTATGGAAGTAAGTAACTTCACCAGAATTAAAAATGTACAGGTCCACATCCTCCACAATGGAGGCTAACATAGTACCTCTAGCATCAGCTGTGGAGCCACCCCACAGGGGATGATGACTGTTCATGTCACCCAGCAAGAAATAGGGTGAGGGAAGTGCACGAATAAGATTTTCAAGATCAACCCTCTCAATAGTGGCACTAGGAGGGAGGTACAAAGAGCACACAGTATAACGACGGGGAAGGAAAATCTGGAGAGCAACAGCCTGCAGTGGAGTGTTAAGATTCACAGCAGTGAAAGGTATGTCACTGCGTACTAGAATAGCCACACCCCCACCATGACCTTGTCCAGGAAGAGGATCTGAATAAAAAACCTGGTAACCAGGTGGGCTGGGAGGCGCAGCATCACCAACCATTGTCTCTTGTAGGCAAACACACACAGGTGAATACTCAGCCAGAAGCCAACGGAGTTCCTCCCAGTTGGCTCGTAAACCACGGCAGTTCCATTGAATAATATTAGCCATTAAAACTACGGAAATAAAAAGGGGCAGGGGAGAGGGACAAACAGAAAACCATAAAAATATACTAAAAATATTAAAATGGAGGAACTATATACACAAAAGAAAGGGTCACTTAGTGGAAACCACTGAGCGACCCTGGGAGACAATCTTCTTGGGAATGCGGATACGCCCACTAAGGGGCTTGCCACGGGCAGCAGCATGGCTAGAACGAGGGCCTGGGGTCTGCAAAGTGTTGGGAGACTTCACAGACACCCGTCGCTGCCCAGCAGGAGAGGAAGAGCTACTCCGAACGCTGCCTGGGGCCCCCAGTGAACCAAGAGGTCGAGCAGGAGGGATTGGGGTCCTGGCCTCCAAACGTGGAGGGGGCAGGACAGGATCCTCAGAGGTAACCGGAGGAGGAACATCCGATACCCCGGAGGAAGAGGTGCCAGACTGACCTGACACCCCAGAAGCCCCCGAAGACCCAGAGGCAGGGTCTGAGGGCTGTTGCACAGATGGAGTGACTACAGAGGGTGTGGACTCCACGACCGACACCTTGCTTGGAGGATCTTCAAGACTCAAAGACTCTGAGGAACCACGATGACGTTTAGCGAATGAAGAATGTGCACCATGACTAACAGGGGATACCATAGATGTAGAGGTCGAGGCTTGAACTGTAGCGGCAACCGTCTCAAGTGCGGGAGATTGTTGCACTGGCATGGGATCAACAGATGAAGGCATAGGAGCTGACACAACAGGAGGAACTCGAGTCTGCTGCTGGACAGGTCGATGAGGACGGCTATGACCGGACAAAACTGACGCATAAGACACTCCGTTACGGAAAACAGATGACATGGCTCTACTCCTGGCCTCAGAAAAGCTTATTTTGTCACGATTACGGATGAGGAGGATCTCCTTCTCCAAGCAAAACCGAGCACAGTCTTTAGATGAAGCAGGATGTGCCTCGCCACAGTGCAAACAACAAACAGGTCCAGGACAGTCCTGTCCTGCATGAGTGGATTCTCCACAACTGACACACACCACTGGGAGGCCCTGTTGCAAACGACGACAGACTCGCCCAACATGCCCGTACATCTGACAGTGGTAGCAGCGTCGTGGATTTGGTACAAAGGGTTTAACCCTAAGGGACAACCAAGCCACCTTTATGGATGAAGGCAGAACAGTACAGTCGAACGTCAGCAACAAGGATGGAGTTGGGGTAAGTACACCATCAACCTTCTTCCGAAACCTCTCCACTTTGACAACCCTGTGGACCTGGAGTTCTTCAAGTAGCTTCTCTTCACTGTAGCGAAGTAAGTCTTTGGAAAAAACAACACCTCGACACTGATTGAAAAAAGCATGAGGGACACAAGAAAACAGCGCATCCGGGTCCTTACACTGAGCAGCCAGCCGTGAACCCTCTTCAGGGGATGTAACCTCCACTAGTAGGCTACCATCCCCTGAGGTGAAATCTTCGGCTCCCTCCCACAGATTGACATGATTCGCCGATGAACATTAAAAATATCCAAGTTCGCAATAGGTTGACCATCCAAAGTACGAATGGTGTAGTACCTTGCGAAGTCAACCCTCTCAAAGACACCCGGCAGGACCTCACGGGCATGTCCACAAGATGTTGTCTGTTGCCGGCTCTTCTTCTTTGTAGTGGCCACTGACCACAAACCACTGGAACCAGGCAGGTATGGTTCCAAGGTGGCAATGTGGGCCTCACCAGCCAGAGGCACATGAGGCGCACAGGAGGGAGACTGTGAAGGATGGTCAGGGACGGAGCCAGGGTCGTCAGCCGCAAGAATATTGAAAGAAGCCATAATCAAAGAGAACAACCTTCATTCCCCCACCCCTCCACCCACCATGGAGCCCAACAAGGGGAGGCCATATGCCAGGGAAAGCACCACTGGCGACCCCAGAGGTAGTGGGAAAGTATACGCAGGTAACCACCAAGGGACCCTGACAAGGGTGACTCCAGGACGATAGGAGCCACCAGGTCCCCCAGTGCCCGCTTGACCCTAAAGCCACTAGGTGACTAGCCTGGATGGCTAGCCAGTGACCAGCCGATTGACCTGGTCGGGCCCAACCAGGCCACCCGTCTAGCCAGAATAAGGGACCAAAGAGGTGTATTGCTAGCTGCAGGGCGCACCATGCAGCATCGCTCAACCACCAGGACTCCCGTCTCCCAGCATTACGGGACGCCACGCACGGCAAACACGTGGGGAGGCAACAGTCCCGCCCTAGATGACAGATGGGCAGGGACTGACATCACCAGTAGGCCTCCTCTACCAGTGATGTAGGGGGTGCTTGGTCCACAAGGCCGACAAATGCCAAACCCTACAAAGGTAGGCTTGCCTCCCAAGTAGGTGGCACTGCCAACCATGCTTCAAGCCCCACCACCACGTCAAGGTGACCCCCTACAGTGGGGTTTCGTGCGATTTGATGATCGATACTGACTAAGGTAAAACGACTCAGAAATTCTGTAGGGACACAAAATGAACTATTAATGGTGTCTGGAAATTGGCTGAATTTTTACTTTAGGAACAGGGTCATTTGTTTATTGCTAATAACAGCATATTTGAAGGCGAAATCAATAAAAAGTCAGCTTTCCCCATATCATCTATATTATCTGTGAAACACTCCAAGTGATATCTAAAATTCGAAAATCATTCCTGAAGGTCAGAAAATTTGGTACCGGAATAAATAATCAAAAATAAATCTGATTGAGGTAATATGAACCATGAAATCGATTTAAATGAACAGACGTCTTTGTTTTGAGGGATTTCAACCCGAAGAGTTCCATTTCATTTGACATGAAAACATCGTGTAAATATTGAGGTAGAAGAGATGTTATTTGTTTTTGCATCACTTTGGTTTTAAAGTTGCATCATCAGCCTAGTGATCATATATATAAAGTAAGTGGAATATTTGCGCCGCATGCCGGTTCGTGCGATATAATCATCGATATTTGGTTAAGGTAAAACCAATTCGAAAGGCAACAAATCGTTAACATTAGGAAAGTCACTTGAGTGATGCTGAAAGCCACATTATTGAGAAAAAGAACACTAATATGAATACACCGATGCATTTTGGAGGAATATTAATTGAACTGTATTAATTTTGTCTGGAGATTAGTGGAATTTTCACATTGGGAAGAGGGTCATTTGTGTAATGCAAAAAACAGCATAATTGATGACGAAAACACTAAAAATGCATCTTTCCCACATGCACTCAAAATTATCAGGGAAACACTTCCAGAGGCATCTATAATTACAGAAGTATTTATGATTGATTGATTGGTAGAACGCATAGCACCGCAACAGAAATATTTATGATAGAAAATTCCGTGGAGGATAAAATATTTAATGACCAATCTTAATGAGGTAATTCGTAGGATGAAAGCGATACATAGGTAAAGAAGTTACCCGTTGAGCGTTTTAAGTCCGAATTTTGGGACGTGAAAACTTCGTGGAAATATAGAGAAAGAACGGATGTAATTTTTATTTGCATTACTTGGGCTTTTAAGTTTCATCAGCCAATATATAATGTGCAATATTTTCTCCGCGTGCCTGTTCGAGCGATATCATGATTGATATTTACAAAGGAAAAACGACCCCGAAACACTGAAAGAACACAAAATGATCTGTACTAATGTTGTTTGGAGATTTGTTGAATTTTTACGTTGGGAACAGGGTCATTTGTTTAATGCTAAAAACAGCGAGATTGAAGGCGAAAACACTAAAAATGCAACATTCTCACATCTTATTATCTGTGAAAGACTCCCAGTGATGTTCAAAACTTCAAAAACAAATCTGAAGGTCAGGAAATAATAATCAATAATAATTAATATTTAATCATCAGCCTTCATTACTTTACTCTTATTCTCATTTACTTTCAATTTCCTCCTATCACACACCCTTCAAAACTCCTCGACCAATTGGCTCAATCTCTCCTTTGAATCAGCCACCAGTGCAGTATGATCTGCAAACAGCAGTGCTTCAGATTCCACTCTCCACCATCAACATTCACCAGACTCAGACCTCCACCTAAAACTCTTGCATTCACCTCCCTTACAAAACCGTCCATGTAAATATTAACCAACCAAGGCGACATCACACATCCCTGTCGCAGCCCCACTCTCACACGAAACCAATCACTCACAGCATTTGCCCACTCTTACAAACTGGCTCTACTATTTACATAAAAACTTTTCAACTCTTTTAGTAACCTACCATCAAGTCCATACAATCTTAAAACAGTCCACAAAACCTCCCTATCAATTCTATCATACGCGTTCTCTTAATCCATAAATGCCCAAAACACATCCTTGCCTTTCGCTAAATACTTTTCACACACTTGTCTCACCGTAAACCCTCCCTCTCCTAAATCCACACTGTTCATCACCAATCACTCCCTCTGTACCCTCTCTAACTCTCATAATTAACACTCTACCATACCTACAACACTCAACGGACTTATACCCCTAAAACTAGTACATTCATACTTATCACCCTTGCCTTTATACGACGGGACCACACAAGCATTTGCCCAGTCAACTGGCACTATACCTTTCTGTATGAACAGATTCAACAATCTTACTAACCAGTCAACATTAGTAACTCCACCACCCTTCAGGCATTCCACAGCACACCCATCCATACCTGCAGCTTTCCCTGTTTTCATCTCCTTTACTGCCTGCTCCACTTCCTCCTTCGTGATCAAAAAATCATTCAATTCTCCCAACACATTTATTCCTTGCACCCTTCCATCCGGCACAATCTCAGCCACCCTCTCCTCCTCTACATTTAACAATCGTTCAAAATACTCTGCCCATCTCTTCCTTACTGCATCCATTTCAGTTAACATCCTTCCATCCTCTGCTTTTACTCGTTCTTCCTTCCCAGACTCTCCCTTTCGCATTCTTTTCACCTCCTTTCAAAACATTTTCTTATTCTGTTGAAAATTCTCAGTCAGCCGCTTACCCCGACCTATCATCTGCTGCCACTTTAGTATCACGCACAGCCCTTCTCGCCCTATTCCCCTTTTCTTTATACCTTTCATATGACAATCCTTTCTCTGCAGCCACACTTCATATGCACGTCTCTTCTCAGCCACAGCCATACTTACTTCCTCTCACCACCATTCACTTCCTTTTCTTACACCACCACCCACACGTCTCACACCACACACCTCTTCTGCATGCCCCACCACAATACTCTTAAATAACTGCCATTCCTCCACCACACTGCCATTTTCCCCCATCTTTCATTGCGTTCCACTCATCTTTCAATTTCTCCTGATACTCTATCTTTTTCTCTCTTTTATCCCTCAGTTTCAAAACCTCCCTGCCACACCTAACCCTCCTAGCTCTCACCCATCTCTTACCTACTCACGAATTGTCCATGCGTTAAAACTTGCTTCATTCAAATTTATTGATTATTTTATCTTCCACGAAATTCTTTGTTTAAATTATAAATCATAGGGAAACACTTCCAGAGGCATCTAAAATTCCAAAAACATTTATGAGGCTATGAGAATTTCGTGGAGGATAAAATAATCAATAACAAATTTGAATGGAGTGAGTAATAAAGGTATGGCACAAAGGCCGGGCACTAGGACCGATGTGGTCATTCAGCGCCTAATTTAAAAAAAAAAAAATGGACCAAAAAATCTATGCTAAATATAAAGTATATCACATTCTGATAATTTCGCAACCTTAAGAATATCTGCAGAAATACCCAGAACGTGGGAGACTGCGGGTATCAAAACCCACAGTGCTCTGGAGAATATGAAATTCTCTGCAGTGAACTAAAACATGTTCCACCGTCACAGGGATGTTTCAAGCCTCACAAATGGGAGCGTCTCCACATAAAATATCGCCGTGTGTTAACCGTGTATGACCTATACGAAGTCTGGTCAGAACAACATCCAAGCGCCTGCTCGGGGTGCTGTCCGACACTGGCCAAACCTGCACAGAAGGATGTATTGCTTTCAATTATTGTTTGTAACAGTGGGGAATGACCACCTTTCCTGCCACTTCCTCCTGATAAAAACTGATATCTGTCGCCTAAGATCGGCAAAAGAGAGGAAAGTTGCCTAGCGTACCATGAACGGCTTCCTTAGCAGAGACATCTGCCTCCTCGTTGTCTGGCAAACCTACGTGAGCAGGAATCCAGCAAAACTGAAGTCTTTTGCGACGGGAAGCTAAACGATACAGCCACTCCTGAATTTGCTGGACCAAAGGGTAATTGCTGGAAAAATTCTGAATGGCTGTAAGGGCACTCAGCGAGTCAGAGTATAGGATAAACTGGCTGTCCCTACGGGCATAAGCTAGTTTTAACGCATGGACACTAGCGTGAAGCTCAGAGGTAAAAACTGAAGCGGCACCATGGAGTCTCGCCTGATGCACAGTTTCCTCAAGGATTACTGCGCAGCCAACGCCAGAATCCAATTTTGACCCATCTGTATAAATTTTAGTGGTTAAAGCATGAATCTGAGAATGTTCAAGAAAGAGGGCTTTAACTTCAGCTGAACATCTCGAATGCTTAGTACAGGCCGGTTTGCAAACATGGGCCTCTGGAATAATCCAAGGAGGGATCGGAGAATAAGAAATTTGCCGTACCTGGACTTTGTGTAAGAAGGTGTCCTGTAAAAACCCATGCATACGGATATGAAGAGGCCTTGGAAAACTCTTACGTTCCCCATACTTCTGTGCCAGACGAAAGTCCTTCATCAGACGGTAAACAGGGTTAGACAGGGAGTCTGAGTCTTAAACATTAGTCGCAAACTAAGGTCCACTCTGCGAAGATCCAAGCGTAGCTCACCCGCCATAATGTACAGACTCTCTGCAGGGGAAGTGCAGAAGGCATCCGTGCAGATTCTCATTCCTGAGTTATGAATAGGGTCTGAAAGCTTAAGGGTAGACTTGGCCGCTGAGGAGTATATCTGGCAACCATATTCCAATTTGGAACGACATAGGGCATCATATAGTCGGAGAAGTGCTGGTCTGTCAGCACCCCAAAACTTCCCACTAAGAACCTTAAGGATATCTAGGGACCGTGTAACAGTGGCCTTTAGCTGTAGAATATGGTCCTTCCAGGTGAGTCTACTGTCAAGAGTAAGCCCCAAGAAACGCACCTTATCTTCATAGGGCAAGATGTTATCTCCCAGGAGTAGGTGAGGAATTGCTGTTGGATTCCTCCTCGAGAACTTGATAGCCATGGTTTTTTCGGGAGAGAAGCGAAAGCCCCACTCCTCAGCCCACATTTGTGCTGCATTGATGGCATTTTGCAACTGCAGTTTTGTAGTATTAGGGTCGGCTGCAGTACAGTATATTGCAAAGTTGTCAACAAAGAGTGAACTCTGGATCAGAGCTTCATTCTCAACTCTTTCGGCTACTCCATTGATGGCCATGATGAAACATGTGACACTTAAAACTCTGCCTTGGGGTACCCCTTTGGTTGCAGAACTTGGGGGAGACTGTGCGACCAATTCGGACTCGGATATAACGCGTGTGAAGAAAACTCGGCAGGAACTGGAACATGGTCCCATACAAACCTTTAGATCGTAAGCTGGACAATAAACCCAAACGCCATATTGTATCATATGCTTTCTCCAAGTCAAAAGACTCCTGGAGTATATTTGCTAGTAATGAATCCATTCTGAATATCTGTTGTCAGGCGCAAAAGAGGGTCCATGGTGGATCGATTTCTACGAAAACCGAACTGTACGAAGGAAATGTGGCCTCCAGTCTCCAGCCACCAGGCTATCCAATGGTTAACCATCTTCTCAAATAATTTGCACAAACAACTGGCAAGTGCTATAGGTCTATAACTTGTTGGAAGTGTGGCATCTCTTCCAGGCTTAGGAATGGGAATAATGACTGACGTCCTCCAGCTCTTGGGAATGGTGGCGGGAAAACCAAATTGCATTGTAAATATCTAGCAAAAGTTGCAGATACTCATGTGGAATGTGGCGAATCATTTCGTAATGTATGCCATCTTCGCCAGGAGCAGATGACCCTGTGGCTCGTAGGGCTTGAGTCAATTCTCGGAATGTAAAACGCCTATTATATACTTCCTGGTCCAACACAGCTGATGTGCTCCCCACTGAGCCGGAACTACTTGCATGGTCCAGCACCGCAGAGCCCAGAGGAGGTACTGACTGGCGCCCCGCTGAACCTGAAATATTGGCAAAATGGTGTACAAGGATGTTCGACACCTTTTCCGGGTCTGAAACCACAGCTCCGTCCACCTTGAGACAAGGAGGTGGGTGGGGAGCAAATTTACCAGACAGCTTCCTCACTTTGGCCCAAACTCTCCCTATGGGTGTTTTAGATGTAACACTTCCTATAGATTTGTGCCACGAATTACGTTTAGCCCATTTAAAATATTTACGTTTTTTTGCTAATGATTTACGATACATTAATTTTCCTGAGAAGCGTCTATAACAAGACCGTGTAATGCGTCTGAAGTTAGTACATGTTTTATCCGACCAAGGGACAACTGGACGACGAAAATTGACAGAAGAACTGGGAATAGAAACGTGAGCACTCTCTATGGCCTGGGCAACGAAATAATCATATGCCTGGATGTGAGCCTCAAAAGATGAGAAATCAACAGAACAATCGAAGGCAGCAGAAAACTTTCCCAGTCAGCCTTATCCACACACCACTTTGGAGGCGCTGATGGAGGCGATCCGTTAAGGGTGTCAATTATGATTAGGAAATGGTCGCTACCATGCAGACATTGTGACATAGACCAATTGAGTGAGAGCAATAAATAGGAGGAACAAATACTTAGATCAATGGAGGAGTAGGAGTTTGAGTGCAACTTGTGGTGTGTAGGAGCACCAACGTTAATTAATGATGGATTCTTTAGCAGGAGTACTGATTCAACCATAGCACCACGTTCATCAGTGCAGTTCCCACCCCACAATGTTGTGGGCATTAAAATCACCGAGTAACAAAACAGGTTGCAGCATCTCCACCAGCTCCAGGAGTTCATCAAGCTGTACCGCGTCATTAGGAGGGAGATACAGTGAACAGTGTACAGTTTGTCCAGTAATACCTGCACAGCACAGGCCTGCAGGCGAGTTGGAAGATCCACTCGAGTATGATAAATGCTTTTGACGACAATGGCTGCCCCACCTTTTGCCCGAAGACCTGCGGGTGGTAGTGAACTATAATATGCATAGTTGAGTCCTGGGTTGAAAGGATAATAACCCAACTTCGTTTCTTGCAGGCAAAGGACATCCCAGTCAAACGTGGTCTTCAAGATAGCAATTTCGTCGCAATTAGCGCGTAAACCCCTACAATTCCACTGAATAATCGTAGGCATGATATGCTGAAGAGGATGTAAGCCGTACCTAACGGGACTCAATATGCGAGGATGGCGCAATTTCCATAAGAAGTTCTGATCGATAACCTTCTATGACTAAACGTTTACGGTCCAACCTGTTTAAGGAGCCTCCTCGACGGTTCTTTTGCACTTCTTACTGGTGTGTTGTTCCAGGACAGCGAGGGCTATGTTCCCTAGACCGAGAAGAGCGCTCCTGAATGTTTCTACCATCGTGTGTATTGTTAAAGGCCAACTTTGATTTCTTTTGAGTAGGAGAGGTTGTGAGTAGTGAAGACTTATTTTTCAGAGGTAGACGCTCCACTCCCTCTATATCGTCATCATTAGACTGGGGACTGATCTTTCTCTTCTTGTCTTTCTCTGCCTCAGAGACTGGTGGCTGCCGACCACAGGTGCTACTACTGCCATGGGGCAAGGCACAGGCACCAGAAACAGATGACAAAGGCTGATGATTAAAGTGGTTGTGGGACCCCTTTACCGGGCCTTCGATACTTAACGGGATACTCTTTGGAGATCTGCTGTGGTGCGCATTCCAGTCAGGACCCTTCTGGACGCCAGACCGAGATGGGGACAACTTTTTCCCCCACATGAGAATCAGTCGCAGCAGGATGGTTGTCTATCCTTAGATGTCCCAGAAGTCTCTGCTGTAGAGCTATTCTGTGTCATGGTAGACAACTGAGTGGCACTACTCCCTCCCGAGGAGGGGGCTGCTTTCCCTGTAGTAGAAATTGAGGAAGCAAAGGAGTGTCTTCCAAGTTTCCGTCTGTAGGCTAGCTCTCGCCTAGCACTTCCAAAGCTAATACGCTGGGTATTTGCCAGTCACTATGTCCTGCTCTAATTTGTAGATGTCACACTGACGGGACGATGGGGAATGGGGGCCCTGACAGTGAAAACAATAAGGCCCAGAATCACATTCTGAGGGGTCATGTGTCTCCAATGAGGAGCATTGACTGCAGCGAGGCCAGTTCCTACGAAACTTCTTCAGATGTCCATACTGAAAATAATTATAACATTGCATGGGCCTGTCATGAAAAGACTTCACTCTAAGCCGTATGGGGCCTATGTCAACATGGTCTGGTAGGAGGGATCCATAGAAAGTGTCACCAATTTCTGCTTTGATTTGCGGACAGAAGACACTGTCAGGGCACATACCCATAATCTCCACGTCAGAAAACTCATGCAGGGCCGCACAGAAGACTACTCCCTTAGAGTAATTAAAGCCCTTGTGGGCCTGTACTGTTGTGAATGGTGTTACGGAACAGAGAAAGATAATGTACACTTTAAGTGAGAATACTAAAAATCACTACAGTCCCGTAAAGTTCCAGGTTCAAAACAAAAGAGTTAGGTAAAATTACAAGTTAAAGTTTAATGCACAAACTAACAACAAAACATTCAGGACTCATAAAGATAATGTAATGGCAAATAAACAGGTTAAATATATGGTTAACTGCAATAGCCTCTATTAACACGAAATTAGCAAGAGTAAATTTATCTAAGTCAGCCCTGATAAAATGAGATACCAGATAATACTCAGTGAATGCCAGATAAATTATTACAGATACAAACTATTATCAAAAATGACTGACAAAGAACCCTACATAAATTACAAACTTCACTAGGCCTACAAATTAAACTTATGCTATACAGTACAAGAGAAAATGCAACAACAGTTATACTCAAATTACACACAGCTGCTAGATGGTTGGAGATTTCTTGAGCACTCACAATAATAATATCTGTACAGGGGAGGACAGAGATGTGAACAAAATGAGGAGCAGATCTAAGTGGCAATGATGCAGAGACTGAGCTCATTATATAGGGGCCAGCAGAGCCTGATACAACTTGTAATAAGGACGCGCAAATGAAGCGATGGGGACAAACGGTCGACAATCCCGCACTGAATAACAGAAAGGACGACTTACTCTACTATAACGGTAGAAGGGGGGGACTGAGGCAGAACACGCTCGTGATCAAACATGCAGCATACTGTGCGTTAAAATTACACAAAGGATGATGAAATCATAGGCTATGTAACACCTCCCCACAAAGAAAAAAGAAATTTACAAAGGAAATTTCTTATTACTCTAAAACAATCTGTATATGGCACTACAGACCATGCAAAAGTCTTTCCTAATAGTACAAAACATGAGATCTCCCTAGCACGCTCAGTCATAGGTACTTGCCAGTATCCCTTTAACAAATCAAACTTACTTATGTACCTAGCCTTTCCGATCTTGTCTATGCAATCTTCCACGCGAGGGAGAGGGTAAGTGTCTGTTTTAGTTATCTGATTAACACGTCTGTAGTCGATGCAAAGCCTCTGTGACCCACCTGGCTTAGGGACTAGAGTGACAGGTGAACTCCACTCGCTCTGACAGGGCTCAATCATCTTGTGGTCCAACAGGTAGCCAAGCTCCTTCTGGATGAGAGGAACTTTCACTGGGTTCACACGGTAAGGAGGCAATTTAATTGGCTTTGCGTCTCCAACATCGACATCATGCATCAACACAGTAGTTCTTCCTGGAGTGGCACGGAACACTTGCGGGTACTCCTGCAGTAATGCCGAAAACTCCTGCCTTTCCTTGGGAGGTAGATGAGAAAGCTTAGTCTGGAGATCATTCATGATATCAGGATTCTTCCCCAAACTATCACTCAGGCTCATGCTGCATGGGAGAACTTCACTTGTAGACTCGGGTGGAACAGCTACAGTGCAGACTGGATTATTTTCGTCCCGCCTGTGATATAACTTTAGCATGTTGATGTGACATAGTTGCTTGCTCTTTCTACGATCTGGTGTGGCGATGACATAGTTGACATCACTGAGTTTCTTCTCCACGAAATAAGGGCCACTAAACTTGGCTTGAAGAGGTTGCCCATGAACTGGTAGCAGAATCAAAACCTGATCTCCTGGCTGAAAGTGGCGTAACCTGGACTTCTTATCATACCAAGTCTTCATCTTCTCCTGAGCAGCTCCTAAATTCTCTCTCGCCAGCTGTAAAGCAGTGGACAGCCGTTCTTTGAAATTCATCACATACTCCAGCAGGTTGACGTCATCTTCCTCCGACAGCCAGCATTCCTTGAGTAGCTTAAGGGGTCCTCTTACTTCATGGCCAAACAGTAGTTCAAAAGGTGAGAAGCCCAGTGATTCATTTGGAGATTCTCTTGCAGCAAACACAACGAATGGAAGACCTTTATCCCAGTCTTTCTGATGTTCCAAACAGTATTTCTTGAGCATCGATTTGAGTGTTTGATGATATCTCTCCAACGCTCCTTGGGTCTGGGGATGGTAAGCTGAAGACGTGATCTGGGTGATGCCCAACTCTTTCAGAGACTGCTTGAAAACGTTTGACATGAAATTACTTCCCCGGTCTGACTGTACCTCCTTGGGCAGACCAAACTTTGTGAAGAACCCTAGCATTTCCTTAACCACGTTCTTTGCTGAGATGTTTCTAAGTGGAATGGCTTCAGGATAACGAGTAGCCATATCAATCATGGTCAACACATAAGAAAATCCTGAAGAAGTCTTAGGAAGAGGGCCCACAATATCCACCAACACACGGGTGAAAGGCGCCTCAAAAGGAGGAATGGGAACTAGAGGTGCAACCTTTTCGGTCTGATTACACTTTCCCACAACTTGACAGGTGTGACAAGACTTACAATACCAGGAAACATCCCTGAAGATACCTGGCCAGTAGAAGTGTTTCAAAATGCGTGCCACAGTCTTCCTCACTCCAAGGTGTCCTGCCAAACTGGAATCATGAGCCACTCGAATGATATCCTGCCTACAAACACGAGGGATGACAACTTGATGTACAACCTCCCATTCACAGTCGGCTGATGCTGTTGGGGGTCTCCACTTCCTCATAAGTACTCCTGACTTTACATAATAACAAGTAGAAGCACCAGCTGACTCTTCCTCACTGCAAGCAGAGTTAGCTAGACCTTTCAACTCAGGGTCAGCAACCTGCAACTCAACCAACTCTTGACGAGACAAATTATCAACACTACGGGGTACTGCCTCATCTGGTGAGTGGTCCAAATTAGCAAGAAAAGTGTCAGCTAGGATAACATCATCATCATCATTATCCTCTAAATCACCAGTAACTTTAGACTTAGCCCTAGTGACAGCACATGCAGGGAACACATCAGGGACATCACAATCCTGGGCCGCAGCCACTGGCTCACTAGACAACTGAGGAGCTGGACACACTTGACTTCCACCAATATCATTTCCAAGTAAGAAAGTTACACCTGACATTGGGAGTGTCTCAACCAACCCAACCATAACGGAACCATTAACAAAACCAGACTCTAAATTCACTCTGCACAGAGGGACAGAGAAGTAATTATTCCCTACACCTTGTAAGATCACAGTTTCATCAGAGGAATTAACATTAGAGCCTAGAACACTGGTCAGCATAAGGGATTGGCAAGCACCTGTATCACGATATATTTTAACTGATTTCCTGTCATTACTGTCCAGAGGACTGACAAAACCATCAGACAGGAAATTAGCACATGAACTCTTGAGAGTGTCACCCACGTTACTGCTCAAAAGAGGAGCTCCATCATGAGAATTTAAGTTACCCCTCAAAGCAGGTTCAGTTAACTCAGTTAAAGAATTCCGGGAACTCTCAAGAGTGGACACTAGACCAATTGACTGAATATTTAAAGACTCCTTTTTGTTCACATCACGCTGTCTCCTGAAACATCTCTCCGTAGTATGACCAAGCTTACTACAATAAGTACATTTACTTTTCTGAAATCTAGAGGTGAAGCTGGTATTTACTTCCTGAGAAACATCATCCTTATTCTCTTTCCTGTTACCTGTACTCTGAGTAGAGGCAACGTACTTACTCTCAGCTTTCCCTTTTTCTCTAGAATATCTCTTGTGAGTGAGAACATACTCATCAGCTAAAACTGCAGCATCAGACAAATTATCTATTCTTTTCTCATCAAGATATAGGCTTACATCTTTATAAATACACCTTTTGAAGTCCTCCAGCAAAATCATCTGCTTAAATTTGTCAAAATCAGAATCCACATTCTTAGAATTTAACCACTGCTCCAACAAATCTTCTTTGATTTTTGCATACTCAACATGGGATTGCTTATCTTGCTTGTAAGTTGTCCTAAATTTTACTCTATAGGCTTCAGGAACAAGCTCATAGGCCTTAAGAATCAAGCTCTTAACTACATCATAATTATCAGACTGATCCTGAGGCAAAGATGCATAAGTTACTTGAGCTTTACCGGTGAGAACAGTTTGAAGGAGTACTGTCCAATACTCCTTAGGCCAATTAAAACCTGTAGCTACCCTCTCAAACAACTGAAAATACTTTGTTAAATCAGATTCATTAAAAGGAGGGACAAGTTTAACATTTTTAGCCACATCAAAATCATCAGAGCTAGATGATCCAGTTCCACCTTGTTTCATGCGATACTCATGGTCTGCCTGAATCCTGGCAAGTTCAATTTGTGCCTGTATCTGTGCCTCCTGAATCCGAACCTGAGATTCCGCCTCCTTAGCCTGAGACTCAGCCTCCTTGGCACGTGCTTGAAATTCAGCCTCCTTTACACGAGACTCCGCCTCCTTAGCACAAGCCTCCTGCAGGGCTAGCTGTAACTTAGCTAATTCAATCTGCGTTTGCTCATTTGGAGGAGTTACATTAAACAAGCTTTTATTAATCATGCCAACAATTTGATCTTTAGAATGATGAGAGTGAACTGCAATTCCCAATTGTTGAGCAACAAGCTTAAGTTCATTCTTTGTTCTGTTTTCTATATCACACACTGTTTGCACATTTGACAAAAAATCTTTGGCTTCATCAAGTGTAGAAATAGTAGCCATCATGAATATATCACAGTCACAAAATATCAAACAATATCCTTATGATAATATCCTGAATATCCTGATAAGAGGTCGCCAAATTTATGTTACGGAACAGAGAAAGATAATGTACACTTTAAGTGAGAATACTAAAAATCACTACAGTCCCGTAAAGTTCCAGGTTCAAAACAAAAGAGTTAGGTAAAATTACAAGTTAAAGTTTAATGCACAAACTAACAACAAAACATTCAGGACTCATAAAGATAATGTAATGGCAAATAAACAGGTTAAATATATGGTTAACTGCAATAGCCTCTATTAACACGAAATTAGCAAGAGTAAATTTATCTAAGTCAGCCCTGATAAAATGAGATACCAGATAATACTCAGTGAATGCCAGATAAATTATTACAGATACAAACTATTATCAAAAATGACTGACAAAGAACCCTACATAAATTACAAACTTCACTAGGCCTACAAATTAAACTTATGCTATACAGTACAAGAGAAAATGCAACAACAGTTATACTCAAATTACACACAGCTGCTAGATGGTTGGAGATTTCTTGAGCACTCACAATAATAATATCTGTACAGGGGAGGACAGAGATGTGAACAAAATGAGGAGCAGATCTAAGTGGCAATGATGCAGAGACTGAGCTCATTATATAGGGGCCAGCAGAGCCTGATACAACTTGTAATAAGGACGCGCAAATGAAGCGATGGGGACAAACGGTCGACAATCCCGCACTGAATAACAGAAAGGACGACTTACTCTACTATAACGGTAGAAGGGGGGGACTGAGGCAGAACACGCTCGTGATCAAACATGCAGCATACTGTGCGTTAAAATTACACAAAGGATGATGAAATCATAGGCTATGTAACAATGGACAGTCAAAGGGGCAAGGCATGTGTTGCAACATCCTCCCCTGAATAACGTTCTTAGCACGGAGTAGAACCCCCTTGAAATTCTCCTTTTGGATGGAACCCACCTTCTTCTGCAGGTACTGATATGCACGGATAAAGTTGGAGTTATTCTCTTTATAATAAGCCACAAACCACTTGGGGGTTGGGGAAACCCTCTGTTTATCCTTCTGGAACACACAATCTGTAAACATGTTAGGCACGTAATCTTCAGCATCATCAATGACATTCTCCGACCACATCAAGGAGGTGAATACATCAGGTCCCCCCAAAGGCAAATCAGGTGCCGCAGCATGCGCAGCTGTTGCCGCGGAAGCATCCAGGAATGTCACGTAGCAGTTATTTAGGGTGCCAGTTGTGTCTGCACTGTGCAGTCTTATACGGGAAACAACCCGAACTCTTTGAAAAGATAATGAATTGAATTGAATGTCAATGTACTGAATATATTTCTCAGTACTACTGTGTCTGCAGTTGAGTTGTGCAAGGTGCATTTTCTTTTTCCATATTCATATTTATTCAGGAACTTTACTCCCCCACCACTCCACCCACCACGGAGCCCAACAAGGGGAGGCCGTGAACCAGGGACACCACTGGCGATCCTAGAGGTAGTGAGAGAGTATACGCGGGTAAGCACTGGAGGACCTGGGCAATGTTGACTCCAAGACGATAGGAGCCATCAGGCCCCGCAGTGCCCACTTGACCCTAGCCAATGCATGACCAGCCGATTGACCTGGTCGGGCCCAACCAGGCCGCCCGTCTAGCCAGATCAAGGGACCAAAGAGGAGTACTGCAGGGCGCACCGTGCAGCATCGCTCAACCTCCAGGACTCCCGTCTCCCAGCGTTACGAGACGCCACACATGGCAAACACGTGGGGAGGCTACAGTCCCGCCCTAGATGGCAAGTGGGCAAGTACCATCATCACCAGCAGGCCTCCTCCACCAGTGATGTAGGGGGTGCCTGGTCCACGACACTGACAAATGCCGAACCCTACTAAGGTAGGCATGCCTCCGAAGTAGGTGGCACTGCCAGCCACGCTTCAAGCCCCGCCACCACGTCAAGGTGACCCCCTCAGCGGGGATCTGAATGAAGTAATACGTACCATGAAATCGATTCATAGGTAAAGAAGTCTACCTTTTGAGTGTTTTTAGCCCGAAGAGTTCCATTTCATGTGAGACGTGAAACCGTCGTGGAAATAGAGAGATAAAACCGATTTTATTTGTATCTGCAACACTTGGGGTCTAAAGTGGCTTCATCAGCCTAGTGATAAAATATATAATGTTCAATATTTTCTCCACAAGCCGGTTCGTGCGATTTGATGATCGATAATGACTAAGGTAATTGATTGATTGCAAATAATTAAAATCTGGCGGCGCAACTTCCAGGGTCATATGCCCCCGGACGACTAAGTAAAACACAGCAAAATAAAAAGTGCATACTCAAATTTAAAGTTAATATCTGGTAATAGGAATAAAACACTGAAAAATAATAAAAAAATAGTTTATAAAATATCAAGTACTTATAAAAGTGGAAGGAGGCCCGCCTCCTGAAGAAAACTAAAAACATCACTAAAATCGCTAGAGGCTTCACCAAGCATCGAGGACAAACAGTAGGCACCCTTATGCCTATGGAGGAATCTATGACGTAGGTTCCCCAGACTCGGACACTCGACCAGCAAGTGACATAGTAAGGGGAACAGCCAGTCATCACAGTACGGTTGAGATTCACCATTCATCAGGAACCCCTGTGTAAGCCGCGAATGCCCAACGTGAAGCCTAGCGAGAGCCACCTCCAATCGCCGAGACATAGAGGGAAGAACCCTTTGCATAACCACTCTCTGAAAGATTTCTTTTAGTTTATTGTGAGAAACAACATCCCACTGTCTCTGCCAACACGTATGACTTGCATACCGCAAGTAAGGTGTTACATCAGAAGCAGGAAGTGGGTAGTCGGTTGGGGGCTGTTGAGAAGACGCAGCTTTAGCTAGAGTATCTGCTCTCTCATTGCCCACCACACCAACATGTGCGGGTACCCAACAGAAATCTACATGGCGGCCACGACGGCCAAGAAGAAAAAGCCACCCTAAAATTGATAAAACCAATGGATGGGATGCATTAAAAGACTCTACTGCAGACAAAGCACTACGCAAGTCACTAAAAATCACAAAAACGGATTGGGGGAGAGTAAAAATAATTTTAAGAACATAAAATTGCAGTCAGTTCCGCAGTATACACTGAAGTAATGCCAGGAAGGCTACCGCCCGTACTAAAGGAAGGGAAGATAACACCAAATCCTACTGCAGTATCCGTCTTAGACCCGTCAGGATAGACGGAGACAGAATTCTCATGAATGGAGGCATGTTCTAAAAAGAGAGAGGGACACCTGAGAGGGAAGTGAGCCCTTTTTTTCAACAACGGACCTACAGAATGTCACGCGAGGGAGCAGCCATGAACCTACCCTTGGGATCCGATGTGGACAAACTACCAGTCTCGGAACAGAGAGGGCTAACATAACAGACCGGACCCTGTAACCAAATGGCTTTGGGAAATTAGGACGGGTGTCAAAAACAGAAGATCAAGAATCCTGGGAGACGATGGCACAAGAAATTGAGTCTGGAATGCGGTGAAGACGATACCAACACCTCATCATTAGCAACTGGCGTCGCAAATCCAAGGGGAGTACACCAGCATCCACCAATAAACTTGGAATCGGGGATGATCTGAATGCCCCAGTTGCCAGACGTACACCAGCATGATGCACAGAATTTAACAACCGGAGACGGGCATCTGTTGCAGATGTTCAGGAAGAATAAGAGACCTATGCAAGAGGAGGAGGGTCTGACAGTCAGCACCCCAGGATGTATGAGCTAAAACTCTCAAAAGACTCAAAGCTTTAAGACAAGCCGCCTTAACAGAAAGGATATGAGGAACCCAGGTTAGTCGTCTATCAAACAGAAGACCCAGAAACCGCGTCTCTTCCACACAGGATATTCTTCTACCATAGAGATACAAGTCAGGGTCAGGGTGAACCCCACGAAGACGAAAAAAATGCATTGCCACTGTCTTTGTTGAAGAAAAATGGAAACCACGAGTTTTCGCCCAGTCAGAAATTCGATTGAGAGCCAGCTGCAACTTCCTCTCTATCAGAGACATTCTAGACGCGGTCAGGGAAATCGAGAGGTACACCGTCAGGAAGTACACTAATGACACTAAATGGCTACAGCAAAACAGAGTAACACTAAGGATACTCCCCTTTGGTACTCCATCTTCTAGTGCTAGGGCAGTAGAAAGCACTCCTCCCACTCGCACCCTTAAAATTCGGTTAGATAAAAACTGTTGAATAAAAATGGGGGTGTCCATGAAGACCAAACTCATGAAGAGAGAGTAAAATACTATGACGCCAGGCAGTGTCATATGCCTTCTCCAGATCGAAGAAGACCGTGACCTGGTGTTGGTTAGTGGAAAAAGCCTCACAGACAGAAGATTCCAAGGACAGCAGTGCATCAGAGGTAGATCGCAATTTTCGAAAACCATAATGGGCAGGGTACTGAGACCACGAGACTCTAGGCGCCGACGGTGGCAAGCCGAAGGCGTTTTTTTTTTTTTTTTTTTTTTTTTTTTTTCCGAGCAATGCTGGGACACGAGCAAATAAAGAGCCCGTCAGAGATGCGCTTAACTTGCGCGAGCTTGAATTATCGAGGGGGTTGGTATTCCCTGACTGTGGTGATTAATAATTGTAGAGCACGTGCAGCGATGCAAGCGGCATCCATGAAATCATCCTCTGTCCGAGCAAAAGTCGCGTCAGGGTGAGACCTGAGCATCGTAGTGGCTGGGCAGTACAGAAGATAGTGAATGAGAGGCTCCACAGATGAGACCAAACAATGGGTACACGGGTCTGGCTCTGTACCGACAATTTGTTTGTAGCATTAAAACCCCAGACGTAAGCGCCTGAGCCTCACTACAATATAGTTGGGTATGCCTTTAAAGGGTAACAAAAGAGAATATGAAGTGGCGGTGGCGTACCATGTAGCAGAGCGGGAGCCTTCTGTCACCAAAAGCTGATGTTCCTCTCGAGAGAGCCTGCTAATGGTAGCAGTGAGAGTGCTAATGACGTGCGATAGGCTGGGGCGCAGTTGAAATGTGACGTCAGGAAGCGAGCAAGCTGAGCGTGCTGCGTCATCAGCACGCTCATTGCCGCTGATTCCAACATGACCTGGGAGCCAATGGAGAGTAATAGTGGCACCCCTACGGACGAGAAGGGATGCAAAAGTTAAAAATTGCCGTCTGAAGAAAGACGTTGTCCTTCAAGGAGAAAGATCTTAGCCTCTGAATGGAGGAAAGTGAGTCTGTGTGAATTACGACACGGTGATGATGATGGTGATGAGCGTGGCGCAATGCACCCAGGATGGCAGCAAGCTCTGCCTGAAAAGCGGATACACCCTGAGAGAGTCGCCAAGATTCAATTGTGTGCCCAGAGACAAAGGCCGCCAGAGCAGAGCCATCAGATACTGAACCATCCGTAAAATAAGTGGCTGTGTCTGGTGAATCTAGAGCCGCAACCCGACTAAGACCCTCTTGACAGAGGAGTGCAGGAATGGAAGTTCGAGGTTTGGTTTCAGAGGGGCATACAAATTTAAAAAGAGGGGGGTCCCATGGTGGGGGATCAGTGTACCCAGGAAAGGGAGAATCAGGATCTTGGCAGAGGCTCGCAGCAGCTCCCAGTCCATGGATAACAGCAGTTGTAGTCCGGGCCCAGTCACGCTGAGTGGCAGGCTCGGGTGGGCGGCACAAAAGACGTCGTAGGAGGGCAGAGACAGGCAGGTGGGGCCGGCACCGTATCAGCTGTAGAGTGATGACTGCCGCTCGTAACGCAACACGATGCGCCAGAGAAGGCAAACCACTCTCCATACGGAGATTGACAATCCGGGTCCAGGGTGGAACACCCAGCATGATACGGAATGCAGTGTTCTGTATAACCTCCAGAGATCTGGAGACTGGTGGAGCGAGTCCGGTCAAACAGATGGCACTGTAGTCCACCAGGGATCGGATGGCATATATATAAAATGTTCGGAGGACTGAATACGACGCCCCCAAACTCCGCTTGGAGAGATAGCGGAGAGCAGCCAGTCTGGTGGAAGCGCGCTCCCGCAGGTACCGAACATGGCAGGCAAAGGTAAAACCCCTGTCAAGCCAGACTCCCAGATACTGATGCACAGTAACAAGAGACAGCTGCTGCCCCCCAAGCAGCATAGGAAAGTCTGGGGGACGGAGTCCAAAGGGCATACACTTTGTCTTATTAAAATTTATCTTCAGCCCTAGCTCAGTGCATTTGGCGTGCAAACGAGAAAGGGCCAAGTCCGCCTGCGTGAAGCAGTCCCTCCTGGTAAAGACGAGGGCCAGATCGTCCGCATAGCAGAGGAGGGTAATGCCAGGCCCATAGTCTACAGATAAGAGCCCCTCCATAAGGATGTTAAAAAGGAGAGGGCTCAAAACACTCCCCTGGGGGGGTGCCGTTAGGATATAGGTGAAAGGGGGAAAGGTGTCCCCGGAATCGGACCCCTGCGGATCGATCATTAAAAATCCTGGATCCAGAATAGGAGCCTGCCTCCCACACCCCTGGCCGCAAGAGCCGCCAGGATTACAGTGGGGCTTGCCAGTTCAAAGGCTTTCTGGAGGTCGAGGAAGACAGCCATTCCCCTTCCTCCCCTCAGCTCCCCAAGGAACGACACGAGGCAGTGGGTGGTACTCCTGCCTGAATGGTAGGCGTAAATCCCTGGGTGCAGCGGTCCCAGCCACCAAGCAAGCCGAGCCCGCACAACCCTCTCAGCCGTCTTAGCAACACAGCTGAGAAGGGAGATGGGGCGCATGGCGGCGGGATCACGAGGCTTCGGAATTGGGTGGATAACAGCTGCCTTCCACGACCTCAGCAGACGCCCCTCAGACCACGAGAGGTTGAGCAGATCAAGTAGACGTTCTGTGCCACAATCTCCAGCATGTGACAGGAGAGAGTATGTGAGCCCGTCGAGCCCCGGCGCAGTGTCCTCCCTGCACTGCAGCGCTTTGTGGAGCTCCCCACTGGTGATCGGACAGTCAGCAGTGTCAGGCCTATCACACGCTGCCTGAATTGCTGCAGCACGAGAGGCGGACAGCTGAGCATGTAGGGCTCTGACAGACTGCGGGAGATTAGAAAAGGCAGAGCGGTCAGCGAAGTGCTGAGCAAGACGGCTGGCCTCAGCGGCAGGGTCAGGATGGGAGGGAGGGCGAGGAGGGCATGGATCAGAGACGGACCTGATTCTCCTCCACATCTCACGGAGAGTGGAGTGAGAGTCTAGGGTACGACACCATCTGATCCACGCCTCCTCCCCAAGGCGGCGCTTCTCAGAAGCCACATGCCGCGTGATGGCAACCAGGTACCGGCGGTGCGGAGATGTACGGCACCATCGGTACTGCTTGCGTGCTGCATTGAGTCTCCGGTTCAGTTCCTTGACCCTGTCGCAGTAGAACCAGCCGTCTCGGTAGCACCTCGTCGAGCGCTGCCGCAGCGGGATAGCAAGAGAAGCAGCTTGTGCCAAAATACTTGCTACCTGATCTGCTCTGCTCTCGAGGTCTGAGGCAGGAGGAGATGTCTCAAAGGCCGCTGTGAAAGCACGGGCAAAGGCCATCCAGCCTGCTTTGCGTAGGTCCCACCGTGGAGGAGGTGGGGGTGGCGGGGGGGGAGCGAGAGGCAGGTAAACAATAAGGGCAAAGTGATCACTTGCAAGGTGGGGGTGGAGTGACCACGACGCCAAGCCCGCTAGTGGTGCTGACACTAGGGAGAGATCAAGGCGACCTCCCGCAATATGGGTGGCCTCTGCCACATCATTTAATAGGGAGACACCACCCATCTCCTCCAGAACCAAAGAGATGTGCCATCCTGCTTCATTGGACTGAAGAGGCGAAGATAGAAAGGCGTGGTGGGCGTTAAAGTCCCCCCCTATGTACACGGCTTCCCTGGCAGCCTGGGAGAACAGGTCTTCCAACTCCAGGGTGCCCCTTTGGCTCCAATATACATTATATACCGTCAGGGGCGACGTAGCCAGATGGAGAACCACGCCCTGGACCTCCACATCAGGTCCACAGAGAGGAGGGGGCTCACAATCCGTGCACGCAATGTGGTCCTGAACCAGAACGGCACATCCCCGTGTGACGCCACGAACATACGGAAGGAGATGGGTGGTGTAACCCGAGAGACGAAAATTGGTATTATCTGGGAGCAGGGTCTCTTGCAGGAGAATTACATGAGGATGGTCCCTGGCAGCCGCCTCCTGAAGGTGGGCGAGCTTGCTCCATGCCCCTAAACAGTTCCACTGTAGGACTCGGAGGCTGGCAGCGGTGTCTGGCACTGGGGATGATCTGTCTGGAGGCCAAGGGCCCTGCGCTCTTCCTCGATCGCTGCTGTGGCTGGTGTGAGCCCCGAAGGAATGTTGACTGGCATACGAGTGCAAGGCAGAGGAAGTTGGGTGGGTAGCGGCTCTTCCACGGTTGTCTGTGTGGGAGAAGATGCAGGAGGTACCAGGGAAGAGCGCGGGTGTTGTTTTGCCTCCACCACTTGGTCGACGATGACGTTCACAGCCTGTACGTCTGGAGTTCGCCCGACCACGTACAATGGCAGTTACGCCACTGGACCCCAGTACTGTTCTCAGATGAAAGCAGATTCAGTATTTCGACCAACGACCGCCGTATCAAAGTGTGGAGACATGCCAGAGAGCGGTACGCACCGTGCAACATTGTGGAACATGAACGGTATGGTGGTGGTTCCGTAAAGGTCTGGTGGGGCATATGCATTGAGGGACACACAGACCTCGTTGTGCTGAATGGCGGTACCCTGACAGCTGCACGATGTGGAACAGATGCTGGACCCTGTGGTAAGGCCTTTTGCTGGAGCTGAGAGAGAGGATTTCCTTTTCATGCAGGACAATGCTCGCCCTCACGCTGCACGTGTCTCGATGAACTTCCTCCAGGAGCAAGGGATCGCCATAATGGAATGGCCAGCACGCTCACCAGACCTCAATCCTATTGAGCATGTCTGGGACATGCTGGCACGGAGAGTACATGCTCGCCAACCTCGGCCTGATAGCGTTCCAGCACTTACCGAGGCTTTGGTAGCAGAGTGGGGGAACATCGCCCAGGACGCCATACGACGCGTGATTCGGAGCATGACTCGTCGTTGTCGGGAGTGCATCCAGGCAAGAGGAGGTTACACTCATTATTAGAGATTTCAGAAACAGTTTTTAAGACAATTCTGAGACATTTCGTGGTTGTGCCTATCCCTTGTTCATTTCTGTTTTGGGGGTTATCTGGTACTCGCTTGTTCCAACAATAAAGTTCTCATTTTCATTCCTTGCTGAACACTGCCTTTCATTGCTAATATCGGGGAATACCCATAAGCAATTCTGAACCTAAACAAAGCATAGATTCTGAAATATCACAAATCAAAATCTTGTTCCCTTAATTGTTTTGAGTAGTGTATTTGCCCGAGTGCCAGGGGGTTAACTCATCCTCTTGATGCCCACAGTGGGGGCGGAGGGTCTTTGGTTACAAGATTTTAACGTGTTAACTTTTACCTGGTCGTGGTGTAGTGGTATCCTGAATGGCTCTCACCTGAGTGTCCCTGGTTCGATTCCCAGCATATTGGTAATTTACCAGGTGGATAAAATAATAAAAAATAAACCTGGATGAAATTAACTCAGAGGTAAAGACATCTTTGTTTTGACTGATTTTAACCCGATGAGTTTCATTTCATTTGAACGTGAAAACATTGTGGAAATATAGAAGTAGAACTGATATTTAAATTTGCATTTCTTGGCTTTTAAAGTGATATTATCAGCCTAGTGATAAAATATTTGGTTATATTTGCGACGCATCACGGTTTGTGCGATATGATGATCGATATTTGGAATCGTAAAACCACATCGAAAGGCAACAAATCGTTAAAATTAAGATGAAGGTCACTTGAGTGATGCTGAAAACAACATTATTGAGAAAGAGAACATTAATATGAAAACACCGACATAAAATTCATTTTGGAGGAACTTTAAATGAACTGTATTAATTTTGTCTGGAGATTTTTTGAATTTTCACATTGGGAAGAGGGTTATTTGTGTAATGCAAAAAGCAGCATTATTGAAAGCGAAAACAGAAAAAATGAAACTTTCAAGAACTCTAAATTATTCTGGAAAAACTCACAGTGGCATCGAGATTTCAAGAAACTTCTATTAGGCTAAAGAAAATTCCGTGGAGGATAAAATAATCATTAATAAATCTGAATGATGAAATAAGTAGTATTAAATCGATTCACAGGTAAAGAAGTGTACCTTTTGAGTGTTTTTAGCCTGAAGAGTTTCATTTCATGTGAGACGGGGAAACATCGTGGAAATATAGCCATAAAACGGACCTAATTTGTATATGCATCACATGGGATCTAAAGTGGCTTCATCAGCATAGTGATCATATATATAATGTGCAATATTATCCCCGCATGCCCTTTCGCGCGATATGATGATCGATATTGATTAATGTAAAACGACTCCGAGAGGATATCTAAAATACCAAAAACAATCCTGAAGGTCAGAAAATTTCGGCCCTGAAAAAATAATCAATAATAAATCTGAATTAGGTAATACGAAGGATGACATCGATTCACTGGTAAAGATGTCTATGTTTTAATGGATTTCAGGCCGGAGAGTTTAATTTCATTAGAGACAAAAACATCGTGGAAATTTTGAGGTAGAACGGATGTTATTGATATTTGCATCACTTGGGTTTTAAAGTGGCATAATCAGGCTAGTGATCAAATATATAATGTGCTACATTTGAGGCACATGCGGGTCGTGCGATATCATGATCTATATTTGGTAAGGTAAAACCACTTCGAAATGCAACAAATCGTTAACTTTAGGAAAAGGGTAACATGAGTGATGTTGAAAACCACATTCTTGAGAAAGAGAACGCTAATATGAATACACCGGCAAAAAATGCAAGTTATTGGAACATTAAATGAACTGTATTAATGTTGTCATGAGATTAGTTTAATTTTCACAGTCGGAAAAGCGTCATTTGTGTAATGCAAAAAACAGCATTATTGAAGGCAAAAGCACTAGAAATGCATCTTTCTCACATGTACTATAAATTATCTGGGAAACACTCCCAGTGGCATCTAAAATTCCAGAAATATTTGTGAGGGTAAGATAATTCCGTGGAGGATAAAATAATCAATAACAAATCTTAATGACGTGATACGTAGGATGAAATCGATACAAAGGTAAAGAAGTCTACCTTTTGAGGGTTTTAAGTCTGAAGAGTTTCATTCCATTTGGGACGTGGAAACTTCGTGGAAATACAGAGATAAAACGGATGTGATTTGTATTTGCATCACTTGGGCTTTTAAGTATCATCAGCGTTGTGATCAAATATATAATATGCAATTTTTTCGGCGGATGCTGGTTCGTGCGATATTTACTAAGGAAAAACTACCCCAAACTGAAGAAGGAAAACGAAATGTACTGTATGAATGTTTTTTTAGAATTTGATGAACTTTTATGTTGGGAAAAGGGTCATTTGTTTAATGATAAAAACAGCGAGATTGAATGCGAAAACACTAAAAATGCAACACTCTCACATTTCCTCATTATTGTCTGTGAAAGACTAACAGTGATGTTAAAAACTCAAAAACATTTCTGAAGGTCAGGAAATTCCATGTCGGAAAAAAATAATCATTAAAACTGAATGAGGTAATACGAAGGATGAAATCGATTCACAGGTAAAGACGTCTACCGTTTTGAGGGATTTCAGCTCAAAGATTTTCATTTCATTCGAGTCGTGAAAACCGTAGAAATATAGATTTAGAAAGGATGTTATTTGTATTTCAATCACTTGAGTTTTAAAGTAGCATTATCAGCCTAGTGATCCAATATATAATGTGCAATATTTGCGCCGCATTCCGAGTCGTCCGATATCATGATCGATATTTGGTAAGAAAGGAAACAAATCAACGTTAGGAATCGGGTCATTTTAGTGATGCTGAAAACCACATATTTTAGAAAAAAAAAAAAAAATCGGACGAACATTAAATGAACTGTTTTAATTCTGTCTGGAGATTGGTTGAATTTTCACTTTGGGAAGAGAGTCATTTGTGTAATGCAAAAAGGATCATAATTGAATGCGAAAACACTAAAAATGCCGCCATATGCCGCCGGATGACAAAGTAGAAGACCCGGCAAAATAAAAAGTGCCTATTCAAATTAAAGTTAATATCTGTTAGAAGGAATAAAAAACTAAAAATAATAAAAGAATATTAATAATAATAAAATATCAATTACTTATAAAAGTGGAAGGAGGCCCACCTCCTGAAGAAAATTAAAAACATCAGTAAAATCTTTAGAGGCCTCACCAAGCATCGAGGACAAACAGTAGGCATTTTGTGGCATCGCGCCTTTCAAAAACAATAACTTTACTCTTTGTTACATTCACTTGCAATTTTCTTCTTTTCACAAACACTTCCAAACTCATTCACAGAACCCTGCAGCTCCCATTCATTTTCTCTTAAAACTTTGTCATCAGCAAACAACAGTACAGGCAGATTCCACACTGCCCTCCCGCACTAGGGATATTCCAACATCCACTGCTCTACCATATATTTCTTTTATCACAATCCATGTATATGCTGAACAACCACGGAGACATGACACGCCCCTACCTCAGTCCAACACAGATAAAAGAACTTGCTCAGTTGATTTTCCACCGCACTGCCGCCCTAGCAGCCTGATACATACTCTTAACAGCATTCAGCAATTTCCCATCTACTTCATATATTCTTAGCTCCTTCCACATTCCTTGTCTGCTGTCTACTCTGTCATATGCTTTCTCCGGGTCCATGAAGGTTGCATACTTCTTTCCCCTCTCAAAATACTTCTCTACTATGCACCTGAGAATATATGGTCAGCACACCCCCTCCCCTTTCTGAAGCCTCCCTGTTCTTCAGCTAATCCCTCGGTTATTCCCCTGAGATAGGCCATTACCGCATCCCCTGTACACTCCCGTATCAGACCTTCTCATTCATCATCCACACATACATAATCAATCATTGCCTTACGTTCAGTCATCTCATCTCCCATTCATCTTATACTTCTCCATGTATACTTATGGATCAGCCTGTGGCTGAAAAGGGTATTGGTGATCACCTAGCCCTTTCCAGCAAACACTTCCATCAAGACTACCATTCCCATCCATTTCAGTGGGTATACCCCATTGACTAACCATTATCTATTCTTGCATTCCCCACTTAACCATTCATATCACCAATCAAAAACACTTACTTTTATCAGACCTGTCCAGTTATGCTTCTACATTCTCCCAGAACTCAGCTTTCTTTCTAAACATTTACTTAAATATTATTTTATTGCACTTTCGGATTTCAATAATTTTAAAAAAATTGAAAATAAACATCTACTTGAATATTATTTTACTGCAGTTTGTTTCTTTTAGATTTCACTACTGTAGAAATTTCAGTCAGCTCAGTATTAAGTACACTACTCTAGCCCCCCAAAACTATGCTGTACAGTACGGTAGTAGACGTATATAAATTGTGGTTTTTGCTAATCTTAAATTTTACCACAAGTCCACTCTAGCTTTAAAAAGGTATTCTGTACAGTACTGTAATAATAACTGCCATATGCGTAAACAAAATGTGGATGATATAATTTTGACGACACAAATTTCTATGCATAATTTCAGGGTTACATTTTGCTCGACAACTGTGAGCTGGTATATACATTGTGTTCTACCCATACTATTGTTAGCTCTGGCTGTAATTAATACTGTGTCTATTATCAATCCATAATCTTATGTTGAAAACGAGGTGGGAATTGAAGTGTCATCCATATTTTGTTAAAGCATATGGCAATAACAAATAAATTTATGCATAAATTCCAGTCTAGCTCAGCTCAGTAATAAGTCTAGTCTAGCTGCCAAAAAGATATTCTGTACTGTTATAATATCTAAGAAAAATAAATAAATGAAATAATCACTTTTTATTCCATTGTACACAATGAATGACAAAACCAGGTAAGGTAAGGAGATCTTGAAGGCAAAAGGTAATCAAAACAGCATCCACCTTACAAAGGCCATTTTCACACAGCTTAGTTACTGATAGGACGACCTTAGTTAGTAAGATACAATACTGGCACAGCAGGCTAATTTCGATCACCAAACAAAACAGCCCTACAGGTTTACTTGAGGACACAGTATTAAGCTCTCTCTAAATAATTTAATGAATGGAGCTTATACTGTAGCATAGAATAATCACTTTATTCCACTGAACACAATGACAAGTAAAAATTGGGTAAGGTAAGGAGATTTGGGGGGCAAAAGGTAATCAAAGAATATCCACCATTTAAAGGTAATTTTTGACGTTGTGCTATTTTACAACAGCTTGTACAGTACCTTGAAAAACAACCTTACAAAGCTTAGTTACTGATAGAATGAGCTTAGAGAGACTATATTTGGCACAGTAGGCTAATTTTGATCAAAACAAAACTGCCCTATAGGTTTACTTGAGAGCACATTAGCTCTGAATAATTAGTGTAAATAGCACACTATTTCAATTATGATTCCTTTTCATGACCTAGTAATGGCCAGTGTACTGCCTTCATTACAAAGGACTAATAAACCTTATTAACTAATATGGTATGTCCATAATACGTAGTGTAGGCCTCTCTCTCTCTCTCTCTCTCTCTCTCTCTCTCTCTCTCTCTCTCTCTCTCAAAAAGCTATAATTTTAAGGCTATTGAACTATGAATTATATCAAAATATAATTAAATTGGTAAAATTTGTCCCAAAATAGATGGATTGTTTTTGTCTGTAGTTTGTATGCCACTTATAGGTCACATACCATGCTTTAACCTCTTATATATTGTTTGATTCATCCCATCAGGTATCAACAATATTTTTGTCATTAAACCGTAAATAATAACGTTTACAACTATACTATTTAGCCACATATGCGATCGAAATATATATTTTTAAAGTTAGTATCGACTTTGTGACTTTGAGCCACTGTGCAATATTACCAAATACGACACGTCAATAAAAGCTAATATATTTCATGATGCATCTCATCTGAAAATAAAGTTAAATTAGTGTTCAACAATTAATCAGTTTGACTAAAATAAATACATCATATAAGCCGTGAATTGCATAAATTCATAGTAAACTTTGAGACCGTAGCTGGCAATAATGTCTATGCCGGTTCTTGCGATATCATGATCGATATTTGGTAAGGTAAAACCACTTCGAAACGCAACAAATCGTTAACGACAGGAAGAGGGTCACTTGAGTGATGCTGAAAACATTATTGAGAAAGAGGAAATTAATATGATTTCACCGACATAAAATGCATTTTGGAGGAACATTAAATGAACTGTAATAATTTTGTCTGATTAGATGAATTTTCACATTCGGAAGGGGGTCGTTTATGTAATGCAAGAAACATCATAATTGAAGGCAAAAACATTAAAAATGCAACTTTCTCACATGTACTCTAATATATCTGGGAAACACTCCAAGTGGCATCTAAAATTCAAGAAACATTTATGAGGGTCAGAAAATTCCTTGGAGGTTAAATAATCAATTATAAATCTGAATGACGTAATACGTAGCACGAAATCTATTCACAGGTAAATAAGTCTACATTTTGTGTGTTTTTAGACCCATGAGTTTCATTTCATGAGACGTGAAAACATCGTGGAAATAAAGAGAAAACGGATGTCATTCGTATCTGCATCATTTGTGCTTAATCACCGTATTGATCAAAAATTTAAAGTGCAATATTTTCTCCGCATGCGGTTCTTGCGATATCATGATCGATATTGACTAAGGTAAACCGACACCAAATGGCTGAAGGAACACAAAATCAAATGGAGTGGTTGAAATTTTACGCTACGAACAGGGACATTTGTGTAATACTAGGAACAGCATACTTGAAGGTGAAATCACTAAAAATGCGACTTTCCCTCATGTCCTCTATATAACCCGTGAAACACTCCCAGTGATGTATAAAATTCCAAATTCATTTCTGAAGGTCAGAAAATTTCGTGTCGGAAAAAATAATCATTAATAAATCTGAATGATGTAATACGACAGATGAAATCGATTATCAGGTAAAGCTGTCTATATTTTGAGGGATTTCAGCCCGAAGAGTCATTTGACCTGAAATGTGTAAAAATCGTGGAAATATAGAGGTAGAACGGATGTTATTTGTATTTGCATCACGTGGGCTTTAAAGTGGCATCATCAGCCTAGTAATCAAACATATAATGTGCTATATATGCGCCGCCTGCCAGTTAGTGCGATATCATGATCGATGTTTGGTAAGGTAAAACCACGACGAAATGCAACAAATTGTTAACGTTTGGAAGAGGGCCACATGAGTGATACTGAAAACAAGATTATTGAGGAAGAGAACACTAATATGAATACATCGATGAAAAATGCAAGTTGATGGAACATGAAATGAACTGTATCAATGTTGTCTGGAGTAGGTTCATTTGTGAAATACAAAGAACAGAATAATTGAAGGCAAAAGCACTAAAAATGCATCTTTCTCACATGTACTTTAAATTAACTGGGAGAAACTCACAGTGACATCCAAAATTCCAGAACTACTTATGAGGGTCAGAAAATTCCGTGGAGGATAAAATAATCAATAACAAATCTTAATGACGTGATACCTAGGATGAAATCGATACAAAGGTAAAGAAGTCTACCTTTTAAGGGTTTTTTGAAGTTTCATTTCATTGGAGACGTGAAAACTTCGTGGAAATAGATGAAACGGATGTAATTTGTATTTCTAACACTTGGGCTTTTAAGTATCATCAGCATAGTGATCAAATATATAATGTGCAATTTTTTCGCCGCATACCGGTTAGTGTGATATCATGAGTGATATTTGCTAAGGAAAAACTACTCCAAAGGGCTGAAGGGAAACAAAATTTTCTGTTTTTTGGACATTTGGTGAACTTTTATGATGAGAAAAGGGTCGTTTGTTTAATGGTAAAAACAGCGAGATTGAAAGCGAAAACACTAAAAATGCAACATTCTCACATGTACTCTATATTATCTGTGAGACACTCCCAGTGATGTATAGAATTCCAAAAAGATTTCTGAAGGTCATGAAAATCCGTGTCCAAAAAACTAATCAATAATAAATCTGAAGGAGGTAATATTTAGCATGAAATCGATTTACAGTTAACGACTTCTACCTTTTGAGGGATTTCAGCCCGATGATTTTCATTTCATTTGAGACATGAAAATATCGTGAAAATATAGAGGTAGAAAGGATTTTATTTGTATTTCTATCATTTGGGCTTTAAAGTGGCGTCATCAGCCTAGTGATCAAAAATATAATGTGTTATTATTCTCTGCATGCCGGTTCATGCGATTTGATGATCGATATTGACTAACGTGAAACGACTCCGAAAGGCTTATGGAACACAAAATGAACCATTTAATGTCAGGAGATTGGTTGAATTTTTACGTTAGGAACAGGGTACTAGTAACAGCATAGTTGAAGGCGATATCACAAAAGAATGCAACTTTCCCCCATGTCTTCTATTATCTGTGAAACACTCCAAGTGATATCTACGATTCCAAAAATATTTCTGAAGGTCAGAAAATTTCGTGCCGGAAAAATTAGTCACTAGTAAAACTGAATGAAGTAATAGGGAGGATGAAATCGATTCACAATTAAAGACGTCTTTGTTTTGAGGGATTTCAACCCGAAGAATTTCATTTCATTTAAGTTAAAATATCGTGGAAATAGAGTTAGAACGGATGATATTTGTTTTTGCATCACTTGAGTTTTAAATTTGCTTCATCAGCCTACTGATCATGTATATAAAGTGCAATATTTGCGCCGCATGCCGGTGCCTGCAATATAATCATCGATATTTGGTTAAGGTAAAACCACTTCGAAAGGCAACAAATCATTAACGTTAGGAAAGTCACTTGGGTGATGCTGAAAGCCACATTATTCAGAAAAAGAACACTAATATGAGTACACCGATGCATTTAGGAGGAACATTAGATGAACTGTATTAATTTCGTCTGGAGATTAGTTGCATTTTCACATTGAGAAGGGGGTCATTTGTGTAATGCAAAAAGATCATAATTGAAGGCGAAAACAATAAAAATGCAACTCTCTTACATGTACTAAATTTTCCTGGAAACACTCGCAATGGCATCGAAAATTCCAGAAACATTTATGACGCTATGTATATTCCGTGGATTATAAAATAATCAATAATAAATCTGAATGAGGTAATACGTAGAATGAAATCGATTCACAGGTAAAGATGTCTTTGTTTTGAGGGATTTCAGTTCGAAGAGTTTCATATCATTTGAACGATATTTATATTTGCATCACTTAGGCTTTAAACTGGCATTATCAGCCTTGTGATAAAATATATTATAATGTCCAAGTAAGACATCTGCAGGTGATCTTGGATATCGGAACTTCCAGAACAGTAGTAAAATTAATGCAGTAAACACTCAACATAATACGAATTTTCGGCCCACCTCAGACCATCAGTAGGTATTACAATTGTTCTATACAGTCAGCTCAGACTTGATGAAAATAACAGAAATTTATTGAACCATAAAACTAAAAAACAAGTAATTAAAAAAAAAAAAAAAAAAAAAAAAGCAAGTAAAATTAACCCTCCTCCTAGTATAAAAGCTTAAACAGAAATGCCAAGAATTTCTCAGAGAAGACCCAAAGAAAGCTACTCAACCCACAAACTGAAACATCATTCGTCTATTTGAATACTAAACTCAAACCCCTCCCAAACCTAAGCAAACGAACCACACCCACCTATTGATTCGAACAGACCATTAAATACTATTAGCTACATTGATTTCAGGTCTATACTTTTCTATTAGTAATTTTTCTCCTAGTAAAGCATAAGCTGAATTACTGAATTTGGCATGAAATTTCAAAAATTTTGGACGGATGTTCTCCCAAAATTTCTCTAAAAACCCTATACCATGTCCTATTTTGATGAGTTTAAGAAGTAATTTTTCTAAAGTTCGGTAGGATGCCAGACTACTTCCATATCGACCAAGTAAGACATCTGCTGGCGATCTTCTGAATTATGTAATATGTAGGATTACCTTTTCCGAAGAGATTCATTTCATGCGAGAGGTGAAAACATCGAGGAAGTAAAGAGATAAAACGGGTGTCATTCGTATCTCCATCACTTGGGCTCTAAAATGGCTTCATCAGCCTAGTGATCAAATACATAATGTTCAATATTTTCTCCGGAAGCCGGTTCGTGCGATTTGATGATCGATACTGACTAAGGTAAAACGACTCAGAAATTCTGTAGGGACACAAAATGAACTATTAATGGTGTCTGGAAATTGGCTGAATTTTTACTTTAGGAACAGGGTCATTTGTTTATTGCTAATAACAGCATATTTGAAGGCGAAATCAATAAAAAGTCAGCTTTCCCCATATCCTCTATATTATCTGTGAAACACTCCAAGTGATATCTAAAATTCGAAAATCATTCCTGAAGGTCAGAAAATTTGGTGCCGGAATAAATAATCAAAAATAAATCTGATTGAGGTAATATGAACCATGAAATCGATTTAAATGAACAGACGTCTTTGTTTTGAGGGATTTCAACCCGAAGAGTTCCATTTCATTTGACATGAAAACATCGTGTAAATATTGAGGTAGAAGAGATGTTATTTGTTTTTGCATCACTTTGGTTTTAAAGTTGCATCATCAGCCTAGTGATCATATATATAAAGTAAGTGGAATATTTGCGCCGCATGCCGGTTCGTGCGATATAATCATCGATATTTGGTTAAGGTAAAACCAATTCGAAAGGCAACAAATCGTTAACATTAGGAAAGTCACTTGAGTGATGCTGAAAGCCACATTATTGAGAAAAAGAACACTAATATGAATACACCGATGCATTTTGGAGGAATATTAATTGAACTGTATTAATTTTGTCTGGAGATTAGTGGAATTTTCACATTGGGAAGAGGGTCATTTGTGTAATGCAAAAAACAGCATAATTGATGACGAAAACACTAAAAATGCATCTTTCCCACATGCACTCAAAATTATCAGGGAAACACTTCCAGAGGCATCTATAATTACAGAAGTATTTATGATTGATTGATTGGTAGAACGCATAGCACCGCAACAGAAATATTTATGATAGAAAATTCCGTGGAGGATAAAATATTTAATGACCAATCTTAATGAGGTAATTCGTAGGATGAAAGCGATACATAGGTAAAGAAGTTACCCGTTGAGCGTTTTAAGTCCGAATTTTGGGACGTGAAAACTTCGTGGAAATATAGAGAAAGAACGGATGTAATTTTTATTTGCATTACTTGGGCTTTTAAGTTTCATCAGCCAATATATAATGTGCAATATTTTCTCCGCGTGCCTGTTCGAGCGATATCATGATTGATATTTACAAAGGAAAAACGACCCCGAAACACTGAAAGAACACAAAATGATCTGTACTAATGTTGTTTGGAGATTTGTTGAATTTTTACGTTGGGAACAGGGTCATTTGTTTAATGCTAAAAACAGCGAGATTGAAGGCGAAAACACTAAAAATGCAACATTCTCACATCTTATTATCTGTGAAAGACTCCCAGTGATGTTCAAAACTTCAAAAACAAATCTGAAGGTCAGGAAATAATAATCAATAATAATTAATATTTAATCATCAGCCTTCATTACTTTACTCTTATTCTCATTTACTTTCAATTTCCTCCTATCACACACCCTTCAAAACTCCTCGACCAATTGGCTCAATCTCTCCTTTGAATCAGCCACCAGTGCAGTATGATCTGCAAACAGCAGTGCTTCAGATTCCACTCTCCACCATCAACATTCACCAGACTCAGACCTCCACCTAAAACTCTTGCATTCACCTCCCTTACAAAACCGTCCATGTAAATATTAACCAACCAAGGCGACATCACACATCCCTGTCGCAGCCCCACTCTCACACGAAACCAATCACTCACAGCATTTCCCACTCTTACAAACGCTCTACTATTTACATAAAAACTTTTCAACTCTTTTAGTAACCTACCATCAAGTCCATACAATCTTAAAACAGTCCACAAAACCTCCCTATCAATTCTATCATACGCGTTCTCTTAATCCATAAATGCCCAAAACACATCCTTGCCTTTCGCTAAATACTTTTCACACACTTGTCTCACCGTAAACCCTCCCTCTCCTAAATCCACACTGTTCATCACCAATCACTCCCTCTGTACCCTCTCTAACTCTCATAATTAACACTCTACCATACCTACAACACTCAACGGACTTATACCCCTAAAACTAGTACATTCATACTTATCACCCTTGCCTTTATACGACGGGACCACACAAGCATTTGCCCAGTCAACTGGCACTATACCTTTCGCAAAGCACACATTCAACAATCTTACTAACCAGTCAACATTAGTAACTCCACCACCCTTCAGGCATTCCACAGCACACCCATCCATACCTGCAGCTTTCCCTGTTTTCATCTCCTTTACTGCCTGCTCCACTTCCTCCTTCGTGATCAAAAAATCATTCAATTCTCCCAACACATTTATTCCTTGCACCCTTCCATCCGGCACAATCTCAGCCACCCTCTCCTCCTCTACATTTAACAATCGTTCAAAATACTCTGCCCATCTCTTCCTTACTGCATCCATTTCAGTTAACATCCTTCCATCCTCTGCTTTTACTCGTTCTTCCTTCCCAGACTCTCCCTTTCGCATTCTTTTCACCTCCTTTCAAAACATTTTCTTATTCTGTTGAAAATTCTCAGTCAGCCGCTTACCCCGACCTATCATCTGCTGCCACTTTAGTATCACGCACAGCCCTTCTCGCCCTATTCCCCTTTTCTTTATACCTTTCATATGACAATCCTTTCTCTGCAGCCACACTTCATATGCACGTCTCTTCTCAGCCACAGCCATACTTACTTCCTCTCACCACCATTCACTTCCTTTTCTTACACCACCACCCACACGTCTCACACCACACACCTCTTCTGCATGCCCCACCACAATACTCTTAAATAACTGCCATTCCTCCACCACACTGCCATTTTCCCCCATCTTTCATTGCGTTCCACTCATCTTTCAATTTCTCCTGATACTCTATCTTTTTCTCTCTTTTATCCCTCAGTTTCAAAACCTCCCTGCCACACCTAACCCTCCTAGCTCTCACCCATCTCTTACCTACTCACGAATTGTCCATGCGTTAAAACTTGCTTCATTCAAATTTATTGATTATTTTATCTTCCACGAAATTCTTTGTTTAAATTATAAATCATAGGGAAACACTTCCAGAGGCATCTAAAATTCCAAAAACATTTATGAGGCTATGAGAATTTCGTGGAGGATAAAATAATCAATAACAAATTTGAATGGAGTGAGTAATAAAGGTATGGCACAAAGGCCGGGCACTAGGACCGATGTGGTCATTCAGCGCCTAATTTAAAAAAAAAAAAAAAAAGGACCAAAAAATCTATGCTAAATATAAAGTATATCACATTCTGATAATTTCGCAACCTTAAGAATATCTGCAGAAATACCCAGAACGTGGGAGACTGCGGGTATCAAAACCCACAGTGCTCTGGAGAATATGAAATTCTCTGCAGTGAACTAAAACATGTTCCACCGTCACAGGGATGTTTCAAGCCTCACAAATGGGAGCGTCTCCACATAAAATATCGCCGTGTGTTAACCGTGTATGACCTATACGAAGTCTGGTCAGAACAACATCCAAGCGCCTGCTCGGGGTGCTGTCCGACACTGGCCAAACCTGCACAGAAGGATGTATTGCTTTCAATTATTGTTTGTAACAGTGGGGAATGACCACCTTTCCTGCCACTTCCTCCTGATAAAAACTGATATCTGTCGCCTAAGATCGGCAAAAGAGAGGAAAGTTGCCTAGCGTACCATGAACGGCTTCCTTAGCAGAGACATCTGCCTCCTCGTTGTCTGGCAAACCTACGTGAGCAGGAATCCAGCAAAACTGAAGTCTTTTGCGACGGGAAGCTAAACGATACAGCCACTCCTGAATTTGCTGGACCAAAGGGTAATTGCTGGAAAAATTCTGAATGGCTGTAAGGGCACTCAGCGAGTCAGAGTATAGGATAAACTGGCTGTCCCTACGGGCATAAGCTAGTTTTAACGCATGGACACTAGCGTGAAGCTCAGAGGTAAAAACTGAAGCGGCACCATGGAGTCTCGCCTGATGCACAGTTTCCTCAAGGATTACTGCGCAGCCAACGCCAGAATCCAATTTTGACCCATCTGTATAAATTTTAGTGGTTAAAGCATGAATCTGAGAATGTTCAAGAAAGAGGGCTTTAACTTCAGCTGAACATCTCGAATGCTTAGTACAGGCCGGTTTGCAAACATGGGCCTCTGGAATAATCCAAGGAGGGATCGGAGAATAAGAAATTTGCCGTACCTGGACTTTGTGGAAGAAGGTGTCCTGTAAAAACCCATGCATACGGATATGAAGAGGCCTTGGAAAACTCTTACGTTCCCCATACTTCTGTGCCAGACGAAAGTCCTTCATCAGACGGTAAACAGGGTTAGACAGGGGAGTCTGAGTCTTAAACATTAGTCGCAAACTAAGGTCCACTCTGCGAAGATCCAAGCGTAGCTCACCCGCCATAATGTACAGACTCTCTGCAGGGGAAGTGCAGAAGGCATCCGTGCAGATTCTCATTCCTGAGTTATGAATAGGGTCTGAAAGCTTAAGGGTAGACTTGGCCGCTGAGGAGTATATCTGGCAACCATATTCCAATTTGGAACGACATAGGGCATCATATAGTCGGAGAAGTGCTGGTCTGTCAGCACCCCAAAACTTCCCACTAAGAACCTTAAGGATATCTAGGGACCGTGTAACAGTGGCCTTTAGCTGTAGAATATGGTCCTTCCAGGTGAGTCTACTGTCAAGAGTAAGCCCCAAGAAACGCACCTTATCTTCATAGGGCAAGATGTTATCTCCCAGGAGTAGGTGAGGAATTGCTGTTGGATTCCTCCTCGAGAACTTGATAGCCATGGTTTTTTCGGGAGAGAAGCGAAAGCCCCACTCCTCAGCCCACATTTGTGCTGCATTGATGGCATTTTGCAACTGCAGTTTTGTAGTATTAGGGTCGGCTGCAGTACAGTATATTGCAAAGTTGTCAACAAAGAGTGAACTCTGGATCAGAGCTTCATTCTCAACTCTTTCGGCTACTCCATTGATGGCCATGATGAAACATGTGACACTTAAAACTCTGCCTTGGGGTACCCCCTTTGGTTGCAGAACTTGGGGAGACTGTGCGACCAATTCGGACTCGGATATAACGCGTGTGAAGAAAACTCGGCAGGAACTGGAACATGGTCCCATACAAACCTTTAGATCGTAAGCTGGACAATAAACCCAAACGCCATATTGTATCATATGCTTTCTCCAAGTCAAAAGACTCCTGGAGTATATTTGCTAGTAATGAATCCATTCTGAATATCTGTTGTCAGGCGCAAAAGAGGGTCCATGGTGGATCGATTTCTACGAAAACCGAACTGTACGAAGGAAATGTGGCCTCCAGTCTCCAGCCACCAGGCTATCCAATGGTTAACCATCTTCTCAAATAATTTGCACAAACAACTGGCAAGTGCTATAGGTCTATAACTTGTTGGAAGTGTGGCATCTCTTCCAGGCTTAGGAATGGGAATAATGACTGACGTCCTCCAGCTCTTGGGAATGGTGGCGGGAAAACCAAATTGCATTGTAAATATCTAGCAAAAGTTGCAGATACTCATGTGGAATGTGGCGAATCATTTCGTAATGTATGCCATCTTCGCCAGGAGCAGATGACCCTGTGGCTCGTAGGGCTTGAGTCAATTCTCGGAATGTAAAACGCCTATTATATACTTCCTGGTCCAACACAGCTGATGTGCTCCCCACTGAGCCGGAACTACTTGCATGGTCCAGCACCGCAGAGCCCAGAGGAGGTACTGACTGGCGCCCCGCTGAACCTGAAATATTGGCAAAATGGTGTACAAGGATGTTCGACACCTTTTCCGGGTCTGAAACCACAGCTCCGTCCACCTTGAGACAAGGAGGTGGGTGGGGAGCAAATTTACCAGACAGCTTCCTCACTTTGGCCCAAACTCTCCCTATGGGTGTTTTAGATGTAACACTTCCTATAGATTTGTGCCACGAATTACGTTTAGCCCATTTAAAATATTTACGTTTTTTTGCTAATGATTTACGATACATTAATTTTCCTGAGAAGCGTCTATAACAAGACCGTGTAATGCGTCTGAAGTTAGTACATGTTTTATCCGACCAAGGGACAACTGGACGACGAAAATTGACAGAAGAACTGGGAATAGAAACGTGAGCACTCTCTATGACCTGGGCAACGAAATAATCATATGCCTGGATGTGAGCCTCAAAAGATGAGAAATCAACAGAACAATCGAAGGCAGCAGAAAACTTTCCCAGTCAGCCTTATCCACACACCACTTTGGAGGCGCTGATGGAGGCGATCCGTTAAGGGTGTCAATTATGATTAGGAAATGGTCGCTACCATGCAGACATTGTGACATAGACCAATTGAGTGAGAGCAATAAATAGGAGGAACAAATACTTAGATCAATGGAGGAGTAGGAGTTTGAGTGCAACTTGTGGTGTGTAGGAGCACCAACGTTAATTAATGATGGATTCTTTAGCAGGAGTACTGATTCAACCATAGCACCACGTTCATCAGTGCAGTTCCCACCCCACAATGTTGTGGGCATTAAAATCACCGAGTAACAAAACAGGTTGCAGCATCTCCACCAGCTCCAGGAGTTCATCAAGCTGTACCGCGTCATTAGGAGGGAGATACAGTGAACAGTGTACAGTTTGTCCAGTAATACCTGCACAGCACAGGCCTGCAGGCGAGTTGGAAGATCCACTCGAGTATGATAAATGCTTTTTTGACGACAATGGCTGCCCCACCTTTTGCCCGAAGACCTGCGGGTGGTAGTGAACTATAATATGCATAGTTGAGTCCTGGGTTGAAAGGATAATAACCCAACTTCGTTTCTTGCAGGCAAAGGACATCCCAGTCAAACGTGGTCTTCAAGATAGCAATTTCGTCGCAATTAGCGCGTAAACCCCTACAATTCCACTGAATAATCGTAGGCATGATATGCTGAAGAGGATGTAAGCCGTACCTAACGGGACTCAATATGCGAGGATGGCGCAATTTCCATAAGAAGTTCTGATCGATAACCTTCTATGACTAAACGTTTACGGTCCAACCTGTTTAAGGAGCCTCCTCGACGGTTCTTTTGCACTTCTTACTGGTGTGTTGTTCCAGGACAGCGAGGGCTATGTTCCCTAGACCGAGAAGAGCGCTCCTGAATGTTTCTACCATCGTGTGTATTGTTAAAGGCCAACTTTGATTTCTTTTGAGTAGGAGAGGTTGTGAGTAGTGAAGACTTATTTTTCAGAGGTAGACGCTCCACTCCCTCTATATCGTCATCATTAGACTGGGGACTGATCTTTCTCTTCTTGTCTTTCTCTGCCTCAGAGACTGGTGGCTGCCGACCACAGGTGCTACTACTGCCATGGGGCAAGGCACAGGCACCAGAAACAGATGACAAAGGCTGATGATTAAAGTGGTTGTGGGACCCCTTTACCGGGCCTTCGATACTTAACGGGATACTCTTTGGAGATCTGCTGTGGTGCGCATTCCAGTCAGGACCCTTCTGGACGCCAGACCGAGATGGGGACAACTTTTTCCCCCACATGAGAATCAGTCGCAGCAGGATGGTTGTCTATCCTTAGATGTCCCAGAAGTCTCTGCTGTAGAGCTATTCTGTGTCATGGTAGACAACTGAGTGGCACTACTCCCTCCCGAGGAGGGGCTGCTTTCCCTGTAGTAGAAATTGAGGAAGCAAAGGAGTGTCTTCCAAGTTTCCGTCTGTAGGCTAGCTCTCGCCTAGCACTTCCAAAGCTAATACGCTGGGTATTTGCCAGTCACTATGTCCTGCTCTAATTTGTAGATGTCACACTGACGGGACGATGGGGAATGGGGGCCCTGACAGTGAAAACAATAAGGCCCAGAATCACATTCTGAGGGGTCATGTGTCTCCAATGAGGAGCATTGACTGCAGCGAGGCCAGTTCCTACGAAACTTCTTCAGATGTCCATACTGAAAATAATTATAACATTGCATGGGCCTGTCATGAAAAGACTTCACTCTAAGCCGTATGGGGCCTATGTCAACATGGTCTGGTAGGAGGGATCCATAGAAAGTGTCACCAATTTCTGCTTTGATTTGCGGACAGAAGACACTGTCAGGGCACATACCCATAATCTCCACGTCAGAAAACTCATGCAGGGCCGCACAGAAGACTACTCCCTTAGAGTAATTAAAGCCCTTGTGGGCCTGTACTGTTGTGAATGGTGTTACGGAACAGAGAAAGATAATGTACACTTTAAGTGAGAATACTAAAAATCACTACAGTCCCGTAAAGTTCCAGGTTCAAAACAAAAGAGTTAGGTAAAATTACAAGTTAAAGTTTAATGCACAAACTAACAACAAAACATTCAGGACTCATAAAGATAATGTAATGGCAAATAAACAGGTTAAATATATGGTTAACTGCAATAGCCTCTATTAACACGAAATTAGCAAGAGTAAATTTATCTAAGTCAGCCCTGATAAAATGAGATACCAGATAATACTCAGTGAATGCCAGATAAATTATTACAGATACAAACTATTATCAAAAATGACTGACAAAGAACCCTACATAAATTACAAACTTCACTAGGCCTACAAATTAAACTTATGCTATACAGTACAAGAGAAAATGCAACAACAGTTATACTCAAATTACACACAGCTGCTAGATGGTTGGAGATTTCTTGAGCACTCACAATAATAATATCTGTACAGGGGAGGACAGAGATGTGAACAAAATGAGGAGCAGATCTAAGTGGCAATGATGCAGAGACTGAGCTCATTATATAGGGGCCAGCAGAGCCTGATACAACTTGTAATAAGGACGCGCAAATGAAGCGATGGGGACAAACGGTCGACAATCCCGCACTGAATAACAGAAAGGACGACTTACTCTACTATAACGGTAGAAGGGGGGGACTGAGGCAGAACACGCTCGTGATCAAACATGCAGCATACTGTGCGTTAAAATTACACAAAGGATGATGAAATCATAGGCTATGTAACACCTCCCCACAAAGAAAAAAGAAATTTACAAAGGAAATTTCTTATTACTCTAAAACAATCTGTATATGGCACTACAGACCATGCAAAAGTCTTTCCTAATAGTACAAAACATGAGATCTCCCTAGCACGCTCAGTCATAGGTACTTGCCAGTATCCCTTTAACAAATCAAACTTACTTATGTACCTAGCCTTTCCGATCTTGTCTATGCAATCTTCCACGCGAGGGAGAGGGTAAGTGTCTGTTTTAGTTATCTGATTAACACGTCTGTAGTCGATGCAAAGCCTCTGTGACCCACCTGGCTTAGGGACTAGAGTGACAGGTGAACTCCACTCGCTCTGACAGGGCTCAATCATCTTGTGGTCCAACAGGTAGCCAAGCTCCTTCTGGATGAGAGGAACTTTCACTGGGTTCACACGGTAAGGAGGCAATTTAATTGGCTTTGCGTCTCCAACATCGACATCATGCATCAACACAGTAGTTCTTCCTGGAGTGGCACGGAACACTTGCGGGTACTCCTGCAGTAATGCCGAAAACTCCTGCCTTTCCTTGGGAGGTAGATGAGAAAGCTTAGTCTGGAGATCATTCATGATATCAGGATTCTTCCCCAAACTATCACTCAGGCTCATGCTGCATGGGAGAACTTCACTTGTAGACTCGGGTGGAACAGCTACAGTGCAGACTGGATTATTTTCGTCCCGCCTGTGATATAACTTTAGCATGTTGATGTGACATAGTTGCTTGCTCTTTCTACGATCTGGTGTGGCGATGACATAGTTGACATCACTGAGTTTCTTCTCCACGAAATAAGGGCCACTAAACTTGGCTTGAAGAGGTTGCCCATGAACTGGTAGCAGAATCAAAACCTGATCTCCTGGCTGAAAGTGGCGTAACCTGGACTTCTTATCATACCAAGTCTTCATCTTCTCCTGAGCAGCTCCTAAATTCTCTCTCGCCAGCTGTAAAGCAGTGGACAGCCGTTCTTTGAAATTCATCACATACTCCAGCAGGTTGACGTCATCTTCCTCCGACAGCCAGCATTCCTTGAGTAGCTTAAGGGGTCCTCTTACTTCATGGCCAAACAGTAGTTCAAAAGGTGAGAAGCCCAGTGATTCATTTGGAGATTCTCTTGCAGCAAACACAACGAATGGAAGACCTTTATCCCAGTCTTTCTGATGTTCCAAACAGTATTTCTTGAGCATCGATTTGAGTGTTTGATGATATCTCTCCAACGCTCCTTGGGTCTGGGGATGGTAAGCTGAAGACGTGATCTGGGTGATGCCCAACTCTTTCAGAGACTGCTTGAAAACGTTTGACATGAAATTACTTCCCCGGTCTGACTGTACCTCCTTGGGCAGACCAAACTTTGTGAAGAACCCTAGCATTTCCTTAACCACGTTCTTTGCTGAGATGTTTCTAAGTGGAATGGCTTCAGGATAACGAGTAGCCATATCAATCATGGTCAACACATAAGAAAATCCTGAAGAAGTCTTAGGAAGAGGGCCCACAATATCCACCAACACACGGGTGAAAGGCGCCTCAAAAGGAGGAATGGGAACTAGAGGTGCAACCTTTTCGGTCTGATTACACTTTCCCACAACTTGACAGGTGTGACAAGACTTACAATACCAGGAAACATCCCTGAAGATACCTGGCCAGTAGAAGTGTTTCAAAATGCGTGCCACAGTCTTCCTCACTCCAAGGTGTCCTGCCAAACTGGAATCATGAGCCACTCGAATGATATCCTGCCTACAAACACGAGGGATGACAACTTGATGTACAACCTCCCATTCACAGTCGGCTGATGCTGTTGGGGGTCTCCACTTCCTCATAAGTACTCCTGACTTTACATAATAACAAGTAGAAGCACCAGCTGACTCTTCCTCACTGCAAGCAGAGTTAGCTAGACCTTTCAACTCAGGGTCAGCAACCTGCAACTCAACCAACTCTTGACGAGACAAATTATCAACACTACGGGGTACTGCCTCATCTGGTGAGTGGTCCAAATTAGCAAGAAAAGTGTCAGCTAGGATAACATCATCATCATCATTATCCTCTAAATCACCAGTAACTTTAGACTTAGCCCTAGTGACAGCACATGCAGGGAACACATCAGGGACATCACAATCCTGGGCCGCAGCCACTGGCTCACTAGACAACTGAGGAGCTGGACACACTTGACTTCCACCAATATCATTTCCAAGTAAGAAAGTTACACCTGACATTGGGAGTGTCTCAACCAACCCAACCATAACGGAACCATTAACAAAACCAGACTCTAAATTCACTCTGCACAGAGGGACAGAGAAGTAATTATTCCCTACACCTTGTAAGATCACAGTTTCATCAGAGGAATTAACATTAGAGCCTAGAACACTGGTCAGCATAAGGGATTGGCAAGCACCTGTATCACGATATATTTTAACTGATTTCCTGTCATTACTGTCCAGAGGACTGACAAAACCATCAGACAGGAAATTAGCACATGAACTCTTGAGAGTGTCACCCACGTTACTGCTCAAAAGAGGAGCTCCATCATGAGAATTTAAGTTACCCCTCAAAGCAGGTTCAGTTAACTCAGTTAAAGAATTCCGGGAACTCTCAAGAGTGGACACTAGACCAATTGACTGAATATTTAAAGACTCCTTTTTGTTCACATCACGCTGTCTCCTGAAACATCTCTCCGTAGTATGACCAAGCTTACTACAATAAGTACATTTACTTTTCTGAAATCTAGAGGTGAAGCTGGTATTTACTTCCTGAGAAACATCATCCTTATTCTCTTTCCTGTTACCTGTACTCTGAGTAGAGGCAACGTACTTACTCTCAGCTTTCCCTTTTTCTCTAGAATATCTCTTGTGAGTGAGAACATACTCATCAGCTAAAACTGCAGCATCAGACAAATTATCTATTCTTTTCTCATCAAGATATAGGCTTACATCTTTATAAATACACCTTTTGAAGTCCTCCAGCAAAATCATCTGCTTAAATTTGTCAAAATCAGAATCCACATTCTTAGAATTTAACCACTGCTCCAACAAATCTTCTTTGATTTTTGCATACTCAACATGGGATTGCTTATCTTGCTTGTAAGTTGTCCTAAATTTTACTCTATAGGCTTCAGGAACAAGCTCATAGGCCTTAAGAATCAAGCTCTTAACTACATCATAATTATCAGACTGATCCTGAGGCAAAGATGCATAAGTTACTTGAGCTTTACCGGTGAGAACAGTTTGAAGGAGTACTGTCCAATACTCCTTAGGCCAATTAAAACCTGTAGCTACCCTCTCAAACAACTGAAAATACTTTGTTAAATCAGATTCATTAAAAGGAGGGACAAGTTTAACATTTTTAGCCACATCAAAATCATCAGAGCTAGATGATCCAGTTCCACCTTGTTTCATGCGATACTCATGGTCTGCCTGAATCCTGGCAAGTTCAATTTGTGCCTGTATCTGTGCCTCCTGAATCCGAACCTGAGATTCCGCCTCCTTAGCCTGAGACTCAGCCTCCTTGGCACGTGCTTGAAATTCAGCCTCCTTTACACGAGACTCCGCCTCCTTAGCACAAGCCTCCTGCAGGGCTAGCTGTAACTTAGCTAATTCAATCTGCGTTTGCTCATTTGGAGGAGTTACATTAAACAAGCTTTTATTAATCATGCCAACAATTTGATCTTTAGAATGATGAGAGTGAACTGCAATTCCCAATTGTTGAGCAACAAGCTTAAGTTCATTCTTTGTTCTGTTTTCTATATCACACACTGTTTGCACATTTGACAAAAAATCTTTGGCTTCATCAAGTGTAGAAATAGTAGCCATCATGAATATATCACAGTCACAAAATATCAAACAATATCCTTATGATAATATCCTGAATATCCTGATAAGAGGTCGCCAAATTTATGTTACGGAACAGAGAAAGATAATGTACACTTTAAGTGAGAATACTAAAAATCACTACAGTCCCGTAAAGTTCCAGGTTCAAAACAAAAGAGTTAGGTAAAATTACAAGTTAAAGTTTAATGCACAAACTAACAACAAAACATTCAGGACTCATAAAGATAATGTAATGGCAAATAAACAGGTTAAATATATGGTTAACTGCAATAGCCTCTATTAACACGAAATTAGCAAGAGTAAATTTATCTAAGTCAGCCCTGATAAAATGAGATACCAGATAATACTCAGTGAATGCCAGATAAATTATTACAGATACAAACTATTATCAAAAATGACTGACAAAGAACCCTACATAAATTACAAACTTCACTAGGCCTACAAATTAAACTTATGCTATACAGTACAAGAGAAAATGCAACAACAGTTATACTCAAATTACACACAGCTGCTAGATGGTTGGAGATTTCTTGAGCACTCACAATAATAATATCTGTACAGGGGAGGACAGAGATGTGAACAAAATGAGGAGCAGATCTAAGTGGCAATGATGCAGAGACTGAGCTCATTATATAGGGGCCAGCAGAGCCTGATACAACTTGTAATAAGGACGCGCAAATGAAGCGATGGGGACAAACGGTCGACAATCCCGCACTGAATAACAGAAAGGACGACTTACTCTACTATAACGGTAGAAGGGGGGGACTGAGGCAGAACACGCTCGTGATCAAACATGCAGCATACTGTGCGTTAAAATTACACAAAGGATGATGAAATCATAGGCTATGTAACAATGGACAGTCAAAGGGGCAAGGCATGTGTTGCAACATCCTCCCCTGAATAACGTTCTTAGCACGGAGTAGAACCCCCTTGAAATTCTCCTTTTGGATGGAACCCACCTTCTTCTGCAGGTACTGATATGCACGGATAAAGTTGGAGTTATTCTCTTTATAATAAGCCACAAACCACTTGGGGGTTGGGGAAACCCTCTTTTTATCCTTCTGGAACACACAATCTGTAAACATGTTAGGCACGTAATCTTCAGCATCATCAATGACATTCTCCGACCACATCAAGGAGGTGAATACATCAGGTCCCCCCAAAGGCAAATCAGGTGCCGCAGCATGCGCAGCTGTTGCCGCGGAAGCATCCAGGAATGTCACGTAGCAGTTATTTAGGGTGCCAGTTGTGTCTGCACTGTGCAGTCTTATACGGGAAACAACCCGAACTCTTTGAAAAGATAATGAATTGAATTGAATGTCAATGTACTGAATATATTTCTCAGTACTACTGTGTCTGCAGTTGAGTTGTGCAAGGTGCATTTTCTTTTTCCATATTCATATTTATTCAGGAACTTTACTCCCCCACCACTCCACCCACCACGGAGCCCAACAAGGGGAGGCCGTGAACCAGGGACACCACTGGCGATCCTAGAGGTAGTGAGAGAGTATACGCGGGTAAGCACTGGAGGACCTGGGCAATGTTGACTCCAAGACGATAGGAGCCATCAGGCCCCGCAGTGCCCACTTGACCCTAGCCAATGCATGACCAGCCGATTGACCTGGTCGGGCCCAACCAGGCCGCCCGTCTAGCCAGATCAAGGGACCAAAGAGGAGTACTGCAGGGCGCACCGTGCAGCATCGCTCAACCTCCAGGACTCCCGTCTCCCAGCGTTACGAGACGCCACACATGGCAAACACGTGGGGAGGCTACAGTCCCGCCCTAGATGGCAAGTGGGCAAGTACCATCATCACCAGCAGGCCTCCTCCACCAGTGATGTAGGGGTGCCTGGTCCACGACACTGACAAATGCCGAACCCTACTAAGGTAGGCATGCCTCCGAAGTAGGTGGCACTGCCAGCCACGCTTCAAGCCCCGCCACCACGTCAAGGTGACCCCCTCAGCGGGGATCTGAATGAAGTAATACGTACCATGAAATCGATTCATAGGTAAAGAAGTCTACCTTTTGAGTGTTTTTAGCCCGAAGAGTTCCATTTCATGTGAGACGTGAAACCGTCGTGGAAATAGAGAGATAAAACCGATTTTATTTGTATCTGCAACACTTGGGGTCTAAAGTGGCTTCATCAGCCTAGTGATAAAATATATAATGTTCAATATTTTCTCCACAAGCCGGTTCGTGCGATTTGATGATCGATAATGACTAAGGTAATTGATTGATTGCAAATAATTAAAATCTGGCGGCGCAACTTCCAGGGTCATATGCCCCCGGACGACTAAGTAAAACACAGCAAAATAAAAAGTGCATACTCAAATTTAAAGTTAATATCTGGTAATAGGAATAAAACACTGAAAAATAATAAAAAAATAGTTTATAAAATATCAAGTACTTATAAAAGTGGAAGGAGGCCCGCCTCCTGAAGAAAACTAAAAACATCACTAAAATCGCTAGAGGCTTCACCAAGCATCGAGGACAAACAGTAGGCACCCTTATGCCTATGGAGGAATCTATGACGTAGGTTCCCCAGACTCGGACACTCGACCAGCAAGTGACATAGTAAGGGGAACAGCCAGTCATCACAGTACGGTTGAGATTCACCATTCATCAGGAACCCCTGTGTAAGCCGCGAATGCCCAACGTGAAGCCTAGCGAGAGCCACCTCCAATCGCCGAGACATAGAGGGAAGAACCCTTTGCATAACCACTCTCTGAAAGATTTCTTTTAGTTTATTGTGAGAAACAACATCCCACTGTCTCTGCCAACACGTATGACTTGCATACCGCAAGTAAGGTGTTACATCAGAAGCAGGAAGTGGGTAGTCGGTTGGGGGCTGTTGAGAAGACGCAGCTTTAGCTAGAGTATCTGCTCTCTCATTGCCCACCACACCAACATGTGCGGGTACCCAACAGAAATCTACATGGCGGCCACGACGGCCAAGAAGAAAAAGCCACCCTAAAATTGATAAAACCAATGGATGGGATGCATTAAAAGACTCTACTGCAGACAAAGCACTACGCAAGTCACTAAAAATCACAAAAACGGATTGGGGGAGAGTAAAAATAATTTTAAGAACATAAAATTGCAGTCAGTTCCGCAGTATACACTGAAGTAATGCCAGGAAGGCTACCGCCCGTACTAAAGGAAGGGAAGATAACACCAAATCCTACTGCAGTATCCGTCTTAGACCCGTCAGGATAGACGGAGACAGAATTCTCATGAATGGAGGCATGTTCTAAAAAGAGAGAGGGACACCTGAGAGGGAAGTGAGCCCTTTTTTCAACAACGGACCTACAGAATGTCACGCGAGGGAGCAGCCATGAACCTACCCTTGGGATCCGATGTGGACAAACTACCAGTCTCGGAACAGAGAGGGCTAACATAACAGACCGGACCCTGTAACCAAATGGCTTTGGGAAATTAGGACGGGTGTCAAAAACAGAAGATCAAGAATCCTGGGAGACGATGGCACAAGAAATTGAGTCTGGAATGCGGTGAAGACGATACCAACACCTCATCATTAGCAACTGGCGTCGCAAATCCAAGGGGAGTACACCAGCATCCACCAATAAACTTGGAATCGGGGATGATCTGAATGCCCCAGTTGCCAGACGTACACCAGCATGATGCACAGAATTTAACAACCGGAGACGGGCATCTGTTGCAGATGTTCAGGAAGAATAAGAGACCTATGCAAGAGGAGGAGGGTCTGACAGTCAGCACCCCAGGATGTATGAGCTAAAACTCTCAAAAGACTCAAAGCTTTAAGACAAGCCGCCTTAACAGAAAGGATATGAGGAACCCAGGTTAGTCGTCTATCAAACAGAAGACCCAGAAACCGCGTCTCTTCCACACAGGATATTCTTCTACCATAGAGATACAAGTCAGGGTCAGGGTGAACCCCACGAAGACGAAAAAAATGCATTGCCACTGTCTTTGTTGAAGAAAAATGGAAACCACGAGTTTTCGCCCAGTCAGAAATTCGATTGAGAGCCAGCTGCAACTTCCTCTCTATCAGAGACATTCTAGACGCGGTCAGGGAAATCGAGAGGTACACCGTCAGGAAGTACACTAATGACACTAAATGGCTACAGCAAAACAGAGTAACACTAAGGATACTCCCCTTTGGTACTCCATCTTCTAGTGCTAGGGCAGTAGAAAGCACTCCTCCCACTCGCACCCTTAAAATTCGGTTAGATAAAAACTGTTGAATAAAAATGGGGGTGTCCATGAAGACCAAACTCATGAAGAGAGAGTAAAATACTATGACGCCAGGCAGTGTCATATGCCTTCTCCAGATCGAAGAAGACCGTGACCTGGTGTTGGTTAGTGGAAAAAGCCTCACAGACAGAAGATTCCAAGGACAGCAGTGCATCAGAGGTAGATCGCAATTTTCGAAAACCATAATGGGCAGGGTACTGAGACCACGAGACTCTAGGCGCCGACGGTGGCAAGCCGAAGGCGTTTTTTTTTTTTTTTTTTTCCGAGCAATGCTGGGACACGAGCAAATAAAGAGCCCGTCAGAGATGCGCTTAACTTGCGCGAGCTTGAATTATCGAGGGGGTTGGTATTCCCTGACTGTGGTGATTAATAATTGTAGAGCACGTGCAGCGATGCAAGCGGCATCCATGAAATCATCCTCTGTCCGAGCAAAAGTCGCGTCAGGGTGAGACCTGAGCATCGTAGTGGCTGGGCAGTACAGAAGATAGTGAATGAGAGGCTCCACAGATGAGACCAAACAATGGGTACACGGGTCTGGCTCTGTACCGACAATTTGTTTGTAGCATTAAAACCCCAGACGTAAGCGCCTGAGCCTCACTACAATATAGTTGGGTATGCCTTTAAAGGGTAACAAAAGAGAATATGAAGTGGCGGTGGCGTACCATGTAGCAGAGCGGGAGCCTTCTGTCACCAAAAGCTGATGTTCCTCTCGAGAGAGCCTGCTAATGGTAGCAGTGAGAGTGCTAATGACGTGCGATAGGCTGGGGCGCAGTTGAAATGTGACGTCAGGAAGCGAGCAAGCTGAGCGTGCTGCGTCATCAGCACGCTCATTGCCGCTGATTCCAACATGACCTGGGAGCCAATGGAGAGTAATAGTGGCACCCCTACGGACGAGAAGGGATGCAAAAGTTAAAAATTGCCGTCTGAAGAAAGACGTTGTCCTTCAAGGAGAAAGATCTTAGCCTCTGAATGGAGGAAAGTGAGTCTGTGTGAATTACGACACGGTGATGATGATGGTGATGAGCGTGGCGCAATGCACCCAGGATGGCAGCAAGCTCTGCCTGAAAAGCGGATACACCCTGAGAGAGTCGCCAAGATTCAATTGTGTGCCCAGAGACAAAGGCCGCCAGAGCAGAGCCATCAGATACTGAACCATCCGTAAAATAAGTGGCTGTGTCTGGTGAATCTAGAGCCGCAACCCGACTAAGACCCTCTTGACAGAGGAGTGCAGGAATGGAAGTTCGAGGTTTGGTTTCAGAGGGGCATACAAATTTAAAAAGAGGGGGGTCCCATGGTGGGGGATCAGTGTACCCAGGAAAGGGAGAATCAGGATCTTGGCAGAGGCTCGCAGCAGCTCCCAGTCCATGGATAACAGCAGTTGTAGTCCGGGCCCAGTCACGCTGAGTGGCAGGCTCGGGTGGGCGGCACAAAAGACGTCGTAGGAGGGCAGAGACAGGCAGGTGGGGCCGGCACCGTATCAGCTGTAGAGTGATGACTGCCGCTCGTAACGCAACACGATGCGCCAGAGAAGGCAAACCACTCTCCATACGGAGATTGACAATCCGGGTCCAGGGTGGAACACCCAGCATGATACGGAATGCAGTGTTCTGTATAACCTCCAGAGATCTGGAGACTGGTGGAGCGAGTCCGGTCAAACAGATGGCACTGTAGTCCACCAGGGATCGGATGGCATATATATAAAATGTTCGGAGGACTGAATACGACGCCCCCAAACTCCGCTTGGAGAGATAGCGGAGAGCAGCCAGTCTGGTGGAAGCGCGCTCCCGCAGGTACCGAACATGGCAGGCAAAGGTAAAACCCCTGTCAAGCCAGACTCCCAGATACTGATGCACAGTAACAAGAGACAGCTGCTGCCCCCCAAGCAGCATAGGAAAGTCTGGGGGACGGAGTCCAAAGGGCATACACTTTGTCTTATTAAAATTTATCTTCAGCCCTAGCTCAGTGCATTTGGCGTGCAAACGAGAAAGGGCCAAGTCCGCCTGCGTGAAGCAGTCCCTCCTGGTAAAGACGAGGGCCAGATCGTCCGCATAGCAGAGGAGGGTAATGCCAGGCCCATAGTCTACAGATAAGAGCCCCTCCATAAGGATGTTAAAAAGGAGAGGGCTCAAAACACTCCCCTGGGGGGGTGCCGTTAGGATATAGGTGAAAGGGGGAAAGGTGTCCCCGGAATCGGACCCCTGCGGATCGATCATTAAAAAAATCCTGGATCCAGAATAGGAGCCTGCCTCCCACACCCCTGGCCGCAAGAGCCGCCAGGATTACAGTGGGGCTTGCCAGTTCAAAGGCTTTCTGGAGGTCGAGGAAGACAGCCATTCCCCTTCCTCCCCTCAGCTCCCCAAGGAACGACACGAGGCAGTGGGTGGTACTCCTGCCTGAATGGTAGGCGTAAATCCCTGGGTGCAGCGGTCCCAGCCACCAAGCAAGCCGAGCCCGCACAACCCTCTCAGCCGTCTTAGCAACACAGCTGAGAAGGGAGATGGGGCGCATGGCGGCGGGATCACGAGGCTTCGGAATTGGGTGGATAACAGCTGCCTTCCACGACCTCAGCAGACGCCCCTCAGACCACGAGAGGTTGAGCAGATCAAGTAGACGTTCTGTGCCACAATCTCCAGCATGTGACAGGAGAGAGTATGTGAGCCCGTCGAGCCCCGGCGCAGTGTCCTCCCTGCACTGCAGCGCTTTGTGGAGCTCCCCACTGGTGATCGGACAGTCAGCAGTGTCAGGCCTATCACACGCTGCCTGAATTGCTGCAGCACGAGAGGCGGACAGCTGAGCATGTAGGGCTCTGACAGACTGCGGGAGATTAGAAAAGGCAGAGCGGTCAGCGAAGTGCTGAGCAAGACGGCTGGCCTCAGCGGCAGGGTCAGGATGGGAGGGAGGGCGAGGAGGGCATGGATCAGAGACGGACCTGATTCTCCTCCACATCTCACGGAGAGTGGAGTGAGAGTCTAGGGTACGACACCATCTGATCCACGCCTCCTCCCCAAGGCGGCGCTTCTCAGAAGCCACATGCCGCGTGATGGCAACCAGGTACCGGCGGTGCGGAGATGTACGGCACCATCGGTACTGCTTGCGTGCTGCATTGAGTCTCCGGTTCAGTTCCTTGACCCTGTCGCAGTAGAACCAGCCGTCTCGGTAGCACCTCGTCGAGCGCTGCCGCAGCGGGATAGCAAGAGAAGCAGCTTGTGCCAAAATACTTGCTACCTGATCTGCTCTGCTCTCGAGGTCTGAGGCAGGAGGAGATGTCTCAAAGGCCGCTGTGAAAGCACGGGCAAAGGCCATCCAGCCTGCTTTGCGTAGGTCCCACCGTGGAGGAGGTGGGGGTGGCGGGGGGGGAGCGAGAGGCAGGTAAACAATAAGGGCAAAGTGATCACTTGCAAGGTGGGGGTGGAGTGACCACGACGCCAAGCCCGCTAGTGGTGCTGACACTAGGGAGAGATCAAGGCGACCTCCCGCAATATGGGTGGCCTCTGCCACATCATTTAATAGGGAGACACCACCCATCTCCTCCAGAACCAAAGAGATGTGCCATCCTGCTTCATTGGACTGAAGAGGCGAAGATAGAAAGGCGTGGTGGGCGTTAAAGTCCCCCCCTATGTACACGGCTTCCCTGGCAGCCTGGGAGAACAGGTCTTCCAACTCCAGGGTGCCCCTTTGGCTCCAATATACATTATATACCGTCAGGGGCGACGTAGCCAGATGGAGAACCACGCCCTGGACCTCCACATCAGGTCCACAGAGAGGAGGGGGCTCACAATCCGTGCACGCAATGTGGTCCTGAACCAGAACGGCACATCCCCGTGTGACGCCACGAACATACGGAAGGAGATGGGTGGTGTAACCCGAGAGACGAAAATTGGTATTATCTGGGAGCAGGGTCTCTTGCAGGAGAATTACATGAGGATGGTCCCTGGCAGCCGCCTCCTGAAGGTGGGCGAGCTTGCTCCATGCCCCTAAACAGTTCCACTGTAGGACTCGGAGGCTGGCAGCGGTGTCTGGCACTGGGGATGATCTGTCTGGAGGCCAAGGGCCCTGCGCTCTTCCTCGATCGCTGCTGTGGCTGGTGTGAGCCCCGAAGGAATGTTGACTGGCATACGAGTGCAAGGCAGAGGAAGTTGGGTGGGTAGCGGCTCTTCCACGGTTGTCTGTGTGGGAGAAGATGCAGGAGGTACCAGGGAAGAGCGCGGGTGTTGTTTTGCCTCCACCACTTGGTCGACGATGACGTTCACAGCCTGTACGTCTGGAGTTCGCCCGACCACGTACAATGGCAGTTACGCCACTGGACCCCAGTACTGTTCTCAGATGAAAGCAGATTCAGTATTTCGACCAACGACCGCCGTATCAAAGTGTGGAGACATGCCGGAGAGCGGTACGCACCGTGCAACATTGTGGAACATGAACGGTATGGTGGTGGTTCCGTAAAGGTCTGGTGGGGCATATGCATTGAGGGACACACAGACCTCGTTGTGCTGAATGGCGGTACCCTGACAGCTGCACGATGTGGAACAGATGCTGGACCCTGTGGTAAGGCCTTTTGCTGGAGCTGAGAGAGAGGATTTCCTTTTCATGCAGGACAATGCTCGCCCTCACGCTGCACGTGTCTCGATGAACTTCCTCCAGGAGCAAGGGATCGCCATAATGGAATGGCCAGCACGCTCACCAGACCTCAATCCTATTGAGCATGTCTGGGACATGCTGGCACGGAGAGTACATGCTCGCCAACCTCGGCCTGATAGCGTTCCAGCACTTACCGAGGCTTTGGTAGCAGAGTGGGGGAACATCGCCCAGGACGCCATACGACGCGTGATTCGGAGCATGACTCGTCGTTGTCGGGAGTGCATCCAGGCAAGAGGAGGTTACACTCATTATTAGAGATTTCAGAAACAGTTTTTAAGACAATTCTGAGACATTTCGTGGTTGTGCCTATCCCTTGTTCATTTCTGTTTTGGGGTTATCTGGTACTCGCTTGTTCCAACAATAAAGTTCTCATTTTCATTCCTTGCTGAACACTGCCTTTCATTGCTAATATCGGGGAATACCCATAAGCAATTCTGAACCTAAACAAAGCATAGATTCTGAAATATCACAAATCAAAATCTTGTTCCCTTAATTGTTTTGAGTAGTGTATTTGCCCGAGTGCCAGGGGTTAACTCATCCTCTTGATGCCCACAGTGGGGGCGGAGGGTCTTTGGTTACAAGATTTTAACGTGTTAACTTTTACCTGGTCGTGGTGTAGTGGTATCCTGAATGGCTCTCACCTGAGTGTCCCTGGTTCGATTCCCAGCATATTGGTAATTTACCAGGTGGATAAAATAATAAAAAATAAACCTGGATGAAATTAACTCAGAGGTAAAGACATCTTTGTTTTGACTGATTTTAACCCGATGAGTTTCATTTCATTTGAACGTGAAAACATTGTGGAAATATAGAAGTAGAACTGATATTTAAATTTGCATTTCTTGGCTTTTAAAGTGATATTATCAGCCTAGTGATAAAATATTTGGTTATATTTGCGACGCATCACGGTTTGTGCGATATGATGATCGATATTTGGAATCGTAAAACCACATCGAAAGGCAACAAATCGTTAAAATTAAGATGAAGGTCACTTGAGTGATGCTGAAAACAACATTATTGAGAAAGAGAACATTAATATGAAAACACCGACATAAAATTCATTTTGGAGGAACTTTAAATGAACTGTATTAATTTTGTCTGGAGATTTTTTGAATTTTCACATTGGGAAGAGGGTTATTTGTGTAATGCAAAAAGCAGCATTATTGAAGGCGAAAACAGAAAAAATGAAACTTTCAAGAACTCTAAATTATTCTGGAAAAACTCACAGTGGCATCGAGATTTCAAGAAACTTCTATTAGGCTAAGAAAATTCCGTGGAGGATAAAATAATCATTAATAAATCTGAATGATGAAATAAGTAGTATTAAATCGATTCACAGGTAAAGAAGTGTACCTTTTGGGTGTTTTTAGCCTGAAGAGTTTCATTTCATGTGAGACGGGGAAACATCGTGGAAATATAGCCATAAAACGGACCTAATTTGTATATGCATCACATGGGATCTAAAGTGGCTTCATCAGCATAGTGATCATATATATAATGTGCAATATTATCCCCGCATGCCCTTTCGCGCGATATGATGATCGATATTGATTAATGTAAAACGACTCCGAGAGGATATCTAAAATACCAAAAACAATCCTGAAGGTCAGAAAATTTCGGCCCTGAAAAAATAATCAATAATAAATCTGAATTAGGTAATACGAAGGATGACATCGATTCACTGGTAAAGATGTCTATGTTTTAATGGATTTCAGGCCGGAGAGTTTAATTTCATTAGAGACAAAAACATCGTGGAAATTTTGAGGTAGAACGGATGTTATTGATATTTGCATCACTTGGGTTTTAAAGTGGCATAATCAGGCTAGTGATCAAATATATAATGTGCTACATTTGAGGCACATGCGGGTCGTGCGATATCATGATCTATATTTGGTAAGGTAAAACCACTTCGAAATGCAACAAATCGTTAACTTTAGGAAAAGGGTAACATGAGTGATGTTGAAAACCACATTCTTGAGAAAGAGAACGCTAATATGAATACACCGGCAAAAAATGCAAGTTATTGGAACATTAAATGAACTGTATTAATGTTGTCATGAGATTAGTTTAATTTTCACAGTCGGAAAAGCGTCATTTGTGTAATGCAAAAAACAGCATTATTGAAGGCAAAAGCACTAGAAATGCATCTTTCTCACATGTACTATAAATTATCTGGGAAACACTCCCAGTGGCATCTAAAATTCCAGAAATATTTGTGAGGGTAAGATAATTCCGTGGAGGATAAAATAATCAATAACAAATCTTAATGACGTGATACGTAGGATGAAATCGATACAAAGGTAAAGAAGTCTACCTTTTGAGGGTTTTAAGTCTGAAGAGTTTCATTCCATTTGGGACGTGGAAACTTCGTGGAAATACAGAGATAAAACGGATGTGATTTGTATTTGCATCACTTGGGCTTTTAAGTATCATCAGCGTTGTGATCAAATATATAATATGCAATTTTTTCGGCGGATGCTGGTTCGTGCGATATTTACTAAGGAAAAACTACCCCCACTGAAGATGGAAAACGAAATGTACTGTATGAATGTTTTTTAGAATTTGATGAACTTTTATGTTGGGAAAAGGGTCATTTGTTTAATGATAAAAACAGCGAGATTGAATGCGAAAACACTAAAAATGCAACATTCTCACATTTCCTCATTATTGTCTGTGAAAGACTAACAGTGATGTTAAAAACTCAAAAACATTTCTGAAGGTCAGGAAATTCCATGTCGGAAAAAAATAATCATTAAAACTGAATGAGGTAATACGAAGGATGAAATCGATTCACAGGTAAAGACGTCTACCGTTTTGAGGGATTTCAGCTCAAAGATTTTCATTTCATTCGAGTCGTGAAAACCGTAGAAATATAGATTTAGAAAGGATGTTATTTGTATTTCAATCACTTGAGTTTTAAAGTAGCATTATCAGCCTAGTGATCCAATATATAATGTGCAATATTTGCGCCGCATTCCGAGTCGTCCGATATCATGATCGATATTTGGTAAGAAAGGAAACAAATCAACGTTAGGAATCGGGTCATTTTAGTGATGCTGAAAACCACATATTTTAGAAAAAAAAAAAAAATCGGACGAACATTAAATGAACTGTTTTAATTCTGTCTGGAGATTGGTTGAATTTTCACTTTGGGAAGAGAGTCATTTGTGTAATGCAAAAAGGATCATAATTGAATGCGAAAACACTAAAAATGCCGCCATATGCCGCCGGATGACAAAGTAGAAGACCCGGCAAAATAAAAAGTGCCTATTCAAATTAAAGTTAATATCTGTTAGAAGGAATAAAAAACTAAAAATAATAAAAGAATATTAATAATAATAAAATATCAATTACTTATAAAAGTGGAAGGAGGCCCACCTCCTGAAGAAAATTAAAAACATCAGTAAAATCTTTAGAGGCCTCACCAAGCATCGAGGACAAACAGTAGGCATTTTGTGGCATCGCGCCTTTCAAAAACAATAACTTTACTCTTTGTTACATTCACTTGCAATTTTCTTCTTTTCACAAACACTTCCAAACTCATTCACAGAACCCTGCAGCTCCCATTCATTTTCTCTTAAAACTTTGTCATCAGCAAACAACAGTACAGGCAGATTCCACACTGCCCTCCCGCACTAGGGATATTCCAACATCCACTGCTCTACCATATATTTCTTTTATCACAATCCATGTATATGCTGAACAACCACGGAGACATGACACGCCCCTACCTCAGTCCAACACAGATAAAAGAACTTGCTCAGTTGATTTTCCACCGCACTGCCGCCCTAGCAGCCTGATACATACTCTTAACAGCATTCAGCAATTTCCCATCTACTTCATATATTCTTAGCTCCTTCCACATTCCTTGTCTGCTGTCTACTCTGTCATATGCTTTCTCCGGGTCCATGAAGGTTGCATACTTCTTTCCCCTCTCAAAATACTTCTCTACTATGCACCTGAGAATATATGGTCAGCACACCCCCTCCCCTTTCTGAAGCCTCCCTGTTCTTCAGCTAATCCCTCGGTTATTCCCCTGAGATAGGCCATTACCGCATCCCCTGTACACTCCCGTATCAGACCTTCTCATTCATCATCCACACATACATAATCAATCATTGCCTTACGTTCAGTCATCTCATCTCCCATTCATCTTATACTTCTCCATGTATACTTATGGATCAGCCTGTGGCTGAAAAGGGTATTGGTGATCACCTAGCCCTTTCCAGCAAACACTTCCATCAAGACTACCATTCCCATCCATTTCAGTGGGTATACCCCATTGACTAACCATTATCTATTCTTGCATTCCCCACTTAACCATTCATATCACCAATCAAAAACACTTACTTTTATCAGACCTGTCCAGTTATGCTTCTACATTCTCCCAGAACTCAGCTTTCTTTCTAAACATTTACTTAAATATTATTTTATTGCACTTTCGGATTTCAATAATTTTAAAAAAATTGAAAATAAACATCTACTTGAATATTATTTTACTGCAGTTTGTTTCTTTTAGATTTCACTACTGTAGAAATTTCAGTCAGCTCAGTATTAAGTACACTACTCTAGCCCCCCAAAACTATGCTGTACAGTACGGTAGTAGACGTATATAAATTGTGGTTTTTGCTAATCTTAAATTTTACCACAAGTCCACTCTAGCTTTAAAAAGGTATTCTGTACAGTACTGTAATAATAACTGCCATATGCGTAAACAAAATGTGGATGATATAATTTTGACGACACAAATTTCTATGCATAATTTCAGGGTTACATTTTGCTCGACAACTGTGAGCTGGTATATACATTGTGTTCTACCCATACTATTGTTAGCTCTGGCTGTAATTAATACTGTGTCTATTATCAATCCATAATCTTATGTTGAAAACGAGGTGGGAATTGAAGTGTCATCCATATTTTGTTAAAGCATATGGCAATAACAAATAAATTTATGCATAAATTCCAGTCTAGCTCAGCTCAGTAATAAGTCTAGTCTAGCTGCCAAAAAGATATCCTGTACTGTTATAATATCTAAGAAAAATAAATAAATGAAATAATCACTTTTTATTCCATTGTACACAATGAATGACAAAACCTGGTAAGGTAAGGAGATCTTGAAGGCAAAAGGTAATCAAAACAGCATCCACCTTACAAAGGCCATTTTCACACAGCTTAGTTACTGATAGGACGACCTTAGTTAGTAAGATACAATACTGGCACAGCAGGCTAATTTCGATCACCAAACAAAACAGCCCTACAGGTTTACTTGAGGACACAGTATTAAGCTCTCTCTAAATAATTTAATGAATGGAGCTTATACTGTAGCATAGAATAATCACTTTATTCCACTGAACACAATGACAAGTAAAAATTGGGTAAGGTAAGGAGATTTGGGGGGCAAAAGGTAATCAAAGAATATCCACCATTTAAAGGTAATTTTTGACGTTGTGCTATTTTACAACAGCTTGTACAGTACCTTGAAAAACAACCTTACAAAGCTTAGTTACTGATAGAATGAGCTTAGAGAGACTATATTTGGCACAGTAGGCTAATTTTGATCAAAACAAAACTGCCCTATAGGTTTACTTGAGAGCACATTAGCTCTGAATAATTAGTGTAAATAGCACACTATTTCAATTATGATTCCTTTTCATGACCTAGTAATGGCCAGTGTACTGCCTTCATTACAAAGGACTAATAAACCTTATTAACTAATATGGTATGTCCATAATACGTAGTGTAGGCCTCTCTCTCTCTCTCTCTCTCTCTCTCTCTCTCTCTCTCTCTCTCTCTCTCTCAAAAAGCTATAATTTTAAGGCTATTGAACTATGAATTATATCAAAATATAATTAAATTGGTAAAATTTGTCCCAAAATAGATGGATTGTTTTTGTCTGTAGTTTGTATGCCACTTATAGGTCACATACCATGCTTTAACCTCTTATATATTGTTTGATTCATCCCATCAGGTATCAACAATATTTTTATGTCATTAAACCGTAAATAATAACGTTTACAACTATACTATTTAGCCACATATGCGATCGAAATATATATTTTTAAAGTTAGTATCGACTTTGTGACTTTGAGCCACTGTGCAATATTACCAAATACGACACGTCAATAAAAGCTAATATATTTCATGATGCATCTCATCTGAAAATAAAGTTAAATTAGTGTTCAACAATTAATCAGTTTGACTAAAATAAATACATCATATAAGCCGTGAATTGCATAAATTCATAGTAAACTTTGAGACCGTAGCTGGCAATAATGTCTATGCCGGTTCTTGCGATATCATGATCGATATTTGGTAAGGTAAAACCACTTCGAAACGCAACAAATCGTTAACGACAGGAAGAGGGTCACTTGAGTGATGCTGAAAACATTATTGAGAAAGAGGAAATTAATATGATTTCACCGACATAAAATGCATTTTGGAGGAACATTAAATGAACTGTAATAATTTTGTCTGATTAGATGAATTTTCACATTCGGAAGGGGGTCGTTTATGTAATGCAAGAAACATCATAATTGAAGGCAAAAACATTAAAAATGCAACTTTCTCACATGTACTCTAATATATCTGGGAAACACTCCAAGTGGCATCTAAAATTCAAGAAACATTTATGAGGGTCAGAAAATTCCTTGGAGGTTAAATAATCAATTATAAATCTGAATGACGTAATACGTAGCACGAAATCTATTCACAGGTAAATAAGTCTACATTTTGTGTGTTTTTAGACCCATGAGTTTCATTTCATGAGACGTGAAAACATCGTGGAAATAAAGAGAAAACGGATGTCATTCGTATCTGCATCATTTGTGCTTAATCACCGTATTGATCAAAAATTTAAAGTGCAATATTTTCTCCGCATGCGGTTCTTGCGATATCATGATCGATATTGACTAAGGTAAACCGACACCAAATGGCTGAAGGAACACAAAATCAAATGGAGTGGTTGAAATTTTACGCTACGAACAGGGACATTTGTGTAATACTAGGAACAGCATACTTGAAGGTGAAATCACTAAAAATGCGACTTTCCCTCATGTCCTCTATATAACCCGTGAAACACTCCCAGTGATGTATAAAATTCCAAATTCATTTCTGAAGGTCAGAAAATTTCGTGTCGGAAAAAATAATCATTAATAAATCTGAATGATGTAATACGACAGATGAAATCGATTATCAGGTAAAGCTGTCTATATTTTGAGGGATTTCAGCCCGAAGAGTCATTTGACCTGAAATGTGTAAAAATCGTGGAAATATAGAGGTAGAACGGATGTTATTTGTATTTGCATCACGTGGGCTTTAAAGTGGCATCATCAGCCTAGTAATCAAACATATAATGTGCTATATATGCGCCGCCTGCCAGTTAGTGCGATATCATGATCGATGTTTGGTAAGGTAAAACCACGACGAAATGCAACAAATTGTTAACGTTTGGAAGAGGGCCACATGAGTGATACTGAAAACAAGATTATTGAGGAAGAGAACACTAATATGAATACATCGATGAAAAATGCAAGTTGATGGAACATGAAATGAACTGTATCAATGTTGTCTGGAGTAGGTTCATTTGTGAAATACAAAGAACAGAATAATTGAAGGCAAAAGCACTAAAAATGCATCTTTCTCACATGTACTTTAAATTAACTGGGAGAAACTCACAGTGACATCCAAAATTCCAGAACTACTTATGAGGGTCAGAAAATTCCGTGGAGGATAAAATAATCAATAACAAATCTTAATGACGTGATACCTAGGATGAAATCGATACAAAGGTAAAGAAGTCTACCTTTTAAGGGTTTTTTGAAGTTTCATTTCATTGGAGACGTGAAAACTTCGTGGAAATAGATGAAACGGATGTAATTTGTATTTCTAACACTTGGGCTTTTAAGTATCATCAGCATAGTGATCAAATATATAATGTGCAATTTTTTCGCCGCATACCGGTTAGTGTGATATCATGAGTGATATTTGCTAAGGAAAAACTACTCCAAAGGGCTGAAGGGAAACAAAATTTTCTGTTTTTTGGACATTTGGTGAACTTTTATGATGAGAAAAGGGTCGTTTGTTTAATGGTAAAAACAGCGAGATTGAAAGCGAAAACACTAAAAATGCAACATTCTCACATGTACTCTATATTATCTGTGAGACACTCCCAGTGATGTATAGAATTCCAAAAAGATTTCTGAAGGTCATGAAAATCCGTGTCCAAAAAACTAATCAATAATAAATCTGAAGGAGGTAATATTTAGCATGAAATCGATTTACAGTTAACGACTTCTACCTTTTGAGGGATTTCAGCCCGATGATTTTCATTTCATTTGAGACATGAAAATATCGTGAAAATATAGAGGTAGAAAGGATTTTATTTGTATTTCTATCATTTGGGCTTTAAAGTGGCGTCATCAGCCTAGTGATCAAAAATATAATGTGTTATTATTCTCTGCATGCCGGTTCATGCGATTTGATGATCGATATTGACTAACGTGAAACGACTCCGAAAGGCTTATGGAACACAAAATGAACCATTTAATGTCAGGAGATTGGTTGAATTTTTACGTTAGGAACAGGGTACTAGTAACAGCATAGTTGAAGGCGATATCACAAAAGAATGCAACTTTCCCCCATGTCTTCTATTATCTGTGAAACACTCCAAGTGATATCTACGATTCCAAAAATATTTCTGAAGGTCAGAAAATTTCGTGCCGGAAAAATTAGTCACTAGTAAAACTGAATGAAGTAATAGGGAGGATGAAATCGATTCACAATTAAAGACGTCTTTGTTTTGAGGGATTTCAACCCGAAGAATTTCATTTCATTTAAGTTAAAATATCGTGGAAATAGAGTTAGAACGGATGATATTTGTTTTTGCATCACTTGAGTTTTAAATTTGCTTCATCAGCCTACTGATCATGTATATAAAGTGCAATATTTGCGCCGCATGCCGGTGCCTGCAATATAATCATCGATATTTGGTTAAGGTAAAACCACTTCGAAAGGCAACAAATCATTAACGTTAGGAAAGTCACTTGGGTGATGCTGAAAGCCACATTATTCAGAAAAAGAACACTAATATGAGTACACCGATGCATTTAGGAGGAACATTAGATGAACTGTATTAATTTCGTCTGGAGATTAGTTGCATTTTCACATTGAGAAGGGGGTCATTTGTGTAATGCAAAAAGATCATAATTGAAGGCGAAAACAATAAAAATGCAACTCTCTTACATGTACTAAATTTTCCTGGAAACACTCGCAATGGCATCGAAAATTCCAGAAACATTTATGACGCTATGTATATTTCGTGGATTATAAAATAATCAATAATAAATCTGAATGAGGTAATACGTAGAATGAAATCGATTCACAGGTAAAGATGTCTTTGTTTTGAGGGATTTCAGTTCGAAGAGTTTCATATCATTTGAACGATATTTATATTTGCATCACTTAGGCTTTAAACTGGCATTATCAGCCTTGTGATAAAATATATTATAATGTCCAAGTAAGACATCTGCAGGTGATCTTGGATATCGGAACTTCCAGAACAGTAGTAAAATTAATGCAGTAAACACTCAACATAATACGAATTTTCGGCCCACCTCAGACCATCAGTAGGTATTACAATTGTTCTATACAGTCAGCTCAGACTTGATGAAAATAACAGAACTTTATTGAACCATAAAACTAAAAAACAAGTAATTAAAAAAAAAAAAAAAAAGCAAGTAAAATTAACCCTCCTCCTAGTATAAAAGCTTAAACAGAAATGCCAAGAATTTCTCAGAGAAGACCCAAAGAAAACTAAACCCACAAACTGAAACATCATTCGTCTATTTGAATACTAAACTCAAACCCCTCCCAAACCTAAGCAAACGAACCACACCCACCTATTGATTCGAACAGACCATTAAATACTATTAGCTACATTGATTTCAGGTCTATACTTTTCTATTAGTAATTTTTCTCCTAGTAAAGCATCAGCTGAATTACTGAATTTGGCATGAAATTTCAAAAATTTTGGACGGATGTTCTCCCAAAATTTCTCTAAAAACCCTATACCATGTCCTATTTTGATGAGTTTAAGAAGTAATTTTTCTAAAGTTCGGTAGGATGCCAGACTACTTCCATATCGACCAAGTAAGACATCTGCTGGCGATCTTCTGAATTATGTAATATGTAGGATTACCTTTTCCGAAGAGATTCATTTCATGCGAGAGGTGAAAACATCGAGGAAGTAAAGAGATAAAACGGGTGTCATTCGTATCTCCATCACTTGGGCTCTAAAATGGCTTCATCATCCTAGTGATCAAATACATAATGTTCAATATTTTCTATGGAAGCCGGTTCGTGCGATTTGATGATCGATACTGACTAAGGTAAAACGACTCAGAAATTCTGTAGGGACACAAAATGAACTATTAATGGTGTCTGGAAATTGGCTGAATTTTTACTTTAGGAACAGGGTCATTTGTTTATTGCTAATAACAGCATATTTGAAGGCGAAATCAATAAAAAGTCAGCTTTCCCCATATCCTCTATATTATCTGTGAAACACTCCAAGTGATATCTAAAATTCGAAAATCATTCCTGAAGGTCAGAAAATTTGGTGCCGGAATAAATAATCAAAAATAAATCTGATTGAGGTAATATGAACCATGAAATCGATTTAAATGAACAGACGTCTTTGTTTTGAGGGATTTCAACCCGAAGAGTTCCATTTCATTTGACATGAAAACATCGTGTAAATATTGAGGTAGAAGAGATGTTATTTGTTTTTGCATCACTTTGGTTTTAAAGTTGCATCATCAGCCTAGTGATCATATATATAAAGTAAGTGGAATATTTGCGCCGCATGCCGGTTCGTGCGATATAATCATCGATATTTGGTTAAGGTAAAACCAATTCGAAAGGCAACAAATCGTTAACATTAGGAAAGTCACTTGAGTGATGCTGAAAGCCACATTATTGAGAAAAAGAACACTAATATGAATACACCGATGCATTTTGGAGGAATATTAATTGAACTGTATTAATTTTGTCTGGAGATTAGTGGAATTTTCACATTGGGAAGAGGGTCATTTGTGTAATGCAAAAAACAGCATAATTGATGACGAAAACACTAAAAATGCATCTTTCCCACATGCACTCAAAATTATCAGGGAAACACTTCCAGAGGCATCTATAATTACAGAAGTATTTATGATTGATTGATTGGTAGAACGCATAGCACCGCAACAGAAATATTTATGATAGAAAATTCCGTTTAGGATAAAATATTTAATGACCAATCTTAATGAGGTAATTCGTAGGATGAAAGCGATACATAGGTAAAGAAGTTACCCGTTGAGCGTTTTAAGTCCGAATTTTGGGACGTGAAAACTTCGTGGAAATATAGAGAAAGAACGGATGTAATTTTTATTTGCATTACTTGTGCTTTTAAGTTTCATCAGCCAATATATAATGTGCAATATTTTCTCCGCGTGCCTGTTCGAGCGATATCATGATTGATATTTACAAAGGAAAAACGACCCCGAAACACTGAAAGAACACAAAATGATCTGTACTAATGTTGTTTGGAGATTTGTTGAATTTTTACGTTGGGAACAGGGTCATTTGTTTAATGCTAAAAACAGCGAGATTGAAAGCGAAAACACTAAAAATGCAACATTCTCACATCTTATTATCTGTGAAAGACTCCCAGTGATGTTCAAAACTTCAAAAACAAATCTGAAGGTCAGGAAATAATAATCAATAATAATTAATATTTAATCATCAGCCTTCATTACTTTACTCTTATTCTCATTTACTTTCAATTTCCTCCTATCACACACCCTTCAAAACTCCTCGACCAATTGGCTCAATCTCTCCTTTGAATCAGCCACCAGTGCAGTATGATCTGCAAACAGCAGTGCTTCAGATTCCACTCTCCACCATCAACATTCACCAGACTCAGACCTCCACCTAAAACTCTTGCATTCACCTCCCTTACAAAACCGTCCATGTAAATATTAACCAACCAAGGCGACATCACACATCCCTGTCGCAGCCCCACTCTCACACGAAACCAATCACTCACAGCATTTCCCACTCTTACAAACGCTCTACTATTTACATAAAAACTTTTCAACTCTTTTAGTAACCTACCATCAAGTCCATACAATCTTAAAACAGTCCACAAAACCTCCCTATCAATTCTATCATACGCGTTCTCTTAATCCATAAATGCCCAAAACACATCCTTGCCTTTCGCTAAATACTTTTCACACACTTGTCTCACCGTAAACCCTCCCTCTCCTAAATCCACACTGTTCATCACCAATCACTCCCTCTGTACCCTCTCTAACTCTCATAATTAACACTCTACCATACCTACAACACTCAACGGACTTATACCCCTAAAACTAGTACATTCATACTTGTCACCCTTGCCTTTATACGACGGGACCACACAAGCATTTGCCCAGTCAACTGGCACTATACCTTTCGCAAAGCACACATTCAACAATCTTACTAACCAGTCAACATTAGTAACTCCACCACCCTTCAGGCATTCCACAGCACACCCATCCATACCTGCAGCTTTCCCTGTTTTCATCTCCTTTACTGCCTGCTCCACTTCCTCCTTCGTGATCAAAAAATCATTCAATTCTCCCAACACATTTATTCCTTGCACCCTTCCATCCGGCACAATCTCAGCCACCCTCTCCTCCTCTACATTTAACAATCGTTCAAAATACTCTGCCCATCTCTTCCTTACTGCATCCATTTCAGTTAACATCCTTCCATCCTCTGCTTTTACTCGTTCTTCCTTCCCAGACTCTCCCTTTCGCATTCTTTTCACCTCCTTTCAAAACATTTTCTTATTCTGTTGAAAATTCTCAGTCAGCCGCTTACCCCGACCACTTTAGTATCACGCACAGCCCTTCTCGCCCTATTCCCCTTTTCTTTATACCTTTCATATGACATATCCTTTCTCTGCAGCCACACTTCATATGCACGTCTCTTCTCAGCCACAGCCATACTTACTTCCTCTCACCACCATTCACTTCCTTTTCTTACACCACCACCCACACGTCTCACACCACACACCTCTTCTGCATGCCCCACCACAATACTCTAAAATAACTGCCATTCCTCTACCACACTGCCATTTTCCCCCATCTTTCATTGCGTTCCACTCATCTTTCAATTTCTCCTGATACTCTATCTTTTTCTCTTTTATCCCTCAGTTTCAAAACCTCCCTGCCACACCTAACCCTCCTAGCTCTCACCCATCTCTTACCTACTCACGAATTGTCCATGCGTTAAAACTAGCTTCATTCAAATTTATTGATTATTTTATCTTCCACGAAATTCTTTGTTTAAATTATAAATCATAGGGAAACACTTCCAGAGGCATCTAAAATTCCAAAAACATTTATGAGGCTATGAGAATTTCGTGGAGGATAAAATAATCAATAACAAATTTGAATGGAGTGAGTAATAAAGGTATGGCACAAAGGCCGGGCACTAGGACCGATGTGGTCATTCAGCGCCTAATTAAAAAAAAAAAAAATGGACCAAAAAATCTATGCTAAATATAAAGTATATCACATTCTGATAATTTCGCAACCTGAAGAATATCTGCAGAAATACCCAGAACGTGGGAGACTGCGGGTATCAAAACCCACAGTGCTCTGGAGAATATGAAATTCTCTGCAGTGAACTAAAACATGTTCCACCGTCACAAGGATGTTTCAAGCCTCACAAATGGGAGCGTCTCCACATAAAATATCGCCGTGTGTTAACCGTGTATGACCTATACGAAGTCTGGTCAGAACAACATCCAAGCGCCTGCTCGGGGTGCTGTCCGACACTGGCCAAACCTGCACAGAAGGATGTATTGCTTTCAATTATTGTTTGTAACAGTGGGGAATGACCACCTTTCCTGCCACTTCCTCCTGATAAAAACTGATATCTGTCGCCTAAGATCGGCAAAAGAGAGGAAAGTTGCCTAGCGTACCATGAACGGCTTCCTTAGCAGAGACATCTGCCTCCTCGTTGTCTGGCAAACCTACGTGAGCAGGAATCCAGCAAAACTGAAGTCTTTTGCGACGGGAAGCTAAACGATACAGCCACTCCTGAATTTGCTGGACCAAAGGGTAATTGCTGGAAAAATTCTGAATGGCTGTAAGGGCACTCAGCGAGTCAGAGTATAGGATAAACTGGCTGTCCCTACGGGCATAAGCTAGTTTTAACGCATGGACACTAGCGTGAAGCTCAGAGGTAAAAACTGAAGCGGCACCATGGAGTCTCGCCTGATGCACAGTTTCCTCAAGGATTACTGCGCAGCCAACGCCAGAATCCAATTTTGACCCATCTGTATAAATTTTAGTGGTTAAAGCATGAATCTGAGAATGTTCAAGAAACAGGGCTTTAACTTCAGCTGAACATCTCGAATGCTTAGTACAGGCCGGTTTGCAAACATGGGTCTCTGGAATAATCCAAGGAGGGATCGGAGAATAAGAAATTTGCCGTACCTGGACTTTGTGGAAGAAGGTGTCCTGTAAAAACCCATGCATACGGATATGAAGAGGCCTTGGAAAACTCTTACGTTCCCCATACTTCTGTGCCAGACGAAAGTCCTTCATCAGACGGTAAACAGGGTTAGACAGGGGAGTCTGAGTCTTAAACATTAGCCGCAAACTAAGGTCCACTCTGCGAAGATCCAAGCGTAGCTCACCCGCCATAATGTACAGACTCTCTGCAGGGGAAGTGCAGAAGGCATCCGTGCAGATTCTCATTCCTGAGTTATGAATAGGGTCTGAAAGCTTAAGGGTAGACTTGGCCGCTGAGGAGTATATCTGGCAACCATATTCCAATTTGGAACGACATAGGGCATCATATAGTCGGAGAAGTGCTGGTCTGTCAGCACCCCAAAACTTCCCACTAAGAACCTTAAGGATATCTAGGGACCGTGTAACAGTGGCCTTTAGCTGTAGAATATGGTCCTTCCAGGTGAGTCTACTGTCAAGAGTAAGCCCCAAGAAACGTACCTTATCTTCATAGGGCAAGATGTTATCTCCCAGGAGTAGGTGAGGAATTGCTGTTGGATTCCTCCTCGAGAACTTGATAGCCATGGTTTTTTCGGGAGAGAAGCGAAAGCCCCACTCCTCAGCCCACATTTGTGCTGCATTGATGGCATTTTGCAACTGCAGTTTTGTAGTATTAGGGTCGGCTGCAGTACAGTATATTGCAAAGTTGTCAACAAAGAGTGAACTCTGGATCAGAGCTTCATTCTCAACTCTTTCGGCTACTCCATTGATGGTCATGATGAAACATGTGACACTTAAAACTCTGCCTTGGGGTACCCCCTTTGGTTGCAGAACTTGGGGGAGACTGTGCGACCAATTCGGACTCGGATATAACGCGTGTGAAGAAAACTCGGCAGGAACTGGAACATGGTCCCATACAAACCTTTAGATCGTAAGCTGGACAATAAACCCAAACGCCATATTGTATCATATGCTTTCTCCAAGTCAAAAGACTCCTGGAGTATATTTGCTAGTAATGAATCCATTCTGAATATCTGTTGTCAGGCGCAAAAGAGGGTCCATGGTGGATCGATTTCTACGAAAACCGAACTGTACGAAGGAAATGTGGCCTCCAGTCTCCAGCCACCAGGCTATCCAATGGTTAACCATCTTCTCAAATAATTTGCACAAACAACTGGCAAGTGCTATAGGTCTATAACTTGTTGGAAGTGTGGCATCTCTTCCAGGCTTAGGAATGGGAATAATGACTGACGTCCTCCAGCTCTTGGGAATGGTGGCGGGAAAACCAAATTGCATTGTAAATATCTAGCAAAAGTTGCAGATACTCATGTGGAATGTGGCGAATCATTTCGTAATGTATGCCATCTTCGCCAGGAGCAGATGACCCTGTGGCTCGTAGGGCTTGAGTCAATTCTCGGAATGTAAAACGCCTATTATATACTTCCTGGTCCAACACAGCTGATGTGCTCCCCACTGAGCCGGAACTACTTGCATGGTCCAGCACCGCAGAGCCCAGAGGAGGTACTGACTGGCGCCCCGCTGAACCTGAAATATTGGCAAAATGGTGTACAAGGATGTTCGACACCTTTTCCGGGTCTGAAACCACAGCTCCGTCCACCTTGAGACAAGGAGGTGGGTGGGGAGCAAATTTACCAGACAGCTTCCTCACTTTGGCCCAAACTCTCCCTATGGGTGTTTTAGATGTAACACTTCCTATAGATTTGTGCCACGAATTACGTTTAGCCCATTTAAAATATTTACGTTTTTTTGCTAATGATTTACGATACATTAATTTTCCTGAGAAGCGTCTATAACAAGACCGTGTAATGCGTCTGAAGTTAGTACATGTTTTATCCGACCAAGGGACAACTGGACGACGAAAATTGACAGAAGAACTGGGAATAGAAACGTGAGCACTCTCTATGACCTGGGCAACGAAATAATCATATGCCTGGATGTGAGCCTCAAAAGATGAGAAATCAACAGAACAATCGAAGGCAGCAGAAAACTTTCCCAGTCAGCCTTATCCACACACCACTTTGGAGGCGCTGATGGAGGCGATCCGTTAAGGGTGTCAATTATGATTAGGAAATGGTCGCTACCATGCAGACATTGTGACATAGACCAATTGAGTGAGAGCAATAAATAGGAGGAACAAATACTTAGATCAATGGAGGAGTAGGAGTTTGAGTGCAACTTGTGGTGTGTAGGAGCACCAACGTTAATTAATGATGGATTCTTTAGCAGGAGTACTGATTCAACCATAGCACCACGTTCATCAGTGCAGTTCCCACCCCACAATGTTGTGGGCATTAAAATCACCGAGTAACAAAACAGGTTGCAGCATCTCCACCAGCTCCAGGAGTTCATCAAGCTGTACCGCGTCATTAGGAGGGAGATACAGTGAACAGTGTACAGTTTGTCCAGTAATACCTGCACAGCACAGGCCTGCAGGCGAGTTGGAAGATCCACTCGAGTATGATAAATGCTTTTTTTGACGACAATGGCTGCCCCACCTTTTGCCCGAAGACCTGCGGGTGGTAGTGAACTATAATATGCATAGTTGAGTCCTGGGTTGAAAGGATAATAACCCAACTTCGTTTCTTGCAGGCAAAGGACATCCCAGTCAAACGTGGTCTTCAAGATAGCAATTTCGTCGCAATTAGCGCGTAAACCCCTACAATTCCACTGAATAATCGTAGGCATGATATGCTGAAGAGGATGTAAGCCGTACCTAACGGGACTCAATATGCGAGGATGGCGCAATTTCCATAAGAAGTTCTGATCGATAACCTTCTATGACTAAACGTTTACGGTCCAACCTGTTTAAGGAGCCTCCTCGACGGTTCTTTTGCACTTCTTACTGGTGTGTTGTTCCAGGACAGCGAGGGCTATGTTCCCTAGACCGAGAAGAGCGCTCCTGAATGTTTCTACCATCGTGTGTATTGTTAAAGGCCAACTTTGATTTCTTTTGAGTAGGAGAGGTTGTGAGTAGTGAAGACTTATTTTTCAGAGGTAGACGCTCCACTCCCTCTATATCGTCATCATTAGACTGGGGACTGATCTTTCTCTTCTTGTCTTTCTCTGCCTCAGAGACTGGTGGCTGCCGACCACAGGTGCTACTACTGCCATGGGGCAAGGCACAGGCACCAGAAACAGATGACAAAGGCTGATGATTAAAGTGGTTGTGGGACCCCTTTACCGGGCCTTCGATACTTAACGGGATACTCTTTGGAGATCTGCTGTGGTGCGCATTCCAGTCAGGACCCTTCTGGACGCCAGACCGAGATGGGGACAACTTTTCCCCACATGAGAATCAGTCGCAGCAGGATGGTTGTCTATCCTTAGATGTCCCAGAAGTCTCTGCTGTAGAGCTATTCTGTGTCATGGTAGACAACTGAGTGGCACTACTCCCTCCCGAGGAGGGGGCTGCTTTCCCTGTAGTAGAAACTGAGGAAGCAAAGGAGTGTCTTCCAAGTTTCCGTCTGTAGGCTAGCTCTCGCCTAGCACTTCCAAAGCTAATACGCTGGGTATTTGCCAGTCACTATGTCCTGCTCTAATTTGTAGATGTCACACTGACGGGACGATGGGGAATGGGGGCCCTGACAGTGAAAACAATAAGGCCCAGAATCACATTCTGAGGGGTCATGTGTCTCCAATGAGGAGCATTGACTGCAGCGAGGCCAGTTCCTACGAAACTTCTTCAGATGTCCATACTGAAAATAATTATAACATTGCATGGGCCTGTCATGAAAAGACTTCACTCTAAGCCGTATGGGGCCTATGTCAACATGGTCTGGTAGGAGGGATCCATAGAAAGTGTCACCAATTTCTGCTTTGATTTGCGGACAGAAGACACTGTCAGGGCACATACCCATAATCTCCACGTCAGAAAACTCATGCAGGGCCGCACAGAAGACTACTCCCTTAGAGTAATTAAAGCCCTTGTGGGCCTGTACTGTTGTGAATGGTGTTACGGAACAGAGAAAGATAATGTACACTTTAAGTGAGAATACTAAAAATCACTACAGTCCCGTAAAGTTCCAGGTTCAAAACAAAAGAGTTAGGTAAAATTACAAGTTAAAGTTTAATGCACAAACTAACAACAAAACATTCAGGACTCATAAAGATAATGTAATGGCAAATAAACAGGTTAAATATATGGTTAACTGCAATAGCCTCTATTAACACGAAATTAGCAAGAGTAAATTTATCTAAGTCAGCCCTGATAAAATGAGATACCAGATAATACTCAGTGAATGCCAGATAAATTATTACAGATACAAACTATTATCAAAAATGACTGACAAAGAACCCTACATAAATTACAAACTTCACTAGGCCTACAAATTAAACTTATGCTATACAGTACAAGAGAAAATGCAACAACAGTTATACTCAAATTACACACAGCTGCTAGATGGTTGGAGATTTCTTGAGCACTCACAATAATAATATCTGTACAGGGGAGGACAGAGATGTGAACAAAATGAGGAGCAGATCTAAGTGGCAATGATGCAGAGACTGAGCTCATTATATAGGGGCCAGCAGAGCCTGATACAACTTGTAATAAGGACGCGCAAATGAAGCGATGGGGACAAACGGTCGACAATCCCGCACTGAATAACAGAAAGGACGACTTACTCTACTATAACGGTAGAAGGGGGGGACTGAGGCAGAACACGCTCGTGATCAAACATGCAGCATACTGTGCGTTAAAATTACACAAAGGATGATGAAATCATAGGATATGTAACACCTCCCCACAAAGAAAAAAGAAATTTACAAAGGAAATTTCTTATTACTCTAAAACAATCTGTATATGGCACTACAGACCATGCAAAAGTCTTTCCTAATAGTACAAAACATGAGATCTCCCTAGCACGCTCAGTCATAGGTACTTGCCAGTATCCCTTTAACAAATCAAACTTACTTATGTACCTAGCCTTTCCGATCTTGTCTATGCAATCTTCCACGCGAGGGAGAGGGTAAGTGTCTGTTTTAGTTATCTGATTAACACGTCTGTAGTCGATGCAAAGCCTCTGTGACCCACCTGGCTTAGGGACTAGAGTGACAGGTGAACTCCACTCGCTCTGACAGGGCTCAATCATCTTGTGGTCCAACAGGTAGCCAAGCTCCTTCTGGATGAGAGGAACTTTCACTGGGTTCACACGGTAAGGAGGCAATTTAATTGGCTTTGCGTCTCCAACATCGACATCATGCATCAACACAGTAGTTCTTCCTGGAGTGGCACGGAACACTTGCGGGTACTCCTGCAGTAATGCCGAAAACTCCTGCCTTTCCTTGGGAGGTAGATGAGAAAGCTTAGTCTGGAGATCATTCATGATATCAGGATTCTTCCCCAAACTATCACTCAGGCTCATGCTGCATGGGAGAACTTCACTTGTAGACTCGGGTGGAACAGCTACAGTGCAGACTGGATTATTTTCGTCCCGCCTGTGATATAACTTTAGCATGTTGATGTGACATAGTTGCTTGCTCTTTCTACGATCTGGTGTGGCGATGACATAGTTGACATCACTGAGTTTCTTCTCCACGAAATAAGGGCCACTAAACTTGGCTTGAAGAGGTTGCCCATGAACTGGTAGCAGAATCAAAACCTGATCTCCTGGCTGAAAGTGGCGTAACCTGGACTTCTTATCATACCAAGTCTTCATCTTCTCCTGAGCAGCTCCTAAATTCTCTCTCGCCAGCTGTAAAGCAGTGGACAGCCGTTCTTTGAAATTCATCACATACTCCAGCAGGTTGACGTCATCTTCCTCCGACAGCCAGCATTCCTTGAGTAGCTTAAGGGGTCCTCTTACTTCATGGCCAAACAGTAGTTCAAAAGGTGAGAAGCCCAGTGATTCATTTGGAGATTCTCTTGCAGCAAACACAACGAATGGAAGACCTTTATCCCAGTCTTTCTGATGTTCCAAACAGTATTTCTTGAGCATCGATTTGAGTGTTTGATGATATCTCTCCAACGCTCCTTGGGTCTGGGGATGGTAAGCTGAAGACGTGATCTGGGTGATGCCCAACTCTTTCAGAGACTGCTTGAAAACGTTTGACATGAAATTACTTCCCGGTCTGACTGTACCTCCTTGGGCAGACCAAACTTTGTGAAGAACCCTAGCATTTCCTTAACCACGTTCTTTGCTGAGATGTTTCTAAGTGGAATGGCTTCAGGATAACGAGTAGCCATATCAATCATGGTCAACACATAAGAAAATCCTGAAGAAGTCTTAGGAAGAGGGCCCACAATATCCACCAACACACGGGTGAAAGGCGCCTCAAAAGGAGGAATGGGAACTAGAGGTGCAACCTTTTCGGTCTGATTACACTTTCCCACAACTTGACAGGTGTGACAAGACTTACAATACCAGGAAACATCCCTGAAGATACCTGGCCAGTAGAAGTGTTTCAAAATGCGTGCCACAGTCTTCCTCACTCCAAGGTGTCCTGCCAAACTGGAATCATGAGCCACTCGAATGATATCCTGCCTACAAACACGAGGGATGACAACTTGATGTACAACCTCCCATTCACAGTCGGCTGATGCTGTTGGGGGTCTCCACTTCCTCATAAGTACTCCTGACTTTACATAATAACAAGTAGAAGCACCAGCTGACTCTTCCTCACTGCAAGCAGAGTTAGCTAGACCTTTCAACTCAGGGTCAGCAACCTGCAACTCAACCAACTCTTGACGAGACAAATTATCAACACTACGGGGTACTGCCTCATCTGGTGAGTGGTCCAAATTAGCAAGAAAAGTGTCAGCTAGGATAACATCATCATCATCATTATCCTCTAAATCACCAGTAACTTTAGACTTAGCCCTAGTGACAGCACATGCAGGGAACACATCAGGGACATCACAATCCTGGGCCGCAGCCACTGGCTCACTAGACAACTGAGGAGCTGGACACACTTGACTTCCACCAATATCATTTCCAAGTAAGAAAGTTACACCTGACATTGGGAGTGTCTCAACCAACCCAACCATAACGGAACCATTAACAAAACCAGACTCTAAATTCACTCTGCACAGAGGGACAGAGAAGTAATTATTCCCTACACCTTGTAAGATCACAGTTTCATCAGAGGAATTAACATTAGAGCCTAGAACACTGGTCAGCATAAGGGATTGGCAAGCACCTGTATCACGATATATTTTAACTGATTTCCTGTCATTACTGTCCAGAGGACTGACAAAACCATCAGACAGGAAATTAGCACATGAACTCTTGAGAGTGTCACCCACGTTACTGCTCAAAAGAGGAGCTCCATCATGAGAATTTTTTTTTTTTTTTTTTTTTTTTTAATAATCATGGCGGCGCAACTGCCAGGGTCATATGCCGCCGTATAACAAAGAAGTAAAAAGTAAAAACAAAAAACAGAGGATAAACCACACAATCAAAATGAAGAAATTCTAAATGTCCTTAAAAAGTCCTGCCTCCTTCACAAACGAGAGGGTTGCCCCTCCCAAGGCACAGGCATCCTCCCCAAGCACAGAGGAAAGATGATACACACCACCATCCGTTTGGTGGTCAGAGAGGAATCGACGACGCAAATCCTCAAGACTAGGGCACTCCACCAACAGGTGCCGAACAGTCAAGGGAACCAGACAGTCATCACAGAATGGAGGAGGAGCCCTTTCCATTAAAAAGCCATGAGAGAAACGGGTGTGGCCAATGCGGAGGCGGCACAAAGCAGTCTCCCATTGACGAGGGAAGCCCTGGTAACTGAATGAGCCCACCTTCTGGCAAATCGAGCGCAACTTATTGGCACCTACAGCATCCCAATGCTCCTGCCAACAGCACCAAACTCTGGAGGCAATACAGGAGCGCATATCTGCAGCAGGCAGACGATACAGAGGGGACTGTGCAAGAGGGGGACGAGCCGCTGCCGCCTTGGCCAGCTGATCAGCTCGTTCATTCCCTGCCACTCCTACATGAGCTGGAACCCAACAGAAATCTACACGACGTCCACGACGCCCTAAAAGGAAAAGCCACTCTAAAATGGATATAACCAAAGGATGAGAGGGATTAAAAGACTCCATTGCAGAAAGAGCACTTCGTGAGTCACTAAAAACAGTAAAAGCAGTGTGGGGGAGAGTGAAGAGAATCTGAAGGGCAAATAAAATAGCAGTCAGCTCAGCCGTAAAAACAGAAGCAGTCATAGGGAGGCTCCCACCTCGACAGAAGGTGGGAAACACCACACCAAAGCCCACACCCGCATCAGACTTGGATCCATCAGTATAAACTGGTATGGAGTCCCCATGAGAAGAGGCATGCTCTAAAAACAGAGAAAATAAAACCTGAGAAGGAAGGGAGGCCTTACTGAATGAGAAGAAACGACAAAATGTCACCCTGGGGAGAAGCCAGTAGCCCACCCTCGGGACACGGTGGGGAGTGATTGGCACAGAAGGAACAGAGAAGCTAGACATAACTGACTGCACCCTGAAACCAAAGGGCTTTGGAAAGGATGGCCGAGTGGCAAAAATAGGTGACCGAGAATCTTGAGAGACCTTGACAAAGGGCACAGAGTCTGGGAGACGAGATAAGCGATACCAACATCGCATCAAAAGGGAAGAGCGGAGCAAGTCTAGAGGAAGGACACCAGCATCAGCCAACAAACTCGAAATCGGGGAAGATCGGAATGCCCCAGTGGCGAGACGAACACCAGCATGATGTATGGAATCTAAACTACGAAGCCGGGCTTCTGAGGCAGAAGAATAAACTTCACATCCATAATGAAGTTTGGATAAAATCAGAGACTGATGCAAGAGGAGGAGGGTCTTGCGATCAGCTCCCCAGTATGTGTGCGCTAAAACTTTCAAGAGACCCAATGCTCTGAGACACTCAGCTTTTACGTACCTCAGGTGAGGGACCCAAGTCAACCGGCTGTCAAAAATCAGCCCTAAAAACCGGGTTTCCTTTAAACACGAAATACGACGCCCGTCTAAAAAAAGGTTTGGGTCAGGGTGGACTCCACGAATGCGGCAAAAATGCATGGCAACAGTCTTCTTGAAGGAAAATCGAAAACCTCGGTCATCAGCCCATCTAGAGACATGGTTGAGAGCCATCTGCATCCTCCTTTCTGCCATTGACATCCGTGAGGCAGTGACAGAGATTGATAAATCGTCAACATAGAGAGAGCCACGAACACCATCAGGGAGCACAGAAATAACGCTGTTAATTGCCACTGCGAAAAGGGTAACACTTAGTATGCTCCCTTGTGGCACACCATCCTCAAGGGGATGTGCAGTAGACAGCTCACTCCCAACTCGGACCCGAATAATACGATTAGATAAAAACTCCCGGATAAAAGTGGGGAGTCGCCCACGGAGACCAAACTCATAAAGTGATTGTAATATACCATGACGCCAGGAAGTGTCGTACGCCTTCTCCAAATCAAAGAACACTGTGATATGATGCTGGTTAGTTGCAAAAGCCTGGCAGATGGAAGATTCTAAAGAAAGGAGAGCATCTGTGGTCGACCGCATCTTCCGAAACCCACACTGGACAGGAGACAAGTAACCACCCTTCTCTAAGTACCACATGAGCCGACTATTCACCATTTTTTCAAGGACCTTACAAAGGCAAGATGTCAGCGAGATAGGGCGATAATTAGTGGCCTGCAAGTGATCCTTACCCGGCTTAGGGATGGGGAGAACCACAGCAACACCCCATGAGGCTGGAAACCCACCATTGCACCAAATTCTGTTATACAGTGACAACAGAAAATGAAGGGCTGCATCAGGCAAGTGGTGTAAGAAGGCATATGGGACATCATCCAAGCCTGGAGAAGAGTCACGACACTGCGACAATGCCGTCTGAAGTTCAGAAGCAGAAAAAGCAACATTATACGACTCATCTGCAGTAGATGGAAAACTAATGCCCAAAGATTCCAGGTGCCGTCGGCGGCGTGCCGACGGGGATGAGGTGTCCTTCCTAGAGACATTAGCAAAATGAGCGGCAAATATCTCGGCAACAGACAAAGAATGAGCCACCACCACACCTGCACGAGATAAAACAGGAGGAGAGGGAACGGGAAATTTCCCTGAAATCTTCCTCACCCGTTTCCACACTTTCGTGAGAGGAGTCTGTGAAGAAATTGAAGAAACAAATGACGCCCAAGACTTCCTCCTAGCCTCCTTCATAACCCACCGGGCATGAGCTCGGGCCCTCCTATATGCCACTAAGTAACCAGGGTCACCTCGGTGACGACGAAGTCGGGAGAAAGCAGCACGTTTAGCCCGAACAGCAGAAGCACACTCATCGGTCCACCAGGGAACTGGACGGCGAGGAAAGTGACCAGCTGTTCTCGGAATACTCTGCAGTGCCGCCGAGTGAAGTAAGTCTGTGAAATAATCAACAGCAGCATCAGTGCTGACAAAATCCTCCACACATCGGCTCGGGGAACACAGCTCCTCAAAAACCGGCCAGACCGCCCTATCCAAGCGCCAGCGGGGAAGACGACGCCGAGGCGCACTCTGTGTCGATCTTAATAAAATAGGGAAGTGGTCACTGCCATGTAAGTCTGGTAACACAGCCCATGTAAAATTCAGGGCTACCCCTGCAGAGCACAAAGACAAATCAATAGAAGTAAAAATACCCGTTTGACTATGGAAGTAAGTAACTTCACCAGAATTTAAAATGTACAGGTCCACATCCTCCACAATGGAGGCTAACATAGTACCTCTAGCATCAGCTGTGGAGCCACCCCACAGGGGATGATGACTGTTCATGTCACCCAGCAAGAAATAGGGTGACGGAAGTGCCCGAATAAGATTTTCAAGATCAACCCTCTCAATAGTGGCACTAGGAGGGAGGTACAAAGAGCACACAGTATAACGACGGGGAAGGAAAATCTGGAGAGCAACAGCCTGCAGTGGAGTGTTAAGATTCACAGCAGTGAAAGGTATGTCACTGCGTACTAGAATAGCCACACCCCCACCATGACCCTGTCCAGGAAGAGGATCTGAATAAAAAACCTGGTAACCAGGTGGACTGGGTGGCGCAGCATCTCCAACCATTGTCTCTTGTAGGCAAACACACACAGGTGAATACTCAGCCAGAATCCAACGGAGTTCCTCCCAGTTGGCTCGTAAACCACGGCAGTTCCATTGAATAATATTAGCCATTAAAACTACGGAAATAAAAAGGGACAGGGGAGAGGGACAAACAGAAAACCATAAAAAAATACTAAAAATATTAAAATGGAGGAACTATATACACAAAAGAAAGGGTCACTTAGTGGAAACCACTGAGCGACCCTGGGAGACAATCTTCTTGGGAATCCGGATACGCCCACTAAGGGGCTTGCCACGGGCAGCAGCATGGCTAGAACGAGGGCCTGGGGTCTGCGAAGTGTTGGGAGACTTCACAGACATCCGTCGCTGCCCAGCAGGAGAGGAAGAGCTACTCCGGACCCTGCCCGGGGCTCCCAGTGAACCAAGAGGTCGAGCAGGAGGGATTGGGGTCCTGGCCTCCAAACGTGGAGGGGGCAGGACAGGATCCTCAGAGGTAACCGGAGGAGGAACATCCGATTCCCCGGAGGAAGAGGTGCCAGACTGACCTGACACCCCAGGAGCCCCCGAAGACCCAGAAGCAGGGTCCGAGGGCTGTTGCACAGATGGACTAACTACAGAGGATGTGGACTCCACGACCGACACCTTGCTTGGAGGATCTTCAAGACTCAAAGACTCTGAGGAACCACGATGACGCTTAGCAAATGAAGAATGTGCACCATGACTACTAGGGGATACCATAGATGTAGAGGTCGAGTCTTGAACTGTAGCGGCAACCATTGCAAGTACGGGAGATTGTTGCACTGGCATGGTATCAACAGATGAAGGCATAGGAGCTGACACAACAGGAGGAACTCGAGTCTGCTGCTGGACAGGACGATGAGGACGGCTATGACCGGACAAAACTGACGCATAAGACACTCCGTTATGGAAAACAGATGACATGGCTCTACTCCTGGCCTCAGGAAAGCTTATTTTATCACGATTACGGATGAGGAGGATCTCCTTCTCCAAGCAAAACCGAGCACAGTCTTTAGATGAAGCAGGATGTGCCTCGCCACAGTGCAAACAACAAACAGGTCCAGGACAGTCCTGTCCTGCATGAGTGGATGCTCCACAACTGACACACACCACTGGGAGGCCCTGTTGCAAACGACGACAGGCTCGCCCAACATGCCCGTACATCTGACAGTGGTAGCAGCGTCGTGGATTTGGGACAAAGGGTTTGACCCTAAGGGACAACCAAGCCACCTTGATGGATGAAGGCAGAACAGTACAGTCGAACGTCAGCAACAAGGATGGAGTTGGGGTAAGTACACCATCAACCTTCTTCTGAAACCTCTCCACTTTGACAACCCTGTGGACCTGGAGTTCTTCAAGTAGCTTCTCTTCACTGTAGCGAAGTAAGTCTTTGGAGAAAACAACACCTCGACACTGATTGAAAAACGCATGAGGGACACAAGAAAACAGCGCATCCGGGTCCTTACACTGGGCAGCCAGCCGGGAACCCTCTTCAGGGGATGTAACCTCCACTAGGAGGCTACCATCCCCCTGAGGTGAAATCTTTGGCTCTCTCCCACAGATTGATACAATGCGCCGATGAACAGTAAAAATGTCCAGATTCCCAATAGGCTGACCATCCAGAGTACGAATGGTGTAGTACCTTGGGAAATCAACCCTCTCATAGACACCTGGCAGGACCTCACGGGCATGTCCACAAGATGATGATGTCTGTTGCCGGCTCTTCTTCTTTGTAGTGGCCACTGAACGGAAACCACTGGAACCAGGCAGGTATGGTTCCAAGGTGGCAATGTGGGCCTCACCAGCCAGAGGCACAAGAGGCGCACAGGAGGGAGACTCTGAAGGATGGTCAGGGACGGAACCAGGGTCGTCAGCTGAAAAATTTTTAGAAGCCATATTCAAAAGAAAACAACCTTCATTCCCCCACCCCTCCACCCACCATGGAGCCCAACAAGGGGAGGCCATATGCCAGGGAAAGCACCACTGGCGACCCCAGAGGTAGTGGGAAAGTATACGCAGGTAACCACCAAGGGACCCTGACAAGGGTGACTCCAGGACGATAGGAGCCACCAGGTCCCCCAGTGCCCGCTTGACCCTAAGGCCACTAGATGACTAGCCTGGATGGCTAGCCAGTGACCAGCCGATTGACCTGGTCGGGCCCAACCAGGCCACCCGTCTAGCCAGAATAAGGGACCAAAGAGGTGTATTGCTAGCTGCAGGGCGCACCATGCAGCATCACTCAACCTCCAGGACTCCCGTCTCCCAGCATTACGGGATGCCACGCACGGCAAACACGTGGGGAGGCAACAGTCCCGCCCTAGATGGCAAATGGGCAGGGACTGACATCACCAGTAGGCCTCCTCTACCAGTGATGTAGGGGGTGCTTGGTCCACGACACTGACAAATGCCGAACCCTACAAAGGTAGGCATGCCTCCAAAGTAGGTGGCACTGCCAGCCACGCTTCAAGCCCCGCCACCACGTCAAGGTGACCCCCCTCAGCGGGGTCATGAGAATTTAAGTTACCCCTCAAAGCAGGTTCAGTTAACTCAGTTAAAGAATTCCGGGAACTCTCAAGAGTGGACACTAGACCAATTGACTGAATATTTAAAGACTCCTTTTTGTTCACATCACGCTGTCTCCTGAAACATCTCTCCGTAGTATGACCAAGCTTACTACAATAAGTACATTTACTTTTCTGAAATCTAGAGGTGAAGCTGGTATTTACTTCCTGAGAAACATCATCCTTATTCTCTTTCCTGTTACCTGTACTCTGAGTAGAGGCAACGTACTTACTCTCAGCTTTCCCTTTTTCTCTAGAATATCTCTTGTGAGTGAGAACATACTCATCAGCTAAAACTGCAGCATCAGACAAATTATCTATTCTTTTCTCATCAAGATATAGGCTTACATCTTTATAAATACACCTTTTGAAGTCCTCCAGCAAAATCATCTGCTTAAATTTGTCAAAATCAGAATCCACATTCTTAGAATTTAACCACTGCTCCAACAAATCTTCTTTGATTTTTGCATACTCAACATGGGATTGCTTATCTTGCTTGTAAGTTGTCCTAAATTTTACTCTATAGGCTTCAGGAACAAGCTCATAGGCCTTAAGAATCAAGCTCTTAACTACATCATAATTATCAGACTGATCCTGAGGCAAAGATGCATAAGTTACTTGAGCTTTACCGGTGAGAACAGTTTGAAGGAGTACTGTCCAATACTCCTTAGGCCAATTAAAACCTGTAGCTACCCTCTCAAACAACTGAAAATACTTTGTTAAATCAGATTCATTAAAAGGAGGGACAAGTTTAACATTTTTAGCCACATCAAAATCATCAGAGCTAGATGATCCAGTTCCACCTTGTTTCATGCGATACTCATGGTCTGCCTGAATCCTGGCAAGTTCAATTTGTGCCTGTATCTGTGCCTCCTGAATCCGAACCTGAGATTCCGCCTCCTTAGCCTGAGACTCAGCCTCCTTGGCACGTGCTTGAAATTCAGCCTCCTTTACACGAGACTCCGCCTCCTTAGCACAAGCCTCCTGCAGGGCTAGCTGTAACTTAGCTAATTCAATCTGCGTTTGCTCATTTGGAGGAGTTACATTAAACAAGCTTTTATTAATCATGCCAACAATTTGATCTTTAGAATGATGAGAGTGAACTGCAATTCCCAATTGTTGAGCAACAAGCTTAAGTTCATTCTTTGTTCTGTTTTCTATATCACACACTGTTTGCACATTTGACAAAAAATCTTTGGCTTCATCAAGTGTAGAAATAGTAGCCATCATGAATATATCACAGTCACAAAATATCAAACAATATCCTTATGATAATATCCTGAATATCCTGATAAGAGGTCGCCAAATTTATGTTACGGAACAGAGAAAGATAATGTACACTTTAAGTGAGAATACTAAAAATCACTACAGTCCCGTAAAGTTCCAGGTTCAAAACAAAAGAGTTAGGTAAAATTACAAGTTAAAGTTTAATGCACAAACTAACAACAAAACATTCAGGACTCATAAAGATAATGTAATGGCAAATAAACAGGTTAAATATATGGTTAACTGCAATAGCCTCTATTAACACGAAATTAGCAAGAGTAAATTTATCTAAGTCAGCCCTGATAAAATGAGATACCAGATAATACTCAGTGAATGCCAGATAAATTATTACAGATACAAACTATTATCAAAAATGACTGACAAAGAACCCTACATAAATTACAAACTTCACTAGGCCTACAAATTAAACTTATGCTATACAGTACAAGAGAAAATGCAACAACAGTTATACTCAAATTACACACAGCTGCTAGATGGTTGGAGATTTCTTGAGCACTCACAATAATAATATCTGTACAGGGGAGGACAGAGATGTGAACAAAATGAGGAGCAGATCTAAGTGGCAATGATGCAGAGACTGAGCTCATTATATAGGGGCCAGCAGAGCCTGATACAACTTGTAATAAGGACGCGCAAATGAAGCGATGGGGACAAACGGTCGACAATCCCGCACTGAATAACAGAAAGGACGACTTACTCTACTATAACGGTAGAAGGGGGGGACTGAGGCAGAACACGCTCGTGATCAAACATGCAGCATACTGTGCGTTAAAATTACACAAAGGATGATGAAATCATAGGCTATGTAACAATGGACAGTCAAAGGGGCAAGGCATGTGTTGCAACATCCTCCCCTGAATAACGTTCTTAGCACGGAGTAGAACCCCCTTGAAATTCTCCTTTTGGATGGAACCCACCTTCTTCTGCAGGTACTGATATGCACGGATAAAGTTGGAGTTATTCTCTTTATAATAAGCCACAAACCACTTGGGGGTTGGGGAAACCCTCTTTTTATCCTTCTGGAACACACAATCTGTAAACATGTTAGGCACGTAATCTTCAGCATCATCAATGACATTCTCCGACCACATCAAGGAGGTGAATACATCAGGTCCCCCCAAAGGCAAATCAGGTGCCGCAGCATGCGCAGCTGTTGCCATGAAGCATCCAGGAATGTCACGTAGCAGTTATTTAGGGTGCCAGTTGTGTCTGCACTGTGCAGTCTTATACGGGAAACAACCCGAACTCTTTGAAAAGATAATGAATTGAATTGAATGTCAATGTACTGAATATATTTCTCAGTACTACTGTGTCTGCAGTTGAGTTGTGCAAGGTGCATTTTCTTTTTCCATATTCATATTTATTCAGGAACTTTACTCCCCCACCACGGAGCCCAACAAGGGGAGGCCGTGAACCAGGGACACCACTGGCGATCCTAGAGGTAGTGAGAGAGTATACGCGGGTAAGCACTGGAGGACCTGGGCAATGTTGACTCCAAGACGATAGGAGCCATCAGGCCCCGCAGTGCCCACTTGACCCTAGCCAATGCATGACCAGCCGATTGACCTGGTCGGGCCCAACCAGGCCGCCCGTCTAGCCAGATCAAGGGACCAAAGAGGAGTACTGCAGGGCGCACCGTGCAGCATCGCTCAACCTCCAGGACTCCCGTCTCCCAGCGTTACGAGACGCCACACATGGCAAACACGTGGGGAGGCTACAGTCCCGCCCTAGATGGCAAGTGGGCAAGTACCATCATCACCAGCAGGCCTCCTCCACCAGTAATGTAGGGGGTGCCTGGTCCACGACACTGACAAATGCCGAACCCTACTAAGGTAGGCATGCCTCCGAAGTAGGTGGCACTGCCAGCCACGCTTCAAGCCCCGCCACCACGTCAAGGTGACCCCCCCTCAGCGGGGATCTGAATGAAGTAATACGTACCATGAAATCGATTCATAGGTAAAGAAGTCTACCTTTTGAGTGTTTTTAGCCCGAAGAGTTCCATTTCATGTGAGACGTGAAACCGTCGTGGAAATAGAGAGATAAAACCGATTTCATTTGTATCTGCAACACTTGGGGTCTAAAGTGGCTTCATCAGCCTAGTGATAAAATATATAATGTTCAATATTTTCTCCACAAGCCGGTTCGTGCGATTTGATGATCGATAATGACTAAGGTAATTGATTGATTGCAAATAATTAAAATCTGGCGGCGCAACTTCCAGGGTCATATGCCCCCGGACGACTAAGTAAAACACAGCAAAATAAAAAGTGCATACTCAAATTTAAAGTTAATATCTGGTAATAGGAATAAAACACTGAAAAATAATAAAAAAATAGTTTATAAAATATCAAGTACTTATAAAAGTGGAAGGAGGCCCGCCTCCTGAAGAAAACTAAAAACATCACTAAAATCGCTAGAGGCTTCACCAAGCATCGAGGACAAACAGTAGGCACCCTTATGCCTATGGAGGAATCTATGACGTAGGTTCCCCAGACTCGGACACTCGACCAGCAAGTGACATAGTAAGGGGAACAGCCAGTCATCACAGTACGGTTGAGATTCACCATTCATCAGGAACCCCTGTGTAAGCCGCGAATGCCCAACGTGAAGCCTAGCGAGAGCCACCTACAATCGCCGAGACATAGAGGGAAGAACCCTTTGCATAACCACTCTCTGAAAGATTTCTTTTAGTTTATTGTGAGAAACAACATCCCACTGTCTCTGCCAACACGTATGACTTGCATACCGCAAGTAAGGTGTTACATCAGAAGCAGGAAGTGGGTAGTCGGTTGGGGGCTGTTGAGAAGACGCAGCTTTAGCTAGAGTATCTGCTCTCTCATTGCCCACCACACCAACATGTGCGGGTACCCAACAGAAATCTACATGGCGGCCACGACGGCCAAGAAGAAAAAGCCACCCTAAAATTGATAAAACCAATGGATGGGATGCATTAAAAGACTCTACTGCAGACAAAGCACTACGCAAGTCACTAAAAATCACAAAAAGGGATTGGGGGGGAGTAAAAATAATTTTAAGAACATAAAATTGCAGTCAGTTCCGCAGTATACACTGAAGTAATGCCAGGAAGGCTACCGCCCGTACTAAAGGAAGGGAAGATAACACCAAATCCTACTGCAGTATCCGTCTTAGACCCGTCAGGATAGACGGAGACAGAATTCTCATGAATGGAGGCATGTTCTAAAAAGAGAGAGGGACACCTGAGAGGGAAGTGAGCCCTTTTTTTCAACAACGGACCTACAGAATGTCACGCGAGGGAGCAGCCATGAACCTACCCTTGGGATCCGATGTGGACAAACTACCAGTCTCGGAACAGAGAGGGCTAACATAACAGACCGGACCCTGTAACCAAATGGCTTTGGGAAATTAGGACGGGTGTCAAAAACAGAAGATCAAGAATCCTGGGAGACGATGGCACAAGAAATTGAGTCTGGAATGCGGTGAAGACGATACCAACACCTCATCATTAGCAACTGGCGTCGCAAATCCAAGGGGAGTACACCAGCATCCACCAATAAACTTGGAATCGGGGATGATCTGAATGCCCCAGTTGCCAGACGTACACCAGCATGATGCACAGAATTTAACAACCGGAGACGGGCATCTGTTGCAGATGTTCAGGAAGAATAAGAGACCTATGCAAGAGGAGGAGGGTCTGACAGTCAGCACCCCAGGATGTATGAGCTAAAACTCTCAAAAGACTCAAAGCTTTAAGACAAGCCGCCTTAACAGAAAGGATATGAGGAACCCAGGTTAGTCGTCTATCAAACAGAAGACCCAGAAACCGCGTCTCTTCCACACAGGATATTCTTCTACCATAGAGATACAAGTCAGGGTCAGGGTGAACCCCACGAAGACGAAAAAAATGCATTGCCACTGTCTTTGTTGAAGAAAAATGGAAACCACGAGTTTTCGCACAGTCAGAAATTCGATTGAGAGCCAGCTGCAACTTCCTCTCTATCAGAGACATTCTAGACGCGGTCAGGGAAATCGAGAGGTACACCGTCAGGAAGTACACTAATGACACTAAATGGCTACAGCAAAACAGAGTAACACTAAGGATACTCCCCTGTGGTACTCCATCTTCTAGTGCTAGGGCAGTAGAAAGCACTCCTCCCACTCGCACCCTTAAAATTCGGTTAGATAAAAACTGTTGAATAAAAATGGGGGTGTCCATGAAGACCAAACTCATGAAGAGAGAGTAAAATACTATGACGCCAGGCAGTGTCATATGCCTTCTCCAGATCGAAGAAGACCGTGACCTGGTGTTGGTTAGTGGAAAAAGCCTCACAGACAGAAGATTCCAAGGACAGCAGTGCATCAGAGGTAGATCGCAATTTTCGAAAACCATAATGGGCAGGGTACTGAGACCACGAGACTCTAGGCGCCGACGGTGGCAAGCCGAAGGCGTTTTTTTTTTTTTTTTTTTCCGAGCAATGCTGGGACACGAGCAAATAAAGAGCCCGTCAGAGATGCGCTTAACTTGCGCGAGCTTGAATTATCGAGGGGGTTGGTATTCCCTGACTGTGGTGATTAATAATTGTAGAGCACGTGCAGCGATGCAAGCGGCATCCATGAAATCATCCTCTGTCCGAGCAAAAGTCGCGTCAGGGTGAGACCTGAGCATCGTAGTGGCTGGGCAGTGTACAGAAGATAGTGAATGAGAGGCTCCACAGATGAGACCAAACAATGGGTACACGGGTCTGGCTCTGTACCGACAATTTGTTTGTAGCATTAAAACCCCAGACGTAAGCGCCTGAGCCTCACTACAATATAGTTGGGTATGCCTTTAAAGGGTAACAAAAGAGAATATGAAGTGGCGGTGGCGTACCATGTAGCAGAGCGGGAGCCTTCTGTCACCAAAAGCTGATGTTCCTCTCGAGAGAGCCTGCTAATGGTAGCAGTGAGAGTGCTAATGACGTGCGATAGGCTGGGGCGCAGTTGAAATGTGACGTCAGGAAGCGATCAAGCTGAGCGTGCTGCGTCATCAGCACGCTCATTGCCGCTGATTCCAACATGACCTGGGAGCCAATGGAGAGTAATAGTGGCACCCCTACGGACGAGAAGGGATGCAAAAGTTAAAAATTGCCGTCTGAAGAAAGACGTTGTCCTTCAAGGAGAAAGATCTTAGCCTCTGAATGGAGGAAAGTGAGTCTGTGTTAATTACGACACGGTGATGATGATGGTGATGAGCGTGGCGCAATGCACCCAGGATGGCAGCAAGCTCTGCCTGAAAAGCGGATACACCCTGAGAGAGTCGCCAAGATTCAATTGTGTGCCCAGAGACAAAGGCCGCCAGAGCAGAGCCATCAGATACTGAACCATCCGTAAAATAAGTGGCTGTGTCTGGTGAATCTAGAGCCGCAACCCGACTAAGACCCTCTTGACAGAGGAGTGCAGGAATGGAAGTTCGAGGTTTGGTTTCAGAGGGGCATACAAATTTAAAAAGAGGGGGGTCCCATGGTGGGGGATCAGTGTACCCAGGAAAGGGAGAATCAGGATCTTGGCAGAGGCTCGCAGTAGCTCCCAGTCCATGGATAACAGCAGTTGTAGTCCGGGCCCAGTCACGCTGAGTGGCAGGCTCGGGTGGGCGGCACAAAAGACGTCGTAGGAGGGCAGAGACAGGCAGGTGGGGCCGGCACCGTATCAGCTGTAGAGTGATGACTGCCGCTCGTAACGCAACACGATGCGCCAGAGAAGGCAAACCACTCTCCACACGGAGATTGACAATCCGGGTCCAGGGTGGAACACCCAGCATGATACGGAATGCAGTGTTCTGTATAACCTCCAGAGATCTGGAGACTGGTGGAGCGAGTCCGGTCAAACAGATGGCACTGTAGTCCACCAGGGATCGGATGGCATATATATAAAATGTTCGGAGGACTGAATACGACGCCCCCAAACTCCGCTTGGAGAGATAGCGGAGAGCAGCCAGTCTGGTGGAAGCGCGCTCCCGCAGGTACCGAACATGGCAGGCAAAGGTAAAACCCCTGTCAAGCCAGACTCCCAGATACTGATGCACAGTAACAAGAGACAGCTGCTGCCCCCCAAGCAGCATAGGAAAGTCTGGGGACGGAGTCCAAAGGGCATACACTTTGTCTTATTAAAATTTATCTTCAGCCCTAGCTCAGTGCATTTGGCGTGCAAACGAGAAAGGGCCAAGTCCGCCTGCGTGAAGCAGTCCCTCCTGGTAAAGACGAGGGCCAGATCGTCCGCATAGCAGAGGAGGGTAATGCCAGGCCCATAGTCTACAGATAAGAGCCCCTCCATAAGGATGTTAAAAGGAGAGGGCTCAAAACACTCCCCTGGGGGTGCCGTTAGGATATAGGTGAAAGGGGGAAAGGTGTCCCCGGAATCGGACCCCTGCGGATCGATCATTAAAAAATCCTGGATCCAGAATAGGATCCTGCCTCCCACACCCCTGGCCGCAAGAGCCGCCAGGATTACATTGGGGCTTGCCAGTTAAAAGGCTATCGGTAGGTCGAGTAAGACGGCCATTCCCCCTTCCTCCCCTCAGCTCCCCAAGGAACGACACGAGGCAGTGGGTGGTACTCCTGCCTGAATGGTAGGCGTAAATCCCTGGGTGCAGCGGTCCCAGCCACCAAGCAAGCCGAGCCCGCACAACCCTCTCAGCCGTCTTAGCAACACAGCTGAGAAGGGAGATGGGGCGCATGGCGGCGGGATCACGAGGCTTCGGAATTGGGTGGATAACAGCTGCCTTCCACGACCTCAGCAGACGCCCCTCAGACCACGAGAGGTTGAGCAGATCAAGTAGACGTTCTGTGCCACAATCTCCAGCATGTGACAGGAGAGAGTATGTGAGCCCGTCGAGCCCTGGCGCAGTGTCCTCCCTGCACTGCAGCGCTTTGTGGAGCTCCCCACTGGTGATCGGACAGTCAGCAGTGTCAGGCCTATCACACGCTGCCTGAATTGCTGCAGCACGAGAGGCGGACAGCTGAGCATGTAGGGCTCTGACAGACTGCGGGAGATTAGAAAAGGCAGAGCGGTCAGCGAAGTGCTGAGCAAGACGGCTGGCCTCAGCGGCAGGGTCAGGATGGGAGGGAGGGCGAGGAGGGCATGGATCAGAGACGGACCTGATTCTCCTCCACATCTCACGGAGAGTGGAGTGAGAGTCTAGGGTACGACACCATCTGATCCACGCCTCCTCCCCAAGGCGGCGCTTCTCAGAAGCCACATGCCGCGTGATGGCAACCGGGTACCGGCGGTGCGGAGATGTACGGCACCATCGGTACTGCTTGCGTGCTGCATTGAGTCTCCGGTTCAGTTCCTTGACCCTGTCGCAGTAGAACCAGCCGTCTCGGTAGCACCTCGTCGAGCGCTGCCGCAGCGGGATAGTAAGAGAAGCAGCTTGTGCCAAAATACTTGCTACCTGATCTGCTCTGCTCTCGAGGTCTGAGGCAGGAGGAGATGTCTCAAAGGCCGCTGTGAAAGCACGGGCAAAGGCCATCCAGCCTGCTTTGCGTAGGTCCCACCGTGGAGGAGGTGGGGGTGGCGGGGGGGGAGCGAGAGGCAGGTAAACAATAAGGGCAAAGTGATCACTTGCAAGGTGGGGGTGGAGTGACCACGACGCCAAGCCCGCTAGTGGTGCTGACACTAGGGAGAGATCAAGGCGACCTCCCGCAATATGGGTGGCCTCTGCCACATCATTTAATAGGGAGACACCACCCATCTCCTCCAGAACCAAAGAGATGTGCCATCCTGCTTCATTGGACTGAAGAGGCGAAGATAGAAAGGCGTGGTGGGCGTTAAAGTCCCCCCCTATGTACACGGCTTCCCTGGCAGCCTGGGAGAACAGGTCTTCCAACTCCAGGGTGCCCCTTTGGCTCCAATATACATTATATACCGTCAGGGGCGACGTAGCCAGATGGAGAACCACGCCCTGGACCTCCACATCAGGTCCACAGAGAGGAGGGGGCTCACAATCCGTGCACGCAATGTGGTCCTGAACCAGAACGGCACATCCCCGTGTGACGCCACGAACATACGGAAGGAGATGGGTGATGTAACCCGAGAGACGAAAATTGGTATTATCTGGGAGCAGGGTCTCTTGCAGGAGAATTACATGAGGATGGTCCCTGGCAGCCGCCTCCTGAAGGTGGGCGAGCTTGCTCCATGCCCCTAAACAGTTCCACTGTAGGACTCGGAGGCTGGCAGCGGTGTCTGGCACTGGGGATGATCTGTCTGGAGGCCAAGGGCCCTGCGCTCTTCCTCGATCGCTGCTGTGGCTGGTGTGAGCCCCGAAGGAATGTTGACTGGCATACGAGTGCAAGGCAGAGGAAGTTGGGTGGGTAGCGGCTCTTCCACGGTTGTCTGTGTGGGAGAAGATGCAGGAGGTACCAGGGAAGAGCGCGGGTGTTGTTTTGCCTCCACCACTTGGTCGACGATGACGTTCACAGCCTGTACGTCTGGAGTTCGCCCGACCGCGTACAATGGCAGTTACGCCACTGGACCCCAGTACTGTTCTCAGATGAAAGCAGATTCAGTATTTCGACCAACGACCGCCGTATCAAAGTGTGGAGACATGCCAGAGAGCGGTACGCACCGTGCAACATTGTGGAACATGAACGGTATGGTGGTGGTTCCGTAAAGGTCTGGTGGGGCATATGCATTGAGGGACACACAGACCTCGTTGTGCTGAATGGCGGTACCCTGACAGCTGCACGATGTGGAACAGATGCTGGACCCTGTGGTAAGGCCTTTTGCTGGAGCTGAGAGAGAGGATTTCCTTTTCATGCAGGACAATGCTTGCCCTCACGCTGCACGTGTCTCGATGAACTTCCTCCAGGAGCAAGGGATCGCCATAATGGAATGGCCAGCACGCTCACCAGACCTCAATCCTATTGAGCATGTCTGGGACATGCTGGCACGGAGAGTACATGCTCGCCAACCTCGGCCTGATAGCGTTCCAGCACTTACCGAGGCTTTGGTAGCAGAGTGGGGGAACATCGCCCAGGACGCCATACGACGCGTGATTCGGAGCATGACTCGTCGTTGTCGGGAGTGCATCCAGGCAAGAGGAGGTTACACTCATTATTAGAGATTTCAGAAACAGTTTTTAAGACAATTCTGAGACATTTCGTGGTTGTGTCTATCCCTTGTTCATTTCTGTTTTGGGGGTTATCTGGTACTCGCTTGTTCCAACAATAAAGTTCTCATTTTCATTCCTTGCTGAACACTGCCTTTCATTGCTAATATCGGGGAATACCAATAAGCAATTCTGAACCTAAACAAAGCATAGATTCTGAAATATCACAAATCAAAATCTTGTTCCCTTAATTGTTTTGAGTAGTGTATTTGCCCGAGTGCCAGGGGGTTAACTCATCCTCTTGATGCCCACAGTGGGGGCGGAGGGTCTTTGGTTACAAGATTTTAACGTGTTAACTTTTACCTGGTCGTGGTGTAGTGGTATCCTGAATGGCTCTCACCTGAGTGTCCCTGGTTCGATTCCCAGCATATTGGTAATTTACCAGGTGGATAAAATAATAAAAAATAAACCTGGATGAAATTAACTCAGAGGTAAAGACATCTTTGTTTTGACTGATTTTAACCCGATGAGTTTCATTTCATTTGAACGTGAAAACATTGTGGAAATATAGAAGTAGAACTGATATTTAAATTTGCATTTCTTGGCTTTTAAAGTGATATTATCAGCCTAGTGATAAATTATTTGGTTATATTTGCGACGCATCACGGTTTGTGCGATATGATGATCGATATTTGGAATCGTAAAACCACATCGAAAGGCAACAAATCGTTAAAATTAAGATGAAGGTCACTTGAGTGATGCTGAAAACAACATTATTGAGAAAGAGAACATTAATATGAAAACACCGACATAAAATTCATTTTGGAGGAACTTTAAATGAACTGTATTAATTTTGTCTGGAGAGTTTTTGAATTTTCACATTGGGAAGAGGGTTATTTGTGTAATGCAAAAAGCAGCATTATTGAAGGCGAAAACAGAAAAAATGAAACTTTCAAGAACTCTAAATTATTCTGGAAAAACTCACAGTGGCATCGAGATTTCAAGAAACTTCTATTAGGCTAAGAAAATTCCGTGGAGGATAAAATAATCATTAATAAATCTGAATGATGAAATTAGTAGTATTAAATCGATTCACAGGTAAAGAAGTGTACCTTTTGGGTGTTTTTAGCCTTAAGAGTTTCATTTCATGTGAGACGGGGAAACATCGTGGAAATATAGCCATAAAACGGACCTAATTTGTATATGCATCACATGGGATCTAAAGTGGCTTCATCAGCATAGTGATCATATATATAATGTGCAATATTATCCCCGCATGCCCTTTCGCGCGATATGATGATCGATATTGATTAATGTAAAACGACTCCGAGAGGATATCTAAAATACCAAAAACAATCCTGAAGGTCAGAAAATTTCGGCCCTGAAAAAATAATCAATAATAAATCTGAATTAGGTAATACGAAGGATGAAATCGATTCACTGGTAAAGATGTCTATGTTTTAATGGATTTCAGGCCGGAGAGTTTAATTTCATTAGAGACAAAAACATCGTGGAAATTTTGAGGTAGAACGGATGTTATTGATATTTGCATCACTTGGGTTTTAAAGTGGCATAATCAGGCTAGTGATCAAATATATAATGTGCTACATTTGAGGCACATGCGGGTCGTGCGATATCATGATCTATATTTGGTAAGTTAAAACCACTTCGAAATGCAACAAATCGTTAACTTTAAGAAAAGGGTAACATGAGTGATGTTGAAAACCACATTCTTGAGAAAGAGAACGCTAATATGAATACACCGGCAAAAAATGCAAGTTATTGGAACATTAAATGAACTGTATTAATGTTGTCATGAGATTAGTTTAATTTTCACAGTCGGAAAAGCGTCATTTGTGTAATGCAAAAAACAGCATTATTGAAGGCAAAAGCACTAGAAATGCATCTTTCTCACATGTACTATAATTTATCTGGGAAACACTCCCAGTGGCATCTAAAATTCCAGAAATATTTGTGAGGGTAAGATAATTCCGTGGAGGATAAAATAATCAATAACAAATCTTAATGACGTGATACGTAGGATGAAATCGATACAAAGGTAAAGAAGTCTACCTTTTGAGGGTTTTAAGTCTGAAGAGTTTCATTCCATTTGGGACGTGGAAACTTCGTGGAAATACAGAGATAAAACGGATGTGATTTGTATTTGCATCACTTGGGCTTTTATCATCAGCGTTGTGATCAAATATATAATATGCAATTTTTTCGGCGGATGCTGGTTCGTGCGATATTTACTAAGGAAAAACTACCCCCACTGAAGATGGAAAACGAAATGTACTGTATGAATGTTTTTTTTAGAATTTGATGAACTTTTATGTTGGGAAAAGGGTCATTTGTTTAATGATAAAAACAGCGAGATTGAATGCGAAAACACTAAAAATGCAACATTCTCACATTTCCTCATTATTGTCTGTGAAAGACTAACAGTGATGTTAAAAACTCAAAAACATTTCTGAAGGTCAGGAAATTCCATGTCGGAAAAAAATAATCATTAAAACTGAATGAGGTAATACGAAGGATGAAATCGATTCACAGGTAAAGACGTCTACCGTTTTGAGGGATTTCAGCTCAAAGATTTTCATTTCATTCGAGTCGTGAAAACCGTAGAAATATAGATTTAGAAAGGATGTTATTTGTATTTCAATCACTTGAGTTTTAAAGTAGCATTATCAGCCTAGTGATCCAATATATAATGTGCAATATTTGCGCCGCATTCCGAGTCGTCCGATATCATGATCGATATTTGGTAAGAAAGGAAACAAATCAACGTTAGGAATCGGGTCATTTTAGTGATGCTGAAAACCACATATTTTAGAAAAAAAAAAAAAAATCGGACGAACATTAAATGAACTGTTTTAATTCTGTCTGGAGATTGGTTGAATTTTCACTTTGGGAAGAGAGTCATTTGTGTAATGCAAAAAGGATCATAATTGAATGCGAAAACACTAAAAATGCCGCCATATGCCGCCGGATGACAAAGTAGAAGACCCGGCAAAATAAAAAGTGCCTATTCAAATTAAAGTTAATATCTGTTAGAAGGAATAAAAAACTAAAAATAATAAAAGAATATTAATAATAATAAAATATCAATTACTTATAAAAGTGGAAGGAGGCCCACCTCCTGAAGAAAATTAAAAACATCAGTAAAATCTTTAGAGGCCTCACCAAGCATCGAGGACAAACAGTAGGCATTTTGTGGCATCGCGCCTTTCAAAAACAATAACTTTACTCTTTGTTACATTCACTTGCAATTTTCTTCTTTTCACAAACACTTCCAAACTCATTCACAGAACCCTGCAGCTCCCATTCATTTTCTCTTAAAACTTTGTCATCAGCAAACAACAGTACAGGCAGATTCCACACTGCCCTCCCGCACTAGGGATATTCCAACATCCACTGCTCTACCATATATTTCTTTTATCACAATCCATGTATATGCTGAACAACCACGGAGACATGACACGCCCCTACCTCAGTCCAACACAGATAAAAGAACTTGCTCAGTTGATTTTCCACCGCACTGCCGCCCTAGCAGCCTGATACATACTCTTAACAGCATTCAGCAATTTCCCATCTACTTCATATATTCTTAGCTCCTTCCACATTCCTTGTCTGCTGTCTACTCTGTCATATGCTTTCTCCGGGTCCATGAAGGTTGCATACTTCTTTCCCCTCTCAAAATACTTCTCTACTATGCACCTGAGAATATATGGTCAGCACACCCCCTCCCCTTTCTGAAGCCTCCCTGTTCTTCAGCTAATCCCTCGGTTATTCCCCTGAGATAGGCCATTACCGCATCCCCTGTACACTCCCGTATCAGACCTTCTCATTCATCATCCACACATACATAATCAATCATCTCATCTCATCTCCCATTCATCTTATACTTCTCCATGTATACTTATGGATCAGCCTGTGGCTGAAAAGGGTATTGGTGATCACCTAGCCCTTTCCAGCAAACACTTCCATCAAGACTACCATTCCCACCCATTTCAGTGGGTATACCCCATTGACTAACCATTATCTATTCTTGCATTCCCCACTTAACCATTCATATCACCAATCAAAAACACTTACTTTTATCAGACCTGTCCAGTTATGCTTCTACATTCTCCCAGAACTCAGCTTTCTTTCTAAACATTTACTTAAATATTATTTTATTGCACTTTCGGATTTCAATAATTTTAAAAAAAATTGAAAATAAACATCTACTTGAATATTATTTTACTGCAGTTTGTTTCTTTTAGATTTCACTACTGTAGAAATTTCAGTCAGCTCAGTATTAAGTACACTACTCTAGCCCCCCAAAACTATGCTGTACAGTACCGTAGTAGACGTATATAAATTGTGGTTTTTGCTAATCTTAAATTTTACCACAAGTCCACTCTAGCTTTAAAAAGGTATTCTGTACAGTACTGTAATAATAACTGCCATATGCGTAAACAAAATGTGGATGATATAATTTTGACGACACAAATTTCTATGCATAATTTCAGGGTTACATTTTGCTTGACAACTGTGAGCTGGTATATACATTGTGTTCTACCCATACTATTGTTAGCTCTGGCTGTAATTAATACTGTGTCTATTATCAATCCATAATCTTATGTTGAAAACGAGGTGGGAATTGAAGTGTCATCCATATTTTGTTAAAGCATATGGCAATAACAAATAAATTTATGCATAAATTCCAGTCTAGCTCAGCTCAGTAATAAGTCTAGTCTAGCTGCCAAAAAGATATCCTGTACTGTTATAATATCTAAGAAAAATAAATAAATGAAATAATCACTTTTTATTCCATTGTACACAATGAATGACAAAACCTGGTAAGGTAAGGAGATCTTGAAGGCAAAAGGTAATCAAAACAGCATCCACCTTACAAAGGCCATTTTCACACAGCTTAGTTACTGATAGGACGACCTTAGTTAGTAAGATACAATACTGGCACAGCAGGCTAATTTCGATCACCAAACAAAACAGCCCTACAGGTTTACTTGAGGACACAGTATTAAGCTCTCTCTAAATAATTTAATGAATGGAGCTTATACTGTAGCATAGAATAATCACTTTATTCCACTGAACACAATGACAAGTAAAAATTGGGTAAGGTAAGGAGATTTGGGGGGCAAAAGGTAATCAAAGAATATCCACCATTTAAAGGTAATTTTTGACGTTGTGCTATTTTACAACAGCTTGTACAGTACCTTGAAAAACAACCTTACAAAGCTTAGTTACTGATAGAATGAGCTTAGAGAGACTATATTTGGCACAGTAGGCTAATTTTGATCAAAACAAAACTGCCCTATAGGTTTACTTGAGAGCACATTAGCTCTGAATAATTAGTGTAAATAGCACACTATTTCAATTATGATTCCTTTTCATGACCTAGTAATGGCCAGTGTACTGCCTTCATTACAAAGGACTAATAAACCTTATTAACTAATATGGTATGTCCATAATACGTAGAGTAGGCCTCTCTCTCTCTCTCTCTCTCTCTCTCTCTCTCTCTCTCTCAAAAAGCTATAATTTTAAGGCTATTGAACTATGAATTATATCAAAATATAATTAAATTGGTAAAATTTGTCCCAAAATAGATGGATTGTTTTTGTCTGTAGTTTGTATGCCACTTATAGGTCACATACCATGCTTTAACCTCTTATATATTGTTTGATTCATCCCATCAGGTATCAACAATATTTTTATGTCATTAAACCGTAAATAATAACGTTTACAACTATACTATTTAGCCACATATGCGATCGAAATATATATTTTTAAAGTTAGTATCGACTTTGTGACTTTGAGCCACTGTGCAATATTACCAAATACGACACGTCAATAAAAGCTAATATATTTCATGATGCATCTCATCTGAAAATAAAGTTAAATTAGTGTTCAACAATTAATCAGTTTGACTAAAATAAATACATCATATAAGCCGTGAATTGCATAAATTCATAGTAAACTTTGAGACCGTAGCTGGCAATAATGTCTATGCCGGTTCTTGCGATATCATGATCGATATTTGGTAAGGTAAAACCACTTCGAAACGCAACAAATCGTTAACGACAGGAAGAGGGTCACTTAAGTGATGCTGAAAACATTATTGAGAAAGAGGAAATTAATATGATTTCACCGACATAAAATGCATTTTGGAGGAACATTAAATGAACTGTAATAATTTTGTCTGATTAGATGAATTTTCACATTCGGAAGGGGGTCGTTTATGTAATGCAAGAAACATCATAATTGAAGGCAAAAACATTAAAAATGCAACTTTCTCACATGTACTCTAATATATCTGGGAAACACTCCAAGTGGCATCTAAAATTCAAGAAACATTTATGAGGGTCAGAAAATTCCTTGGAGGTTAAATAATCAATTATAAATCTGAATGACGTAATACGTAGCACGAAATCTATTCACAGGTAAATAAGTCTACATTTTGTGTGTTTTTAGACCCATGAGTTTCATTTCATGAGACGTGAAAACATCGTGGAAATAAAGAGAAAACGGATGTCATTCGTATCTGCATCATTTGTGCTTAATCACCGTATTGATCAAAAATTTAAAGTGCAATATTTTCTCCGCATGCGGTTCTTGCGATATCATGATCGATATTGACTAAGGTAAACCGACACCAAATGGCTGAAGGAACACAAAATCAAATGGAGTGGTTGAAATTTTACGCTACGAACAGGGACATTTGTGTAATACTAGGAACAGCATACTTGAAGGTGAAATCGCTAAAAATGCGACTTTCCCTCATGTCCTCTATATAACCCGTGAAACACTCCCAGTGATGTATAAAATTCCAAATTCATTTCTGAAGGTCAGAAAATTTCGTGTCGGAAAAAATAATCATTAATAAATCTGAATGATGTAATACGACACATGAAATCGATTATCAGGTAAAGCTGTCTATATTTTGAGGGATTTCAGCCCGAAGAGTCATTTGACCTGAAATGTGTAAAAATCGTGGAAATATAGAGGTAGAACGGATGTTATTTGTATTTGCATCACGTGGGCTTTAAAGTGGCATCATCAGCCTAGTAATCAAACATATAATGTGCTATATATGCGCCGCCTGCCAGTTAGTGCGATATCATGATCGATGTTTGGTAAGGTAAAACCACAACAAATTGTTAACGTTTGGAAGAGGGCCACATGAGTGATACTGAAAACAAGATTATTGAGGAAGAGAACACTAATATGAATACATCGATGAAAAATGCAAGTTGATGGAACATGAAATGAACTGTATCAATGTTGTCTGGAGTAGGTTCATTTGTGAAATACAAAGAACAGAATAATTGAAGGCAAAAGCACTAAAAATGCATCTTTCTCACATGTACTTTAAATTAACTGGGAAAAACTCACAGTGACATCCAAAATTCCAGAACTAATTATGAGGGTCAGAAAAATCCGTGGAGGATAAAATAATCAATAACAAATCTTAATGACGTGATACCTAGGATGAAATCGATACAAAGGTAAAGAAGTCTACCTTTTAAGGGTTTTTTGAAGTTTCATTTCATTGGAGACGTGAAAACTTCGTGGAAATAGATGAAACGGATGTAATTTGTATTTCTAACACTTGGGCTTTTAAGTATCATCAGCATAGTGATCAAATATATAATGTGCAATTTTTTCGCCGCATACCGGTTAGTGTGATATCATGAGTGATATTTGCTAAGGAAAAACTACTCCAAAGGGCTGAAGGGAAACAAAATTTTCTGTTTTTTGGACATTTGGTGAACTTTTATGATGAGAAAAGGGTCGTTTGTTTAATGGTAAAAACAGCAAGATTGAAAGCGAAAACACTAAAAATGCAACATTCTCACATGTACTCTATATTATCTGTGAGACACTCCCAGTGATGTATAGAATTCCAAAAAGATTTCTGAAGGTCATGAAAATCCGTGTCCAAAAAACTAATCAATAATAAATCTGAAGGAGGTAATATTTAGCATGAAATCGATTTACAGTTAACGACTTCTACCTTTTGAGGGATTTCAGCCCGATGATTTTCATTTCATTTGAGACATGAAAATATCGTGAAAATATAGAGGTAGAAAGGATTTTATTTGTATTTCTATCATTTGGGCTTTAAAGTGGCGTCATCAGCCTAGTGATAAAAAATATAATGTGTTATTATTCTCTGCATGCCGGTTCATGCGATTTGATGATCGATATTGACTAACGTGAAACGACTCCGAAAGGCTTATGGAACACAAAATGAACCATTTAATGTCAGGAGATTGGTTGAATTTTTACGTTAGGAACAGGGTACTAGTAACAGCATAGTTGAAGGCGATATCACAAAAGAATGCAACTTTCCCCCATGTCTTCTATTATCTGTGAAACACTCCAAGTGATATCTACGATTCCAAAAATATTTCTGGTCAGAAAATTTCGTGCCGGAAAAATTAGTCACTAGTAAAACTGAATGAAGTAATAGGGAGGATGAAATCGATTCACAATTAAAGACGTCTTTGTTTTGAGGGATTTCAACCCGAAGAATTTCATTTCATTTAAGTTAAAATATCGTGGAAATAGAGTTAGAACGGATGATATTTGTTTTTGCATCACTTGAGTTTTAAATTTGCTTCATCAGCCTACTGATCATGTATATAAAGTGCAATATTTGCGCCGCATGCCGGTGCCTGCAATATAATCATCGATATTTGGTTAAGGTAAAACCACTTCGAAAGGCAACAAATCATTAACGTTAGGAAAGTCACTTGGGTGATGCTGAAAGCCACATTATTCAGAAAAACAACACTAATATGAGTACACCGATGCATTTAGGAGGAACATTAGATGAACTGTATTAATTTCGTCTGGAGATTAGTTGCATTTTCACATTGAGAAGGGGGTCATTTGTGTAATGCAAAAAGATCATAATTGAAGGCGAAAACAATAAAAATGCAACTCTCTTACATGTACTAAATTTTCCTGGAAACACTCGCAATGGCATCGAAAATTCCAGAAACATTTATGACGCTATGTATATTTCGTGGATTATAAAATAATCAATAATAAATCTGAATGAGGTAATACGTACAATGAAATCGATTCACAGGTAAAGATGTCTTTGTTTTGAGGGATTTCAGTTCGAAGAGTTTCATATCATTTGAACGATATTTATATTTGCATCACTTAGGCTTTAAACTGGCATTATCAGCCTTGTGATAAAATATATTATAATGTCCAAGTAAGACATCTGCAGGTGATCTTGGATATCGGAACTTCCAGAACAGTAGTAAAATTAATGCAGTAAACACTCAACATAATACGAATTTTCGGCCCACCTCAGACCATCAGTAGGTATTACAATTGTTCTATACAGTCAGCTCAAACTTGATGAAAATAACAGAACTTTATTGAACCATAAAACTAAAAAACAAGTAATTAAAAAAAAAAAAAAAAAAAAACAAGTAAAATTAACCCTCCTCCTAGTATAAAAGCTTAAACAGAAATGCCAAGAATTTCTCAGAGAAGACCCAAAGAAAACTAAACCCACAAACTGAAGCATCATTCGTCTATTTGAATACTAAACTCAAACCCCTCCCAAACCTAAGCAAACGAACCACACCCACCTATTGATTCGAACAGACCATTAAATACTATTAGCTACATTGATTTCAGGTCTATACTTTTCTATTAGTAATTTTTCTCCTAGTAAAGCATCAGCTGAATTACTGAATTTGGCATGAAATTTCAAAAATTTTGGACGGATGTTCTCCAAGAATTTCTCTAAAAACCCTATACCATGTCCTATTTTGATGAGTTTAAGAAGTAATTTTTCTAAAGTTCGGTAGGATGCCAGACTACTTCCATATCGACCAAGTAAGACATCTGCTGGCGATCTTCTGAATTATGTAATATGTAGGATTACCTTTTCCGAAGAGATTCATTTCATGCGAGAGGTGAAAACATCGAGGAAGTAAAGAGATAAAACGGGTGTCATTCGTATCTCCATCACTTGGGCTCTAAAATGGCTTCATCATCCTAGTGATCAAATACATAATGTTCAATATTTTCTATGGAAGCCGGTTCGTGCGATTTGATGATCGATACTGACTAAGGTAAAACGACTCAGAAATTCTGTAGGGACACAATTGGCTGAATTTTTACTTTAGGAACAGGGTCATTTGTTTATTGCTAATAACAGCATATTTGAAGGCGAAATCAATAAAAAGTCAGCTTTCCCCATATCCTCTATATTATCTGTGAAACACTCCAAGTGATATCTAAAATTCGAAAATCATTCCTGAAGGTCAGAAAATTTGGTGCCGGAATAAATAATCAAAAATAAATCTGATTGAGGTAATATGAACCATGAAATCGATTTAAATGAACAGACGTCTTTGTTTTGAGGGATTTCAACCCGAAGAGTTCCATTTCATTTGACATGAAAACATCGTGTAAATATTGAGGTAGAAGAGATGTTATTTGTTTTTGCATCACTTTGGTTTTAAAGTTGCATCATCAGCCATATATATAAAGTAAGTGGAATATTTGCGCCGCATGCCGGTTCGTGCGATATAATCATCGATATTTGGTTAAGGTAAAACCAATTCGAAAGGCAACAAATCGTTAACATTAGGAAAGTCACTTGAGTGATGCTGAAAGCCACATTATTGAGAAAAGAACACAAATATGAATCTGTACTAATGTTGTTTGGAGATTAGTGGAATTTTTACATTGGGAACAGGGTCATTTGTGTAATGCTAAAAACAGCATAATTGATGACGAAAACACTAAAAATGCAACATTCTCACATGCACTCAAAATTATCTGTGAAAGACTCCCAGTGGCATGTTCAAAATTACAAAAACAAATCTGATTGAGGTCAGGAACGCATAATACCGCATCAATAATAATTTATGATTTAATCATCAGCCTTCATTACTTTACTCTTATTCTCATTTACTTTCAATGAGGTTCCTCGTAGGATGAAAGCGATACACCCTTAAAGAAGTTACCCGTTGAGCGTTTTAAGTCCGAATTTTGGGACGTGAAATCTCTCGTGGAAATATAGAGAATCAGCCACCAGTGCAGTAATTTTTATCTGCATTACAGCAGTGCTTCAGATTCCACTCTCCACCATCAACATTCACCAGACTCAGACCTGCACCTAATATTTTGCATTCACCTGCCTTACAAAACCGTCCATGTAAATATTAACCAACCAAGGCGACATCACACGACCCTGTCGAAACCCCACTGAAAGAACACAAAATGATCTGTACTAATGTTGTTTGGAGATTTGTTGAATTTTTACGTTGGGAACAGGGTCATTTGTTTAATGCTAAAAACAGCGAGATTGAAGGCGAAAACACTAAAAATGCAACATTCTCACATCTTATTATCTGTGAAAGACTCCCAGTGATGTTCAAAACTTCAAAAACAAATCTGAAGCGTTCTCTAATAATCAATAATAATTAATATTTAATCATCAGCCTTCATTACTTTACTCTTATTCTCATTTACTTTCAATTTCCTCCTATCACACACCCTTCAAAATTCCTCGACCAATTGGCTCAATCTCTCCTTTGAATCAGCCACCAGTGCACTCCCTCTGTACCCTCTCTAACTCTCATAATTAACACTCTACCATACCTACAACACTCAACGGACTTATACCCCTAAAACTAGTACATTCATACTTATCACCCTTGCCTTTATACGACGGGACCACACAAGCATTTGCCCAGTCAACTGGCACTATACCTTTCGCAAAGCACACATTCAACAATCTTACTAACCAGTCAACATTAGTAACTCCACCACCCTTCAGGCATTCCACAGCACACCCATCCATACCTGCAGCTTTCCCTGTTTTCATCTCCTTTACTGCCTGCTCCACTTCCTCCTTCGTGATCAAAAAATCATTCAATTCTCCCAACACATTTATTCCTTGCACCCTTCCATCCGGCACAATCTCAGCCACCCTCTCCTCCTCTACATTTAACAATCGTTCAAAATACTCTGCCCATCTCTTCCTTACTGCATCCATTTCAGTTAACATCCTTCCATCCTCTGCTTTTACTCGTTCTTCCTTCCCAGACTCTCCCTTTCGCATTCTTTTCACCTCCTTTCAAAACATTTTCTTATTCTGTTGAAAATTCTCAGTCAGCCGCTTACCCCGACCTATCATCTGCTGCCACTTTAGTATCACGCACAGCCCTTCTCGCCCTATTCCCCTTTTCTTTATACCTTTCATATGACAATCCTTTCTCTGCAGCCACACTTCATATGCACGTCTCTTCTCAGCCACAGCCATACTTACTTCCTCTCACCACCATTCACTTCCTTTTCTTACACCACCACCCACACGTCTCACACCACACACCTCTTCTGCATGCCCCACCACAATACTCTTAAATAACTGCCATTCCTCCACCACACTGCCATTTTCCCCCATCTTTCATTGCGTTCCACTCATCTTTCAATTTCTCCTGATACTCTATCTTTTTCTCTCTTTTATCCCTCAGTTTCAAAACCTCCCTGCCACACCTAACCCTCCTAGCTCTCACCCATCTCTTACCTACTCACGAATTGTCCATGCGTTAAAACTAGCTTCATTCAAATTTATTGATTATTTTATCTTCCACGAAATTCTTTGTTTAAATTATAAATCATAGGGAAACACTTCCAGAGGCATCTAAAATTCCAAAAACATTTATGAGGCTATGAGAATTTCGTGGAGGATAAAATAATCAATAACAAATTTGAATGGAGTGAGTAATAAAGGTATGGCACAAAGGCCGGGCACTAGGACCGATGTGGTCATTCAGCGCCTAATTAAAAAAAAAAAAAAAAAAAGGACCAAAAAATCTATGCTAAATATAAAGTATATCACATTCTGATAATTTCGCAACCTTAAGAATATCTGCAGAAATACCCAGAACGTGGGAGACTGCGGGTATCAAAACCCACAGTGCTCTGGAGAATATGAAATTCTCTGCAGTGAACTAAAACATGTTCCACCGTCACAGGGATGTTTCAAGCCTCACAAATGGGAGCGTCTCCACATAAAATATCGCCGTGTGTTAACCGTGTATGACCTATACGAAGTCTGGTCAGAACAACATCCAAGCGCCTGCTCGGGGTGCTGTCCGACACTGGCCAAACCTGCACAGAAGGATGTATTGCTTTCAATTATTGTTTGTAACAGTGGGGAATGACCACCTTTCCTGCCACTTCCTCCTGATAAAAACTGATATCTGTCGCCTAAGATCGGCAAAAGAGAGGAAAGTTGCCTAGCGTACCATGAACGGCTTCCTTAGCAGAGACATCTGCCTCCTCGTTGTCTGGCAAACCTACGTGAGCAGGAATCCAGCAAAACTGAAGTCTTTTGCGACGGGAAGCTAAACGATACAGCCACTCCTGAATTTGCTGGACCAAAGGGTAATTGCTGGAAAAATTCTGAATGGCTGTAAGGGCACTCAGCGAGTCAGAGTATAGGATAAACTGGCTGTCCCTACGGGCATAAGCTAGTTTTAACGCATGGACACTAGCGTGAAGCTCAGAGGTAAAAACTGAAGCGGCACCATGGAGTCTCGCCTGATGCACAGTTTCCTCAAGGATTACTGCGCAGCCAACGCCAGAATCCAATTTTGACCCATCTGTATAAATTTTAGTGGTTAAAGCATGAATCTGAGAATGTTCAAGAAAGAGGGCTTTAACTTCAGCTGAACATCTCGAATGCTTAGTACAGGCCGGTTTGCAAACATGGGCCTCTGGAATAATCCAAGGAGGGATCGGAGAATAAGAAATTTGCCGTACCTGGACTTTGTGTAAGAAGGTGTCCTGTAAAAACCCATGCATACGGATATGAAGAGGCCTTGGAAAACTCTTACGTTCCCCATACTTCTGTGCCAGACGAAAGTCCTTCATCAGACGGTAAACAGGGTTAGACAGGGGAGTCTGAGTCTTAAACATTAGTCGCAAACTAAGGTCCACTCTGCGAAGATCCAAGCGTAGCTCACCCGCCATAATGTACAGACTCTCTGCAGGGGAAGTGCAGAAGGCATCCGTGCAGATTCTCATTCCTGAGTTATGAATAGGGTCTGAAAGCTTAAGGGTAGACTTGGCCGCTGAGGAGTATATCTGGCAACCATATTCCAATTTGGAACGACATAGGGCATCATATAGTCGGAGAAGTGCTGGTCTGTCAGCACCCCAAAACTTCCCACTAAGAACCTTAAGGATATCTAGGGACCGTGTAACAGTGGCCTTTAGCTGTAGAATATGGTCCTTCCAGGTGAGTCTACTGTCAAGAGTAAGCCCCAAGAAACGCACCTTATCTTCATAGGGCAAGATGTTATCTCCCAGGAGTAGGTGAGGAATTGCTGTTGGATTCCTCCTCGAGAACTTGATAGCCATGGTTTTTTCGGGAGAGAAGCGAAAGCCCCACTCCTCAGCCCACATTTGTGCTGCATTGATGGCATTTTGCAACTGCAGTTTTGTAGTATTAGGGTCGGCTGCAGTACAGTATATTGCAAAGTTGTCAACAAAGAGTGAACTCTGGATCAGAGCTTCATTCTCAACTCTTTCGGCTACTCCATTGATGGCCATGATGAAACATGTGACACTTAAAACTCTGCCTTGGGGTACCCCCTTTGGTTGCAGAACTTGGGGGAGACTGTGCGACCAATTCGGACTCGGATATAACGCGTGTGAAGAAAACTCGGCAGGAACTGGAACATGGTCCCATACAAACCTTTAGATCGTAAGCTGGACAATAAACCCAAACGCCATATTGTATCATATGCTTTCTCCAAGTCAAAAGACTCCTGGAGTATATTTGCTAGTAATGAATCCATTCTGAATATCTGTTGTCAGGCGCAAAAGAGGGTCCATGGTGGATCGATTTCTACGAAAACCGAACTGTACGAAGGAAATGTGGCCTCCAGTCTCCAGCCACCAGGCTATCCAATGGTTAACCATCTTCTCAAATAATTTGCACAAACAACTGGCAAGTGCTATAGGTCTATAACTTGTTGGAAGTGTGGCATCTCTTCCAGGCTTAGGAATGGGAATAATGACTGACGTCCTCCAGCTCTTGGGAATGGTGGCGGGAAAACCAAATTGCATTGTAAATATCTAGCAAAAGTTGCAGATACTCATGTGGAATGTGGCGAATCATTTCGTAATGTATGCCATCTTCGCCAGGAGCAGATGACCCTGTGGCTCGTAGGGCTTGAGTCAATTCTCGGAATGTAAAACGCCTATTATATACTTCCTGGTCCAACACAGCTGATGTGCTCCCCACTGAGCCGGAACTACTTGCATGGTCCAGCACCGCAGAGCCCAGAGGAGGTACTGACTGGCGCCCCGCTGAACCTGAAATATTGGCAAAATGGTGTACAAGGATGTTCGACACCTTTTCCGGGTCTGAAACCACAGCTCCGTCCACCTTGAGACAAGGAGGTGGGTGGGGAGCAAATTTACCAGACAGCTTCCTCACTTTGGCCCAAACTCTCCCTATGGGTGTTTTAGATGTAACACTTCCTATAGATTTGTGCCACGAATTACGTTTAGCCCATTTAAAATATTTACGTTTTTTTTTACGATACATTAATTTTCCTGAGAAGCGTCTATAACAAGACCGTGTAATGCGTCTGAAGTTAGTACATGTTTTATCCGACCAAGGGACAACTGGACGACGAAAATTGACAGAAGAACTGGGAATAGAAACGTGAGCACTCTCTATGACCTGGGCAACGAAATAATCATATGCCTGGATGTGAGCCTCAAAAGATGAGAAATCAACAGAACAATCGAAGGCAGCAGAAAACTTTCCCAGTCAGCCTTATCCACACACCACTTTGGAGGCGCTGATGGAGGCGATCCGTTAAGGGTGTCAATTATGATTAGGAAATGGTCGCTACCATGCAGACATTGTGACATAGACCAATTGAGTGAGAGCAATAAATAGGAGGAACAAATACTTAGATCAATGGAGGAGTAGGAGTTTGAGTGCAACTTGTGGTGTGTAGGAGCACCAACGTTAATTAATGATGGATTCTTTAGCAGGAGTACTGATTCAACCATAGCACCACGTTCATCAGTGCAGTTCCCACCCCACAATGTTGTGGGCATTAAAATCACCGAGTAACAAAACAGGTTGCAGCATCTCCACCAGCTCCAGGAGTTCATCAAGCTGTACCGCGTCATTAGGAGGGAGATACAGTGAACAGTGTACAGTTTGTCCAGTAATACCTGCACAGCACAGGCCTGCAGGCGAGTTGGAAGATCCACTCGAGTATGATAAATGCTTTTTTTGACGACAATGGCTGCCCCACCTTTTGCCCGAAGACCTGCGGGTGGTAGTGAACTATAATATGCATAGTTGAGTCCTGGGTTGAAAGGATAATAACCCAACTTCGTTTCTTGCAGGCAAAGGACATCCCAGTCAAACGTGGTCTTCAAGATAGCAATTTCGTCGCAATTAGCGCGTAAACCCCTACAATTCCACTGAATAATCGTAGGCATGATATGCTGAAGAGGATGTAAGCCGTACCTAACGGGACTCAATATGCGAGGATGGCGCAATTTCCATAAGAAGTTCTGATCGATAACCTTCTATGACTAAACGTTTACGGTCCAACCTGTTTAAGGAGCCTCCTCGACGGTTCTTTTGCACTTCTTACTGGTGTGTTGTTCCAGGACAGCGAGGGCTATGTTCCCTAGACCGAGAAGAGCGCTCCTGAATGTTTCTACCATCGTGTGTATTGTTAAAGGCCAACTTTGATTTCTTTTGAGTAGGAGAGGTTGTGAGTAGTGAAGACTTATTTTTCAGAGGTAGACGCTCCACTCCTCTATATCGTCATCATTAGACTGGGGACTGATCTTTCTCTTCTTGTCTTTCTCTGCCTCAGAGACTGGTGGCTGCCGACCACAGGTGCTACTACTGCCATGGGGCAAGGCACAGGCACCAGAAACAGATGACAAAGGCTGATGATTAAAGTGGTTGTGGGACCCCTTTACCGGGCCTTCGATACTTAACGGGATACTCTTTGGAGATCTGCTGTGGTGCGCATTCCAGTCAGGACCCTTCTGGACGCCAGACCGAGATGGGGACAACTTTTTCCCCCACATGAGAATCAGTCGCAGCAGGATGGTTGTCTATCCTTAGATGTCCCAGAAGTCTCTGCTGTAGAGCTATTCTGTGTCATGGTAGACAACTGAGTGGCACTACTCCCTCCCGAGGAGGGGGCTGCTTTCCCTGTAGTAGAAATTGAGGAAGCAAAGGAGTGTCTTCCAAGTTTCCGTCTGTAGGCTAGCTCTCGCCTAGCACTTCCAAAGCTAATACGCTGGGTATTTGCCAGTCACTATGTCCTGCTCTAATTTGTAGATGTCACACTGACGGGACGATGGGGAATGGGGGCCCTGACAGTGAAAACAATAAGGCCCAGAATCACATTCTGAGGGGTCATGTGTCTCCAATGAGGAGCATTGACTGCAGCGAGGCCAGTTCCTACGAAACTTCTTCAGATGTCCATACTGAAAATAATTATAACATTGCATGGGCCTGTCATGAAAAGACTTCACTCTAAGCCGTATGGGGCCTATGTCAACATGGTCTGGTAGGAGGGATCCATAGAAAGTGTCACCAATTTCTGCTTTGATTTGCGGACAGAAGACACTGTCAGGGCACATACCCATAATCTCCACGTCAGAAAACTCATGCAGGGCCGCACAGAAGACTACTCCCTTAGAGTAATTAAAGCCCTTGTGGGCCTGTACTGTTGTGAGTGGTGTTACGGAACAGAGAAAGATAATGTACACTTTAAGTGAGAATACTAAAAATCACTACAGTCCCGTAAAGTTCCAGGTTCAAAACAAAAGAGTTAGGTAAAATTACAAGTTAAAGTTTAATGCACAAACTAACAACAAAACATTCAGGACTCATAAAGATAATGTAATGGCAAATAAACAGGTTAAATATATGGTTAACTGCAATAGCCTCTATTAACACGAAATTAGCAAGAGTAAATTTATCTAAGTCAGCCCTGATAAAATGAGATACCAGATAATACTCAGTGAATGCCAGATAAATTATTACAGATACAAACTATTATCAAAAATGACTGACAAAGAACCCTACATAAATTACAAACTTCACTAGGCCTACAAATTAAACTTATGCTATACAGTACAAGAGAAAATGCAACAACAGTTATACTCAAATTACACACAGCTGCTAGATGGTTGGAGATTTCTTGAGCACTCACAATAATAATATCTGTACAGGGGAGGACAGAGATGTGAACAAAATGAGGAGCAGATCTAAGTGGCAATGATGCAGAGACTGAGCTCATTATATAGGGGCCAGCAGAGCCTGATACAACTTGTAATAAGGACGCGCAAATGAAGCGATGGGGACAAACGGTCGACAATCCCGCACTGAATAACAGAAAGGACGACTTACTCTACTATAACGGTAGAAGGGGGGGACTGAGGCAGAACACGCTCGTGATCAAACATGCAGCATACTGTGCGTTAAAATTACACAAAGGATGATGAAATCATAGGCTATGTAACACCTCCCCACAAAGAAAAAAGAAATTTACAAAGGAAATTTCTTATTACTCTAAAACAATCTGTATATGGCACTACAGACCATGCAAAAGTCTTTCCTAATAGTACAAAACATGAGATCTCCCTAGCACGCTCAGTCATAGGTACTTGCCAGTATCCCTTTAACAAATCAAACTTACTTATGTACCTAGCCTTTCCGATCTTGTCTATGCAATCTTCCACGCGAGGGAGAGGGTAAGTGTCTGTTTTAGTTATCTGATTAACACGTCTGTAGTCGATGCAAAGCCTCTGTGACCCACCTGGCTTAGGGACTAGAGTGACAGGTGAACTCCACTCGCTCTGACAGGGCTCAATCATCTTGTGGTCCAACAGGTAGCCAAGCTCCTTCTGGATGAGAGGAACTTTCACTGGGTTCACACGGTAAGGAGGCAATTTAATTGGCTTTGCGTCTCCAACATCGACATCATGCATCAACACAGTAGTTCTTCCTGGAGTGGCACGGAACACTTGCGGGTACTCCTGCAGTAATGCCGAAAACTCCTGCCTTTCCTTGGGAGGTAGATGAGAAAGCTTAGTCTGGAGATCATTCATGATATCAGGATTCTTCCCCAAACTATCACTCAGGCTCATGCTGCATGGGAGAACTTCACTTGTAGACTCGGGTGGAACAGCTACAGTGCAGACTGGATTATTTTCGTCCCGCCTGTGATATAACTTTAGCATGTTGATGTGACATAGTTGCTTGCTCTTTCTACGATCTGGTGTGGCGATGACATAGTTGACATCACTGAGTTTCTTCTCCACGAAATAAGGGCCACTAAACTTGGCTTGAAGAGGTTGCCCATGAACTGGTAGCAGAATCAAAACCTGATCTCCTGGCTGAAAGTGGCGTAACCTGGACTTCTTATCATACCAAGTCTTCATCTTCTCCTGAGCAGCTCCTAAATTCTCTCTCGCCAGCTGTAAAGCAGTGGACAGCCGTTCTTTGAAATTCATCACATACTCCAGCAGGTTGACGTCATCTTCCTCCGACAGCCAGCATTCCTTGAGTAGCTTAAGGGGTCCTCTTACTTCATGGCCAAACAGTAGTTCAAAAGGTGAGAAGCCCAGTGATTCATTTGGAGATTCTCTTGCAGCAAACACAACGAATGGAAGACCTTTATCCCAGTCTTTCTGATGTTCCAAACAGTATTTCTTGAGCATCGATTTGAGTGTTTGATGATATCTCTCCAACGCTCCTTGGGTCTGGGGATGGTAAGCTGAAGACGTGATCTGGGTGATGCCCAACTCTTTCAGAGACTGCTTGAAAACGTTTGACATGAAATTACTTCCCCGGTCTGACTGTACCTCCTTGGGCAGACCAAACTTTGTGAAGAACCCTAGCATTTCCTTAACCACGTTCTTTGCTGAGATGTTTCTAAGTGGAATGGCTTCAGGATAACGAGTAGCCATATCAATCATGGTCAACACATAAGAAAATCCTGAAGAAGTCTTAGGAAGAGGGCCCACAATATCCACCAACACACGGGTGAAAGGCGCCTCAAAAGGAGGAATGGGAACTAGAGGTGCAACCTTTTCGGTCTGATTACACTTTCCCACAACTTGACAGGTGTGACAAGACTTACAATACCAGGAAACATCCCTGAAGATACCTGGCCAGTAGAAGTGTTTCAAAATGCGTGCCACAGTCTTCCTCACTCCAAGGTGTCCTGCCAAACTGGAATCATGAGCCACTCGAATGATATCCTGCCTACAAACACGAGGGATGACAACTTGATGTACAACCTCCCATTCACAGTCGGCTGATGCTGTTGGGGGTCTCCACTTCCTCATAAGTACTCCTGACTTTACATAATAACAAGTAGAAGCACCAGCTGACTCTTCCTCACTGCAAGCAGAGTTAGCTAGACCTTTCAACTCAGGGTCAGCAACCTGCAACTCAACCAACTCTTGACGAGACAAATTATCAACACTACGGGGTACTGCCTCATCTGGTGAGTGGTCCAAATTAGCAAGAAAAGTGTCAGCTAGGATAACATCATCATCATCATTATCCTCTAAATCACCAGTAACTTTAGACTTAGCCCTAGTGACAGCACATGCAGGGAACACATCAGGGACATCACAATCCTGGGCCGCAGCCACTGGCTCACTAGACAACTGAGGAGCTGGACACACTTGACTTCCACCAATATCATTTCCAAGTAAGAAAGTTACACCTGACATTGGGAGTGTCTCAACCAACCCAACCATAACGGAACCATTAACAAAACCAGACTCTAAATTCACTCTGCACAGAGGGACAGAGAAGTAATTATTCCCTACACCTTGTAAGATCACAGTTTCATCAGAGGAATTAACATTAGAGCCTAGAACACTGGTCAGCATAAGGGATTGGCAAGCACCTGTATCACGATATATTTTAACTGATTTCCTGTCATTACTGTCCAGAGGACTGACAAAACCATCAGACAGGAAATTAGCACATGAACTCTTGAGAGTGTCACCCACGTTACTGCTCAAAAGAGGAGCTCCATCATGAGAATTTAAGTTACCCCTCAAAGCAGGTTCAGTTAACTCAGTTAAAGAATTCCGGGAACTCTCAAGAGTGGACACTAGACCAATTGACTGAATATTTAAAGACTCCTTTTTGTTCACATCACGCTGTCTCCTGAAACATCTCTCCGTAGTATGACCAAGCTTACTACAATAAGTACATTTACTTTTCTGAAATCTAGAGGTGAAGCTGGTATTTACTTCCTGAGAAACATCATCCTTATTCTCTTTCCTGTTACCTGTACTCTGAGTAGAGGCAACGTACTTACTCTCAGCTTTCCCTTTTTCTCTAGAATATCTCTTGTGAGTGAGAACATACTCATCAGCTAAAACTGCAGCATCAGACAAATTATCTATTCTTTTCTCATCAAGATATAGGCTTACATCTTTATAAATACACCTTTTGAAGTCCTCCAGCAAAATCATCTGCTTAAATTTGTCAAAATCAGAATCCACATTCTTAGAATTTAACCACTGCTCCAACAAATCTTCTTTGATTTTTGCATACTCAACATGGGATTGCTTATCTTGCTTGTAAGTTGTCCTAAATTTTACTCTATAGGCTTCAGGAACAAGCTCATAGGCCTTAAGAATCAAGCTCTTAACTACATCATAATTATCAGACTGATCCTGAGGCAAAGATGCATAAGTTACTTGAGCTTTACCGGTGAGAACAGTTTGAAGGAGTACTGTCCAATACTCCTTAGGCCAATTAAAACCTGTAGCTACCCTCTCAAACAACTGAAAATACTTTGTTAAATCAGATTCATTAAAAGGAGGGACAAGTTTAACATTTTTAGCCACATCAAAATCATCAGAGCTAGATGATCCAGTTCCACCTTGTTTCATGCGATACTCATGGTCTGCCTGAATCCTGGCAAGTTCAATTTGTGCCTGTATCTGTGCCTCCTGAATCCGAACCTGAGATTCCGCCTCCTTAGCCTGAGACTCAGCCTCCTTGGCACGTGCTTGAAATTCAGCCTCCTTTACACGAGACTCCGCCTCCTTAGCACAAGCCTCCTGCAGGGCTAGCTGTAACTTAGCTAATTCAATCTGCGTTTGCTCATTTGGAGGAGTTACATTAAACAAGCTTTTATTAATCATGCCAACAATTTGATCTTTAGAATGATGAGAGTGAACTGCAATTCCCAATTGTTGAGCAACAAGCTTAAGTTCATTCTTTGTTCTGTTTTCTATATCACACACTGTTTGCACATTTGACAAAAAATCTTTGGCTTCATCAAGTGTAGAAATAGTAGCCATCATGAATATATCACAGTCACAAAATATCAAACAATATCCTTATGATAATATCCTGAATATCCTGATAAGAGGTCGCCAAATTTATGTTACGGAACAGAGAAAGATAATGTACACTTTAAGTGAGAATACTAAAAATCACTACAGTCCCGTAAAGTTCCAGGTTCAAAACAAAAGAGTTAGGTAAAATTACAAGTTAAAGTTTAATGCACAAACTAACAACAAAACATTCAGGACTCATAAAGATAATGTAATGGCAAATAAACAGGTTAAATATATGGTTAACTGCAATAGCCTCTATTAACACGAAATTAGCAAGAGTAAATTTATCTAAGTCAGCCCTGATAAAATGAGATACCAGATAATACTCAGTGAATGCCAGATAAATTATTACAGATACAAACTATTATCAAAAATGACTGACAAAGAACCCTACATAAATTACAAACTTCACTAGGCCTACAAATTAAACTTATGCTATACAGTACAAGAGAAAATGCAACAACAGTTATACTCAAATTACACACAGCTGCTAGATGGTTGGAGATTTCTTGAGCACTCACAATAATAATATCTGTACAGGGGAGGACAGAGATGTGAACAAAATGAGGAGCAGATCTAAGTGGCAATGATGCAGAGACTGAGCTCATTATATAGGGGCCAGCAGAGCCTGATACAACTTGTAATAAGGACGCGCAAATGAAGCGATGGGGACAAACGGTCGACAATCCCGCACTGAATAACAGAAAGGACGACTTACTCTACTATAACGGTAGAAGGGGGGGACTGAGGCAGAACACGCTCGTGATCAAACATGCAGCATACTGTGCGTTAAAATTACACAAAGGATGATGAAATCATAGGCTATGTAACAATGGACAGTCAAAGGGGCAAGGCATGTGTTGCAACATCCTCCCCTGAATAACGTTCTTAGCACGGAGTAGAACCCCCTTGAAATTCTCCTTTTGGATGGAACCCACCTTCTTCTGCAGGTACTGATATGCACGGATAAAGTTGGAGTTATTCTCTTTATAATAAGCCACAAACCACTTTGGGGTTGGGGAAACCCTCTTTTTATCCTTCTGGAACACACAATCTGTAAACATGTTAGGCACGTAATCTTCAGCATCATCAATGACATTCTCCGACCACATCAAGGAGGTGAATACATCAGGTCCCCCCAAAAGGCAAATCAGGTGCCGCAGCATGCGCAGCTGTTGCCGGGGAAGCATCCAGGAATGTCACGTAGCAGTTATTTAGGGTGCCAGTTGTGTCTGCACTGTGCAGTCTTATACGGGAAACAACCCGAACTCTTTGAAAAGATAATGAATTGAATTGAATGTCAATGTACTGAATATATTTCTCAGTACTACTGTGTCTGCAGTTGAGTTGTGCAAGGTGCATTTTCTTTTTCCATATTCATATTTATTCAGGAACTTTACTCCCCCACCACTCCACCCACCACGGAGCCCAACAAGGGGAGGCCGTGAACCAGGGACACCACTGGCGATCCTAGAGGTAGTGAGAGAGTATACGCGGGTAAGCACTGGAGGACCTGGGCAATGTTGACTCCAAGACGATAGGAGCCATCAGGCCCCGCAGTGCCCACTTGACCCTAGCCAATGCATGACCAGCCGATTGACCTGGTCGGGCCCAACCAGGCCGCCCGTCTAGCCAGATCAAGGGACCAAAGAGGAGTACTGCAGGGCGCACCGTGCAGCATCGCTCAACCTCCAGGACTCCCGTCTCCCAGCGTTACGAGACGCCACACATGGCAAACACGTGGGGAGGCTACAGTCCCGCCCTAGATGGCAAGTGGGCAAGTACCATCATCACCAGCAGGCCTCCTCCACCAGTGATGTAGGGGGTGCCTGGTCCACGACACTGACAAATGCCGAACCCTACTAAGGTAGGCATGCCTCCGAAGTAGGTGGCACTGCCAGCCACGCTTCAAGCCCCGCCACCACGTCAAGGTGACCCCCCTCAGCGGGGATCTGAATGAAGTAATACGTACCATGAAATCGATTCATAGGTAAAGAAGTCTACCTTTTGAGTGTTTTTAGCCCGAAGAGTTCCATTTCATGTGAGACGTGAAACCGTCGTGGAAATAGAGAGATAAAACCGATTTTATTTGTATCTGCAACACTTGGGGTCTAAAGTGGCTTCATCAGCCTAGTGATAAAATATATAATGTTCAATATTTTCTCCACAAGCCGGTTCGTGCGATTTGATGATCGATAATGACTAAGGTAATTGATTGATTGCAAATAATTAAAATCTGGCGGCGCAACTTCCAGGGTCATATGCCCCCGGACGACTAAGTAAAACACAGCAAAATAAAAAGTGCATACTCAAATTTAAAGTTAATATCTGGTAATAGGAATAAAACACTGAAAAATAATAAAAAAATAGTTTATAAAATATCAAGTACTTATAAAAGTGGAAGGAGGCCCGCCTCCTGAAGAAAACTAAAAACATCACTAAAATCGCTAGAGGCTTCACCAAGCATCGAGGACAAACAGTAGGCACCCTTATGCCTATGGAGGAATCTATGACGTAGGTTCCCCAGACTCGGACACTCGACCAGCAAGTGACATAGTAAGGGGAACAGCCAGTCATCACAGTACGGTTGAGATTCACCATTCATCAGGAACCCCTGTGTAAGCCGCGAATGCCCAACGTGAAGCCTAGCGAGAGCCACCTCCAATCGCCGAGACATAGAGGGAAGAACCCTTTGCATAACCACTCTCTGAAAGATTTCTTTTAGTTTATTGTGAGAAACAACATCCCACTGTCTCTGCCAACACGTATGACTTGCATACCGCAAGTAAGGTGTTACATCAGAAGCAGGAAGTGGGTAGTCGGTTGGGGGCTGTTGAGAAGACGCAGCTTTAGCTAGAGTATCTGCTCTCTCATTGCCCACCACACCAACATGTGCGGGTACCCAACAGAAATCTACATGGCGGCCACGACGGCCAAGAAGAAAAAGCCACCCTAAAATTGATAAAACCAATGGATGGGATGCATTAAAAGACTCTACTGCAGACAAAGCACTACGCAAGTCACTAAAAATCACAAAAACGGATTGGGGGAGAGTAAAAATAATTTTAAGAACATAAAATTGCAGTCAGTTCCGCAGTATACACTGAAGTAATGCCAGGAAGGCTACCGCCCGTACTAAAGGAAGGGAAGATAACACCAAATCCTACTGCAGTATCCGTCTTAGACCCGTCAGGATAGACGGAGACAGAATTCTCATGAATGGAGGCATGTTCTAAAAAGAGAGAGGGACACCTGAGAGGAAGTGAGCCCTTTTTTCAACAACGGACCTACAGAATGTCACGCGAGGGAGCAGCCATGAACCTACCCTTGGGATCCGATGTGGACAAACTACCAGTCTCGGAACAGAGAGGGCTAACATAACAGACCGGACCCTGTAACCAAATGGCTTTGGGAAATTAGGACGGGTGTCAAAAACAGAAGATCAAGAATCCTGGGAGACGATGGCACAAGAAATTGAGTCTGGAATGCGGTGAAGACGATACCAACACCTCATCATTAGCAACTGGCGTCGCAAATCCAAGGGGAGTACACCAGCATCCACCAATAAACTTGGAATCGGGGATGATCTGAATGCCCCAGTTGCCAGACGTACACCAGCATGATGCACAGAATTTAACAACCGGAGACGGGCATCTGTTGCAGATGTTCAGGAAGAATAAGAGACCTATGCAAGAGGAGGAGGGTCTGACAGTCAGCACCCCAGGATGTATGAGCTAAAACTCTCAAAAGACTCAAAGCTTTAAGACAAGCCGCCTTAACAGAAAGGATATGAGGAACCCAGGTTAGTCGTCTATCAAACAGAAGACCCAGAAACCGCGTCTCTTCCACACAGGATATTCTTCTACCATAGAGATACAAGTCAGGGTCAGGGTGAACCCCACGAAGACGAAAAAAATGCATTGCCACTGTCTTTGTTGAAGAAAAATGGAAACCACGAGTTTTCGCCCAGTCAGAAATTCGATTGAGAGCCAGCTGCAACTTCCTCTCTATCAGAGACATTCTAGACGCGGTCAGGGAAATCGAGAGGTACACCGTCAGGAAGTACACTAATGACACTAAATGGCTACAGCAAAACAGAGTAACACTAAGGATACTCCCCTTTGGTACTCCATCTTCTAGTGCTAGGGCAGTAGAAAGCACTCCTCCCACTCGCACCCTTAAAATTCGGTTAGATAAAAACTGTTGAATAAAAATGGGGGTGTCCATGAAGACCAAACTCATGAAGAGAGAGTAAAATACTATGACGCCAGGCAGTGTCATATGCCTTCTCCAGATCGAAGAAGACCGTGACCTGGTGTTGGTTAGTGGAAAAAGCCTCACAGACAGAAGATTCCAAGGACAGCAGTGCATCAGAGGTAGATCGCAATTTTCGAAAACCATAATGGGCAGGGTACTGAGACCACGAGACTCTAGGCGCCGACGGTGGCAAGCCGAAGGCGTTTTTTTTTTTTTTTTTTTTTTTTCCGAGCAATGCTGGGACACGAGCAAATAAAGAGCCCGTCAGAGATGCGCTTAACTTGCGCGAGCTTGAATTATCGAGGGGGTTGGTATTCCCTGACTGTGGTGATTAATAATTGTAGAGCACGTGCAGCGATGCAAGCGGCATCCATGAAATCATCCTCTGTCCGAGCAAAAGTCGCGTCAGGGTGAGACCTGAGCATCGTAGTGGCTGGGCAGTACAGAAGATAGTGAATGAGAGGCTCCACAGATGAGACCAAACAATGGGTACACGGGTCTGGCTCTGTACCGACAATTTGTTTGTAGCATTAAAACCCCAGACGTAAGCGCCTGAGCCTCACTACAATATAGTTGGGTATGCCTTTAAAGGGTAACAAAAGAGAATATGAAGTGGCGGTGGCGTACCATGTAGCAGAGCGGGAGCCTTCTGTCACCAAAAGCTGATGTTCCTCTCGAGAGAGCCTGCTAATGGTAGCAGTGAGAGTGCTAATGACGTGCGATAGGCTGGGGCGCAGTTGAAATGTGACGTCAGGAAGCGAGCAAGCTGAGCGTGCTGCGTCATCAGCACGCTCATTGCCGCTGATTCCAACATGACCTGGGAGCCAATGGAGAGTAATAGTGGCACCCCTACGGACGAGAAGGGATGCAAAAGTTAAAAATTGCCGTCTGAAGAAAGACGTTGTCCTTCAAGGAGAAAGATCTTAGCCTCTGAATGGAGGAAAGTGAGTCTGTGTGAATTACGACACGGTGATGATGATGGTGATGAGCGTGGCGCAATGCACCCAGGATGGCAGCAAGCTCTGCCTGAAAAGCGGATACACCCTGAGAGAGTCGCCAAGATTCAATTGTGTGCCCAGAGACAAAGGCCGCCAGAGCAGAGCCATCAGATACTGAACCATCCGTAAAATAAGTGGCTGTGTCTGGTGAATCTAGAGCCGCAACCCGACTAAGACCCTCTTGACAGAGGAGTGCAGGAATGGAAGTTCGAGGTTTGGTTTCAGAGGGGCATACAAATTTAAAAAGAGGGGGGTCCCATGGTGGGGGATCAGTGTACCCAGGAAAGGGAGAATCAGGATCTTGGCAGAGGCTCGCAGCAGCTCCCAGTCCATGGATAACAGCAGTTGTAGTCCGGGCCCAGTCACGCTGAGTGGCAGGCTCGGGTGGGCGGCACAAAAGACGTCGTAGGAGGGCAGAGACAGGCAGGTGGGGCCGGCACCGTATCAGCTGTTGAGTGATGACTGCCGCTCGTAACGCAACACGATGCGCCAGAGAAGGCAAACCACTCTCCATACGGAGATTGACAATCCGGGTCCAGGGTGGAACACCCAGCATGATACGGAATGCAGTGTTCTGTATAACCTCCAGAGATCTGGAGACTGGTGGAGCGAGTCCGGTCAAACAGATGGCACTGTAGTCCACCAGGGATCGGATGGCATATATATAAAATGTTCGGAGGACTGAATACGACGCCCCCAAACTCCGCTTGGAGAGATAGCGGAGAGCAGCCAGTCTGGTGGAAGCGCGCTCCCGCAGGTACCGAACATGGCAGGCAAAGGTAAAACCCCTGTCAAGCCAGACTCCCAGATACTGATGCACAGTAACAAGAGACAGCTGCTGCCCCCCAAGCAGCATAGGAAAGTCTGGGGGACGGAGTCCAAAGGGCATACACTTTGTCTTATTAAAATTTATCTTCAGCCCTAGCTCAGTGCATTTGGCGTGCAAACGAGAAAGGGCCAAGTCCGCCTGCGTGAAGCAGTCCCTCCTGGTAAAGACGAGGGCCAGATCGTCCGCATAGCAGAGGAGGGTAATGCCAGGCCCATAGTCTACAGATAAGAGCCCCTCCATAAGGATGTTAAAAAGGAGAGGGCTCAAAACACTCCCCTGGGGGTGCCGTTAGGATATAGGTGAAAGGGGGAAAGGTGTCCCCGGAATCGGACCCCTGCGGATCGATCATTAAAAAATCCTGGATCCAGAATAGGAGCCTGCCTCCCACACCCCTGGCCGCAAGAGCCGCCAGGATTACAGTGGGGCTTGCCAGTTCAAAGGCTTTCTGGAGGTCGAGGAAGACAGCCATTCCCCTTCCTCCCCTCAGCTCCCCAAGGAACGACACGAGGCAGTGGGTGGTACTCCTGCCTGAATGGTAGGCGTAAATCCCTGGGTGCAGCGGTCCCAGCCACCAAGCAAGCCGAGCCCGCACAACCCTCTCAGCCGTCTTAGCAACACAGCTGAGAAGGGAGATGGGGCGCATGGCGGCGGGATCACGAGGCTTCGGAATTGGGTGGATAACAGCTGCCTTCCACGACCTCAGCAGACGCCCCTCAGACCACGAGAGGTTGAGCAGATCAAGTAGACGTTCTGTGCCACAATCTCCAGCATGTGACAGGAGAGAGTATGTGAGCCCGTCGAGCCCCGGCGCAGTGTCCTCCCTGCACTGCAGCGCTTTGTGGAGCTCCCCACTGGTGATCGGACAGTCAGCAGTGTCAGGCCTATCACACGCTGCCTGAATTGCTGCAGCACGAGAGGCGGACAGCTGAGCATGTAGGGCTCTGACAGACTGCGGGAGATTAGAAAAGGCAGAGCGGTCAGCGAAGTGCTGAGCAAGACGGCTGGCCTCAGCGGCAGGGTCAGGATGGGAGGGAGGGCGAGGAGGGCATGGATCAGAGACGGACCTGATTCTCCTCCACATCTCACGGAGAGTGGAGTGAGAGTCTAGGGTACGACACCATCTGATCCACGCCTCCTCCCCAAGGCGGCGCTTCTCAGAAGCCACATGCCGCGTGATGGCAACCAGGTACCGGCGGTGCGGAGATGTACGGCACCATCGGTACTGCTTGCGTGCTGCATTGAGTCTCCGGTTCAGTTCCTTGACCCTGTCGCAGTAGAACCAGCCGTCTCGGTAGCACCTCGTCGAGCGCTGCCGCAGCGGGATAGCAAGAGAAGCAGCTTGTGCCAAAATACTTGCTACCTGATCTGCTCTGCTCTCGAGGTCTGAGGCAGGAGGAGATGTCTCAAAGGCCGCTGTGAAAGCACGGGCAAAGGCCATCCAGCCTGCTTTGCGTAGGTCCCACCGTGGAGGAGGTGGGGGTGGCGGGGGGGGAGCGAGAGGCAGGTAAACAATAAGGGCAAAGTGATCACTTGCAAGGTGGGGGTGGAGTGACCACGACGCCAAGCCCGCTAGTGGTGCTGACACTAGGGAGAGATCAAGGCGACCTCCCGCAATATGGGTGGCCTCTGCCACATCATTTAATAGGGAGACACCACCCATCTCCTCCAGAACCAAAGAGATGTGCCATCCTGCTTCATTGGACTGAAGAGGCGAAGATAGAAAGGCGTGGTGGGCGTTAAAGTCCCCCCCTATGTACACGGCTTCCCTGGCAGCCTGGGAGAACAGGTCTTCCAACTCCAGGGTGCCCCTTTGGCTCCTATATACATTATATACCGTCAGGGGCGACGTAGCCAGATGGAGAACCACGCCCTGGACCTCCACATCAGGTCCACAGAGAGGAGGGGGCTCACAATCCGTGCACGCAATGTGGTCCTGAACCAGAACGGCACATCCCCGTGTGACGCCACGAACATACGGAAGGAGATGGGTGGTGTAACCCGAGAGACGAAAATTGGTATTATCTGGGAGCAGGGTCTCTTGCAGGAGAATTACATGAGGATGGTCCCTGGCAGCCGCCTCCTGAAGGTGGGCGAGCTTGCTCCATGCCCCTAAACAGTTCCACTGTAGGACTCGGAGGCTGGCAGCGGTGTCTGGCACTGGGGATGATCTGTCTGGAGGCCAAGGGCCCTGCGCTCTTCCTCGATCGCTGCTGTGGCTGGTGTGAGCCCCGAAGGAATGTTGACTGGCATACGAGTGCAAGGCAGAGGAAGTTGGGTGGGTAGCGGCTCTTCCACGGTTGTCTGTGTGGGAGAAGATGCAGGAGGTACCAGGGAAGAGCGCGGGTGTTGTTTTGCCTCCACCACTTGGTCGACGATGACGTTCACAGCCTGTACGTCTGGAGTTCGCCCGACCACGTACAATGGCAGTTACGCCACTGGACCCCAGTACTGTTCTCAGATGAAAGCAGATTCAGTATTTCGACCAACGACCGCCGTATCAAAGTGTGGAGACATGCCAGAGAGCGGTACGCACCGTGCAACATTGTGGAACATGAACGGTATGGTGGTGGTTCCGTAAAGGTCTGGTGGGGCATATGCATTGAGGGACACACAGACCTCGTTGTGCTGAATGGCGGTACCCTGACAGCTGCACGATGTGGAACAGATGCTGGACCCTGTGGTAAGGCCTTTTGCTGGAGCTGAGAGAGAGGATTTCCTTTTCATGCAGGACAATGCTCGCCCTCACGCTGCACGTGTCTCGATGAACTTCCTCCAGGAGCAAGGGATCGCCATAATGGAATGGCCAGCACGCTCACCAGACCTCAATCCTATTGAGCATGTCTGGGACATGCTGGCACGGAGAGTACATGCTCGCCAACCTCGGCCTGATAGCGTTCCAGCACTTACCGAGGCTTTGGTAGCAGAGTGGGGGAACATCGCCCAGGACGCCATACGACGCGTGATTCGGAGCATGACTCGTCGTTGTCGGGAGTGCATCCAGGCAAGAGGAGGTTACACTCATTATTAGAGATTTCAGAAACAGTTTTTAAGACAATTCTGAGACATTTCGTGGTTGTGCCTATCCCTTGTTCATTTCTGTTTTGGGGTTATCTGGTACTCGCTTGTTCCAACAATAAAGTTCTCATTTTCATTCCTTGCTGAACACTGCCTTTCATTGCTAATATCGGGGAATACCCATAAGCAATTCTGAACCTAAACAAAGCATAGATTCTGAAATATCACAAATCAAAATCTTGTTCCCTTAATTGTTTTGAGTAGTGTATTTGCCCGAGTGCCAGGGGGTTAACTCATCCTCTTGATGCCCACAGTGGGGGCGGAGGGTCTTTGGTTACAAGATTTTAACGTGTTAACTTTTACCTGGTCGTGGTGTAGTGGTATCCTGAATGGCTCTCACCTGAGTGTCCCTGGTTCGATTCCCAGCATATTGGTAATTTACCAGGTGGATAAAATAATAAAAAATAAACCTGGATGAAATTAACTCAGAGGTAAAGACATCTTTGTTTTGACTGATTTTAACCCGATGAGTTTCATTTCATTTGAACGTGAAAACATTGTGGAAATATAGAAGTAGAACTGATATTTAAATTTGCATTTCTTGGCTTTTAAAGTGATATTATCAGCCTAGTGATAAAATATTTGGTTATATTTGCGACGCATCACGGTTTGTGCGATATGATGATCGATATTTGGAATCGTAAAACCACATCGAAAGGCAACAAATCGTTAAAATTAAGATGAAGGTCACTTGAGTGATGCTGAAAACAACATTATTGAGAAAGAGAACATTAATATGAAAACACCGACATAAAATTCATTTTGGAGGAACTTTAAATGAACTGTATTAATTTTGTCTGGAGATTTTTTGAATTTTCACATTGGGAAGAGGGTTATTTGTGTAATGCAAAAAGCAGCATTATTGAAGGCGAAAACAGAAAAAATGAAACTTTCAAGAACTCTAAATTATTCTGGAAAAACTCACAGTGGCATCGAGATTTCAAGAAACTTCTATTAGGCTAAGAAAATTCCGTGGAGGATAAAATAATCATTAATAAATCTGAATGATGAAATAAGTAGTATTAAATCGATTCACAGGTAAAGAAGTGTACCTTTTGGGTGTTTTTAGCCTGAAGAGTTTCATTTCATGTGAGACGGGGAAACATCGTGGAAATATAGCCATAAAACGGACCTAATTTGTATATGCATCACATGGGATCTAAAGTGGCTTCATCAGCATAGTGATCATATATATAATGTGCAATATTATCCCCGCATGCCCTTTCGCGCGATATGATGATCGATATTGATTAATGTAAAACGACTCCGAGAGGATATCTAAAATACCAAAAACAATCCTGAAGGTCAGAAAATTTCGGCCCTGAAAAAATAATCAATAATAAATCTGAATTAGGTAATACGAAGGATGACATCGATTCACTGGTAAAGATGTCTATGTTTTAATGGATTTCAGGCCGGAGAGTTTAATTTCATTAGAGACAAAAACATCGTGGAAATTTTGAGGTAGAACGGATGTTATTGATATTTGCATCACTTGGGTTTTAAAGTGGCATAATCAGGCTAGTGATCAAATATATAATGTGCTACATTTGAGGCACATGCGGGTCGTGCGATATCATGATCTATATTTGGTAAGGTAAAACCACTTCGAAATGCAACAAATCGTTAACTTTAGGAAAAGGGTAACATGAGTGATGTTGAAAACCACATTCTTGAGAAAGAGAACGCTAATATGAATACACCGGCAAAAAATGCAAGTTATTGGAACATTAAATGAACTGTATTAATGTTGTCATGAGATTAGTTTAATTTTCACAGTCGGAAAAGCGTCATTTGTGTAATGCAAAAAACAGCATTATTGAAGGCAAAAGCACTAGAAATGCATCTTTCTCACATGTACTATAAATTATCTGGGAAACACTCCCAGTGGCATCTAAAATTCCAGAAATATTTGTGAGGGTAAGATAATTCCGTGGAGGATAAAATAATCAATAACAAATCTTAATGACGTGATACGTAGGATGAAATCGATACAAAGGTAAAGAAGTCTACCTTTTGAGGGTTTTAAGTCTGAAGAGTTTCATTCCATTTGGGACGTGGAAACTTCGTGGAAATACAGAGATAAAACGGATGTGATTTGTATTTGCATCACTTGGGCTTTTAAGTATCATCAGCGTTGTGATCAAATATATAATATGCAATTTTTTCGGCGGATGCTGGTTCGTGCGATATTTACTAAGGAAAAACTACCCCCACTGAAGGTGGAAAACGAAATGTACTGTATGAATGTTTTTTTTAGAATTTGATGAACTTTTATGTTGGGAAAAGGGTCATTTGTTTAATGATAAAAACAGCGAGATTGAATGCGAAAACACTAAAAATGCAACATTCTCACATTTCCTCATTATTGTCTGTGAAAGACTAACAGTGATGTTAAAAACTCAAAAACATTTCTGAAGGTCAGGAAATTCCATGTCGGAAAAAAATAATCATTAAAACTGAATGAGGTAATACGAAGGATGAAATCGATTCACAGGTAAAGACGTCTACCGTTTTGAGGGATTTCAGCTCAAAGATTTTCATTTCATTCGAGTCGTGAAAACCGTAGAAATATAGATTTAGAAAGGATGTTATTTGTATTTCAATCACTTGAGTTTTAAAGTAGCATTATCAGCCTAGTGATCCAATATATAATGTGCAATATTTGCGCCGCATTCCGAGTCGTCCGATATCATGATCGATATTTGGTAAGAAAGGAAACAAATCAACGTTAGGAATCGGGTCATTTTAGTGATGCTGAAAACCACATATTTTAGAAAAAAAAAAAATCGGACGAACATTAAATGAACTGTTTTAATTCTGTCTGGAGATTGGTTGAATTTTCACTTTGGGAAGAGAGTCATTTGTGTAATGCAAAAAGGATCATAATTGAATGCGAAAACACTAAAAATGCCGCCATATGCCGCCGGATGACAAAGTAGAAGACCCGGCAAAATAAAAAGTGCCTATTCAAATTAAAGTTAATATCTGTTAGAAGGAATAAAAAACTAAAAATAATAAAAGAATATTAATAATAATAAAATATCAATTACTTATAAAAGTGGAAGGAGGCCCACCTCCTGAAGAAAATTAAAAACATCAGTAAAATCTTTAGAGGCCTCACCAAGCATCGAGGACAAACAGTAGGCATTTTGTGGCATCGCGCCTTTCAAAAACAATAACTTTACTCTTTGTTACATTCACTTGCAATTTTCTTCTTTTCACAAACACTTCCAAACTCATTCACAGAACCCTGCAGCTCCCATTCATTTTCTCTTAAAACTTTGTCATCAGCAAACAACAGTACAGGCAGATTCCACACTGCCCTCCCGCACTAGGGATATTCCAACATCCACTGCTCTACCATATATTTCTTTTATCACAATCCATGTATATGCTGAACAACCACGGAGACATGACACGCCCCTACCTCAGTCCAACACAGATAAAAGAACTTGCTCAGTTGATTTTCCACCGCACTGCCGCCCTAGCAGCCTGATACATACTCTTAACAGCATTCAGCAATTTCCCATCTACTTCATATATTCTTAGCTCCTTCCACATTCCTTGTCTGCTGTCTACTCTGTCATATGCTTTCTCCGGGTCCATGAAGGTTGCATACTTCTTTCCCCTCTCAAAATACTTCTCTACTATGCACCTGAGAATATATGGTCAGCACACCCCTCCCCTTTCTGAAGCCTCCCTGTTCTTCAGCTAATCCCTCGGTTATTCCCCTGAGATAGGCCATTACCGCATCCCCTGTACACTCCCGTATCAGACCTTCTCATTCATCATCCACACATACATAATCAATCATTGCCTTACGTTCAGTCATCTCATCTCCCATTCATCTTATACTTCTCCATGTATACTTATGGATCAGCCTGTGGCTGAAAAGGGTATTGGTGATCACCTAGCCCTTTCCAGCAAACACTTCCATCAAGACTACCATTCCCATCCATTTCAGTGGGTATACCCCATTGACTAACCATTATCTATTCTTCCATTCCCCACTTAACCATTCATATCACCAATCAAAAACACTTACTTTTATCAGACCTGTCCAGTTATGCTTCTACATTCTCCCAGAACTCAGCTTTCTTTCTAAACATTTACTTAAATATTATTTTATTGCACTTTCGGATTTCAATAATTTTAAAAAAAATTGAAAATAAACATCTACTTGAATATTATTTTACTGCAGTTTGTTTCTTTTAGATTTCACTACTGTAGAAATTTCAGTCAGCTCAGTATTAAGTACACTACTCTAGCCCCCCAAAACTATGCTGTACAGTACGGTAGTAGACGTATATAAATTGTGGTTTTTGCTAATCTTAAATTTTACCACAAGTCCACTCTAGCTTTAAAAAGGTATTCTGTACAGTACTGTAATAATAACTGCCATATGCGTAAACAAAATGTGGATGATATAATTTTGACGACACAAATTTCTATGCATAATTTCAGGGTTACATTTTGCTCGACAACTGTGAGCTGGTATATACATTGTGTTCTACCCATACTATTGTTAGCTCTGGCTGTAATTAATACTGTGTCTATTATCAATCCATAATCTTATGTTGAAAACGAGGTGGGAATTGAAGTGTCATCCATATTTTGTTAAAGCATATGGCAATAACAAATAAATTTATGCATAAATTCCAGTCTAGCTCAGCTCAGTAATAAGTCTAGTCTAGCTGCCAAAAAGATATTCTGTACTGTTATAATATCTAAGAAAAATAAATAAATGAAATAATCACTTTTTATTCCATTGTACACAATGAATGACAAAACCAGGTAAGGTAAGGAGATCTTGAAGGCAAAAGGTAATCAAAACAGCATCCACCTTACAAAGGCCATTTTCACACAGCTTAGTTACTGATAGGACGACCTTAGTTAGTAAGATACAATACTGGCACAGCAGGCTAATTTCGATCACCAAACAAAACAGCCCTACAGGTTTACTTGAGGACACAGTATTAAGCTCTCTCTAAATAATTTAATGAATGGAGCTTATACTGTAGCATAGAATAATCACTTTATTCCACTGAACACAATGACAAGTAAAAATTGGGTAAGGTAAGGAGATTTGGGGGGCAAAAGGTAATCAAAGAATATCCACCATTTAAAGGTAATTTTTGACGTTGTGCTATTTTACAACAGCTTGTACAGTACCTTGAAAAACAACCTTACAAAGCTTAGTTACTGATAGAATGAGCTTAGAGAGACTATATTTGGCACAGTAGGCTAATTTTGATCAAAACAAAACTGCCCTATAGGTTTACTTGAGAGCACATTAGCTCTGAATAATTAGTGTAAATAGCACACTATTTCAATTATGATTCCTTTTCATGACCTAGTAATGGCCAGTGTACTGCCTTCATTACAAAGGACTAATAAACCTTATTAACTAATATGGTATGTCCATAATACGTAGTGTAGGCCTCTCTCTCTCTCTCTCTCTCTCTCTCTCTCTCTCTCAAAAAGCTATAATTTTAAGGCTATTGAACTATGAATTATATCAAAATATAATTAAATTGGTAAAATTTGTCCCAAAATAGATGGATTGTTTTTGTCTGTAGTTTGTATGCCACTTATAGGTCACATACCATGCTTTAACCTCTTATATATTGTTTGATTCATCCCATCAGGTATCAACAATATTTTTGTCATTAAACCGTAAATAATAACGTTTACAACTATACTATTTAGCCACATATGCGATCGAAATATATATTTTTAAAGTTAGTATCGACTTTGTGACTTTGAGCCACTGTGCAATATTACCAAATACGACACGTCAATAAAAGCTAATATATTTCATGATGCATCTCATCTGAAAATAAAGTTAAATTAGTGTTCAACAATTAATCAGTTTGACTAAAATAAATACATCATATAAGCCGTGAATTGCATAAATTCATAGTAAACTTTGAGACCGTAGCTGGCAATAATGTCTATGCCGGTTCTTGCGATATCATGATCGATATTTGGTAAGGTAAAACCACTTCGAAACGCAACAAATCGTTAACGACAGGAAGAGGGTCACTTGAGTGATGCTGAAAACATTATTGAGAAAGAGGAAATTAATATGATTTCACCGACATAAAATGCATTTTGGAGGAACATTAAATGAACTGTAATAATTTTGTCTGATTAGATGAATTTTCACATTCGGAAGTGGTCGTTTATGTAATGCAAGAAACATCATAATTGAAGGCAAAAACATTAAAAATGCAACTTTCTCACATGTACTCTAATATATCTGGGAAACACTCCAAGTGGCATCTAAAATTCAAGAAACATTTATGAGGGTCAGAAAATTCCTTGGAGGTTAAATAATCAATTATAAATCTGAATGACGTAATACGTAGCACGAAATCTATTCACAGGTAAATAAGTCTACATTTTGTGTGTTTTTAGACCCATGAGTTTCATTTCATGAGACGTGAAAACATCGTGGAAATAAAGAGAAAACGGATGTCATTCGTATCTGCATCATTTGTGCTTAATCACCGTATTGATCAAAAATTTAAAGTGCAATATTTTCTCCGCATGCGGTTCTTGCGATATCATGATCGATATTGACTAAGGTAAACCGACACCAAATGGCTGAAGGAACACAAAATCAAATGGAGTGGTTGAAATTTTACGCTACGAACAGGGACATTTGTGTAATACTAGGAACAGCATACTTGAAGGTGAAATCACTAAAAATGCGACTTTCCCTCATGTCCTCTATATAACCCGTGAAACACTCCCAGTGATGTATAAAATTCCAAATTCATTTCTGAAGGTCAGAAAATTTCGTGTCGGAAAAAATAATCATTAATAAATCTGAATGATGTAATACGACAGATGAAATCGATTATCAGGTAAAGCTGTCTATATTTTGAGGGATTTCAGCCCGAAGAGTCATTTGACCTGAAATGTGTAAAAATCGTGGAAATATAGAGGTAGAACGGATGTTATTTGTATTTGCATCACGTGGGCTTTAAAGTGGCATCATCAGCCTAGTAATCAAACATATAATGTGCTATATATGCGCCGCCTGCCAGTTAGTGCGATATCATGATCGATGTTTGGTAAGGTAAAACCACGACGAAATGCAACAAATTGTTAACGTTTGGAAGAGGGCCACATGAGTGATACTGAAAACAAGATTATTGAGGAAGAGAACACTAATATGAATACATCGATGAAAAATGCAAGTTGATGGAACATGAAATGAACTGTATCAATGTTGTCTGGAGTAGGTTCATTTGTGAAATACAAAGAACAGAATAATTGAAGGCAAAAGCACTAAAAATGCATCTTTCTCACATGTACTTTAAATTAACTGGGAGAAACTCACAGTGACATCCAAAATTCCAGAACTACTTATGAGGGTCAGAAAATTCCGTGGAGGATAAAATAATCAATAACAAATCTTAATGACGTGATACCTAGGATGAAATCGATACAAAGGTAAAGAAGTCTACCTTTTAAGGGTTTTTTGAAGTTTCATTTCATTGGAGACGTGAAAACTTCGTGGAAATAGATGAAACGGATGTAATTTGTATTTCTAACACTTGGGCTTTTAAGTATCATCAGCATAGTGATCAAATATATAATGTGCAATTTTTTCGCCGCATACCGGTTAGTGTGATATCATGAGTGATATTTGCTAAGGAAAAACTACTCCAAAGGGCTGAAGGGAAACAAAATTTTCTGTTTTTTGGACATTTGGTGAACTTTTATGATGAGAAAAGGGTCGTTTGTTTAATGGTAAAAACAGCGAGATTGAAAGCGAAAACACTAAAAATGCAACATTCTCACATGTACTCTATATTATCTGTGAGACACTCCCAGTGATGTATAGAATTCCAAAAGATTTCTGAAGGTCATGAAAATCCGTGTCCAAAAAACTAATCAATAATAAATCTGAAGGAGGTAATATTTAGCATGAAATCGATTTACAGTTAACGACTTCTACCTTTTGAGGGATTTCAGCCCGATGATTTTCATTTCATTTGAGACATGAAAATATCGTGAAAATATAGAGGTAGAAAGGATTTTATTTGTATTTCTATCATTTGGGCTTTAAAGTGGCGTCATCAGCCTAGTGATCAAAAATATAATGTGTTATTATTCTCTGCATGCCGGTTCATGCGATTTGATGATCGATATTGACTAACGTGAAACGACTCCGAAAGGCTTATGGAACACAAAATGAACCATTTAATGTCAGGAGATTGGTTGAATTTTTACGTTAGGAACAGGGTACTAGTAACAGCATAGTTGAAGGCGATATCACAAAAGAATGCAACTTTCCCCCATGTCTTCTATTATCTGTGAAACACTCCAAGTGATATCTACGATTCCAAAAATATTTCTGAAGGTCAGAAAATTTCGTGCCGGAAAAATTAGTCACTAGTAAAACTGAATGAAGTAATAGGGAGGATGAAATCGATTCACAATTAAAGACGTCTTTGTTTTGAGGGATTTCAACCCGAAGAATTTCATTTCATTTAAGTTAAAATATCGTGGAAATAGAGTTAGAACGGATGATATTTGTTTTTGCATCACTTGAGTTTTAAATTTGCTTCATCAGCCTACTGATCATGTATATAAAGTGCAATATTTGCGCCGCATGCCGGTGCCTGCGATATAATCATCGATATTTGGTTAAGGTAAAACCACTTCGAAAGGCAACAAATCATTAACGTTAGGAAAGTCACTTGGGTGATGCTGAAAGCCACATTATTCAGAAAAAGAACACTAATATGAATACACCGATGCATTTAGGAGGAACATTAGATGAACTGTATTAATTTCGTCTGGAGATTAGTTGCATTTTCACATTGAGAAGGGGGTCATTTGTGTAATGCAAAAAGATCATAATTGAAGGCGAAAACATTAAAAATGCAACTCTCTTACATGTACTAAATTTTCCTGGAAACACTCGCAATGGCATCGAAAATTCCAGAAACATTTATGACGCTATGTATATTCCGTGGATTATAAAATAATCAATAATAAATCTGAATGAGGTAATACGTAGAATGAAATCGATTCACAGGTAAAGATGTCTTTGTTTTGAGGGATTTCAGTTCGAAGAGTTTCATATCATTTGAACGATATTTATATTTGCATCACTTAGGCTTTAAACTGGCATTATCAGCCTTGTGATAAAATATATTATAATGTCCAAGTAAGACATCTGCAGGTGATCTTGGATATCGGAACTTCCAGAACAGTAGTAAAATTAATGCAGTAAACACTCAACATAATACGAATTTTCGGCCCACCTCAGACCATCAGTAGGTATTACAATTGTTCTATACAGTCAGCTCAGACTTGATGAAAATAACAGAAATTTATTGAACCATAAAACTAAAAAACAAGTAATTAAAAAAAAAAAAAAAAAAAAAAAAAGCAAGTAAAATTAACCCTCCTCCTAGTATAAAAGCTTAAACAGAAATGCCAAGAATTTCTCAGAGAAGACCCAAAGAAAACTAAACCCACAAACTGAAACATCATTCGTCTATTTGAATACTAAACTCAAACCCCTCCCAAACCTAAGCAAACGAACCACACCCACCTATTGATTCGAACAGACCATTAAATACTATTAGCTACATTGATTTCAGGTCTATACTTTTCTATTAGTAATTTTTCTCCTAGTAAAGCATCAGCTGAATTACTGAATTTGGCATGAAATTTCAAAAATATTGGACGGATGTTCTCGCAAAATTTCTCTAAAAACCCTATACCATGTCCTATTTTGATGAGTTTAAGAAGTAATTTTTCTAAAGTTCGGTAGGATGCCAGACTACTTCCATATCGACCAAGTAAGACATCTGCTGGCGATCTTCTGAATTATGTAATATGTAGGATTACCTTTTCCGAAGAGATTCATTTCATGCGAGAGGTGAAAACATCGAGGAAGTAAAGAGATAAAACGGGTGTCATTCGTATCTCCATCACTTGGGCTCTAAAATGGCTTCATCAGCCTAGTGATCAAATACATAATGTTCAATATTTTCTCCGGAAGCCGGTTCGTGCGATTTGATGATCGATAATGACTAAGGTAAAACGACTCAGAAATTCTGTAGGGACACAAAATGAACTATTAACGGTGTCTGGAAATTGGCTGAATTTTTACTTTAGGAACAGGGTCATTTGTTTATTGCTAATAACAGCATATTTGAAGGCGAAATCAATAAAAAGTCAGCTTTCCCCATATCATCTATATTATCTGTGAAACACTCCAAGTGATATCTAAAATTCGAAAATCATTCCTGAAGGTCAGAAAATTTGGTGCCGGAATAAATAATCAAAAATAAATCTGATTGAGGTAATATGAACCATGAAATCGATTTAAATGAACAGACGTCTTTGTTTTGAGGGATTTCAACCCGAAGAGTTCCATTTCATTTGACATGAAAACATCGTGTAAATATTGAGGTAGAAGAGATGTTATTTGTTTTTGCATCACTTTGGTTTTAAAGTTGCATCATCAGCCTAGTGATCATATATATAAAGTAAGTGGAATATTTGCGCCGCATGCCGGTTCGTGCGATATAATCATCGATATTTGGTTAAGGTAAAACCAATTCGAAAGGCAACAAATCGTTAACATTAGGAAAGTCACTTGAGTGATGTTGAAAGCCACATTATTGAGAAAAAGAACGCTAATATGAATACACCGATGCATTTTGGAGGAATATTAATTGAACTGTATTAATTTTGTCTGGAGATTAGTGGAATTTTCACATTGGGAAGAGGGTCATTTGTGTAATGCAAAAAACAGCATAATTGATGACGAAAACACTAAAAATGCATCTTTCCCACATGCACTCAAAATTATCAGGGAAACACTTCCAGAGGCATCTATAATTACAGAAGTATTTATGATTGATTGATTGGTAGAACGCATAGCACCGCAACAGAAATATTTATGATAGAAAATTCCGTGGAGGATAAAATATTTAATGACCAATCTTAATGAGGTAATTCGTAGGATGAAAGCGATACATAGGTAAAGAAGTTACCCGTTGAGCGTTTTAAGTCCGAATTTTGGGACGTGAAAACTTCGTGGAAATATAGAGAAAGAACGGATGTAATTTTTATTTGCATTACTTGGGCTTTTAAGTTTCATCAGCCAATATATAATGTGCAATATTTTCTCCGCGTGCCTGTTCGAGCGATATCATGATTGATATTTACAAAGGAAAAACGACCCCGAAACACTGAAAGAACACAAAATGATCTGTACTAATGTTGTTTGGAGATTTGTTGAATTTTTACGTTGGGAACAGGGTCATTTGTTTAATGCTAAAAACAGCGAGATTGAAGGCGAAAACACTAAAAATGCAACATTCTCACATCTTATTATCTGTGAAAGACTCCCAGTGATGTTCAAGACTTCAAAAACAAATCTGAAGGTCAGGAAATAATAATCAATAATAATTAATATTTAATCATCAGCCTTCATTACTTTACTCTTATTCTCATTTACTTTCAATTTCCTCCTATCACACACCCTTCAAAACTCCTCGACCAATTGGCTCAATCTCTCCTTTGAATCAGCCACCAGTGCAGTATGATCTGCAAACAGCAGTGCTTCAGATTCCACTCTCCACCATCAACATTCACCAGACTCAGACCTCCACCTAAAACTCTTGCATTCACCTCCCTTACAAAACCGTCCATGTAAATATTAACCAACCAAGGCGACATCACACATCCCTGTCGCAGCCCCACTCTCACACGAAACCAATCACTCACAGCATTTCCCAGTCTTACAAACGCTCTACTATTTACATAAAAACTTTTCAACTCTTTTAGTAACCTACCATCAAGTCCATACAATCTTAAAACAGTCCACAAAACCTCCCTATCAATTCTATCATACGCGTTCTCTTAATCCATAAATGCCCAAAACACATCCTTGCCTTTCGCTAAATACTTTTCACACACTTGTCTCACCGTAAACCCTCCCTCTCCTAAATCCACACTGTTCATCACCAATCACTCCCTCTGTACCCTCTCTAACTCTCATAATTAACACTCTACCATACCTACAACACTCAACGGACTTATACCCCTAAAACTAGTACATTCATACTTATCACCCTTGCCTTTATACGACGGGACCACACAAGCATTTGCCCAGTCAACTGGCACTATACCTTTCATAAAGCACACATTCAACAATCTTACTAACCAGTCAACATTAGTAACTCCACCACCCTTCAGGCATTCCACAGCACACCCATCCATACCTGCAGCTTTCCCCTGTTTTCATCTCCTTTACTGCCTGCTCCACTTCCTCCTTCGTGATCAAAAAATCATTCAATTCTCCCAACACATTTATTCCTTGCACCCTTCCATCCGGCACAATCTCAGCCACCCTCTCCTCCTCTACATTTAACAATCGTTCAAAATACTCTGCCCATCTCTTCCTTACTGCATCCATTTCAGTTAACATCCTTCCATCCTCTGCTTTTACTCGTTCTTCCTTCCCAGACTCTCCCTTTCGCATTCTTTTCACCTCCTTTCAAAACATTTTCTTATTCTTTTTTTTTTTTTTTTTTTTTTTTTTTTTTTTTTTTTTTTCATAATAATCATGGCGGCGCAACTGCCAGGGTCATATGCCGCCGTATAGCATAGAAGTAAAAAGCAAAAAAATAAAAAGAGAGGTAAAGCCACACAAAAAAAAAAAAAAAAAAAAAAAAAAAAAAAAAAAATAAAAGGAGAAATTCTAAATATCTTTAAGAAGTCCTGCCTCCTTCACAAAGGAGAGGGTTGCCCCTCCCAAGGCACAGGCATCCTCCCCAAGCACGGAGGAAAGATGATACACACCTCCATCCGTTTGGTGGTCAGAGAGGAACCGACGCCGCAAATCCTCAAGACTAGGACACTCCACCAACAGGTGCCGAACAGTCAAGGGAACCAGACAGTCATCACAGAATGGAGGAGGAGCCCTCTCCATTAAAAAACCGTGAGAGAAACGGGTGTGGCCAATGCGGAGGCGGCACAAAGCAGTCTCCCATTGACGAGGAAGCCCTGGTAACTGAATGAGCCCACCTTCTGGCAAATCGAGCGCAACTTATTGGCACCCACAGCATCCCAATGCTCCTGCCAACAGCACCAAACCCTGAAGGCAATAAAGGAGCGCATATCTGCAGCAGGCAGACGATACAGAGGGGACTGTGCAAGAGGGGGACGAGCCGCTGCCGCCTTGGCCAGCTGATCAGCTCGTTCATTCCCTGCCACTCCTACATGAGCTGGAACCCAACAGAAATCTACACGACGTCCACGACGCCCTAAAAGGAAAAGCCACTCTAAAATGGATAAAACCAAAGGATGAGAGGGATTAAAAGACTCCATTGCAGAAAGAGCACTTCGTGAGTCACTAAAAACAGTAAAAGCAGTGTGGGGGAGAGTGAAGAGAATCTGAAGGGCAAATAAAATAGCAGTCAGCTCAGCCGTAAAAACAGAAGCAGTCACAGGGAGGCTCCCACCTCGACAGAAGGTGGGAAACACCACACCAAAGCCCACACCCGCATCAGACTTAGATCCATCAGTATAAACTGGTATGGAGTCCCCATGAGAAGAGGCATGCTCTAAAAACAGAGAAAATAAAACCTGAGAAGGAAGGGAGGCCTTACTGGATGAGAAGAAACGACAAAATGTCACCCTGGGGAGAAGCCAGTAGCCCACCCTCGGGACACGGTGGGGAGTGATCGGCACAGAAGGAACAGAGAAGCTAGGCATAATCGACTGCACCCTGAAACCAAAGGGCTTTGGAAAGGGATGGTCGAGTGGCAAAAATAGGGTGACCGAGAATCTTGAGAGGCCTTGAGAAAGGGCACAGAGTCTGGGAGACGAGATAAGCGATACCAACATCTCATCAAAAGGGAAGAGCGGAGCAAGTCTAGAGGAAGGACACCAGCATCAGCCAACAAACTCGAAATCGGGGAAGATCGGAATGCCCCAGTGGCGAGACGAACACCAGCATGATGTATGGAATCTAAAATACGAAGCCGGGCTTCTGAGGCAGAGGAATAAACTTCACATCCATAATGAAGTTTGGATAAAATCAGAGACTGATGCAAGAGGAGGAGGGTCTTGCGATCAGCTCCCCAGTATGTGTGCGCTAAAACTTTCAAGAGACCCAATGCTCACTCAAGTGAGGGACCCAAGTCAACCGGCTGTCAAAAATCAGCCCTAAAAACCGGGTTTCCTTTAAACATGAAATACGACGCCCATCTACAAAAAGGTTTGGGTCAGGGTGGACTCCACGAATGCGACAAAAATGCATGGCAACGGTCTTCTTGAAAGAAAATCGAAAACCTCGTTCATCAGCCCATCTAGAGACACGGTTGAGAGCCATCTGCATCCTCCTTTCTGCCATTGACATCCGTGAGGCAGTGACAGAGATTGATAAATCGTCAACATAGAGAGAGCCACGAACACCATCAGGGAGCACAGAAATAACGCTGTTAATTGCCACTGCAAAAGGGTAACACTTAGTATGCTCCCCTTGTGGCACACCATCCTCAAGGGGACGTGCAGTAGACAGCTCACTCCCGACTAGGAACCTAATAAAACGATTAGATAAAAACTCCAGGATAAAAGATTGGAGTTGCCCACGGAGACCAAACTCATAAAGAGATTGCAATATACCATGACGCCAGGAAGTGTCGTACGCCTTCTCCAAATCAAAGAACACTGTGATATGATGCTGGTTAGTTGCAAAAGCCTGGCAGATGGAAGATTCTAAAGAAAGGAGAGCATCTGTGGTCGACCGCATCTTCCGAAACCCACACTGCACTGGAGACAAGTAACCACCCTTCTCTAAGTACCACATGAGCCGACTATTCACCATCTTTTCGAGGACCTTACAAAGGCAAGATGTCAGCGAGATAGGGCGATAATTAGTGGCCTGCAAGTGATCCTTACCCGGCTTAGGGATGGGGAGAACCACAGCAACACCCCATGAGGTCGGAAACCCACCATTGCACCAAATTCTGTTATACAGTGACAACAGAAAATAAGGGGCTGCATCAGGCAAGTGGTGTAAGAAGGCATATGGGACATCATCCAAGCCTGGAGACGAGTCACGACACTGCGACAATGCCATCTGAAGTTCAGAAGCAGAAAAAGCAACATTATACGACTCCTCCGCAGTAGATGGAAAACTAATGCCCAAAGATTCCAGGTGCCGTCGGCGGCGTGCCGACGGGGATGAGGTGTCCTTCCTAGAGACATTAGCAAAATGAGCTGCAAATATCTCGGCAACAGACGAAGAATGAGCCACCACCACACCTAGATAAAACAGGAGGAGAGGAAATTTCCCTGAAATCTTCCTCACCCGTTTCCACACTTTTGTGAGAGGAGTCTGTGAAGAAATTGAAGAAACAAATGATGTCCAAGACTTCCTCCTAGCCTCCTTCATAACCCGCCGGGCATGAGCTCGGGCTCTCCTATATGCCGCTAAGTAACCAGGGTCACCTCGGTGACGACGGAGTCGGGAGAAAGCAACACGTTTAGCCCTAACAGCAGAAGCACACTCATCAGTCCACCAGGGAACTGGACGGCGAGGAAAGTGACCAGCTGTTCTCGGAATACTCTGCAGTGCCGCCGAGTGTAGTAAGTCTGTGAAATACTCAACAGCAGCATCAATGCTGACAAAATCCTCCACACATTGGTTCGGGGAACACAGCTCCTCAAAGACCAACCAGACCGCCCCTATCCAAGCGCTCAGCGGGGGAAGACGACGCCGAGGCGCACTCTGTGTCGATCTTAATAAAATAGGGAAGTGGTCACTGCCATGTAAGTCGGGTAACACAGCCCATGTAAAATTCAGGGCTACCCCTGCAGAGCACAGAGACAAATCAATAGAAGTAAAAATACCCGTTTGACTATGGAAGTAAGTAACTTCACCAGAATTAAAAATGTACAGGTCCACATCCTCCACAATGGAGGCTAACATAGTACCTCTAGCATCAGCTGTGGAGCCACCCCACAGGGGATGATGACTGTTCATGTCACCCAGCAAGAAATAGGGTGAGGGAAGTGCACGAATAAGATTTTCAAGATCAACCCTCTCAATAGTGGCACTAGGAGGGAGGTACAAAGAGCACACAGTATAACGACGGGGAAGGAAAATCTGGAGAGCAACAGCCTGCAGTGGAGTGTTAAGATTCACAGCAGTGAAAGGTATGTCACTGCGTACTAGAATACCCACACCCCCACCATGACCTTGTCCAGGAAGAGGATCTGAATAAAAAACCTGGTAACCAGGTGGGCTGGGAGGCGCAGCATCACCAACCATTGTCTCTTGTAGGCAAACACACACAGGTGAATACTCAGCCAGAAGCCAACGGAGTTCTCCCAGTTGGCTCGTAAACCACGGCAGTTCCATTGAATAATATTAGCCATTAAAACTACGGAAATAAAAAGGGGCAGGGGAGAGGGACAAACAGAAAACCATAAAAATATACTAAAAATATTAAAATGGAGGAACTATATACACAAAGAAAGGGTCACTTAGTGGAAACCACTGAGCGACCCTGGGAGACAATCTTCTTGGGAATGCGGATACGCCCACTAAGGGCTTGCCACGGGCAGCAGCATGGCTAGAACGAGGGCCTGGGGTCTGCAAAGTGTTGGGAGACTTCACAGACACCCGTCGCTGCCCAGCAGGAGAGGAAGAGCTACTCCGAACCCTGCCTGGGGCCCCCAGTGAACCAAGAGGTCGAGCAGGAGGGATTGGGGTCCTGGCCTCCAAACGTGGAGGGGGCAGGACAGGATCCTCAGAGGTAACCGGAGGAGGAACATCCGATACCCCGGAGGAAGAGGTGCCAGACTGACCTGACACCCCAGAAGCCCCGAAGACCCAGAGGCAGGGTCTGAGGGCTGTTGCACAGATGGAGTGACTACAGAGGGTGTGGACTCCACGACCGACACCTTGCTTGGAGGATCTTCAAGACTCAAAGACTCTGAGGAACCACGATGACGTTTAGCGAATGAAGAATGTGCACCATGACTAACAGGGGATACCATAGATGTAGAGGTCGAGGCTTGAACTGTAGCGGCAACCGTCTCAAGTGCGGGAGATTGTTGCACTGGCATGGGATCAACAGATGAAGGCATAGGAGCTGACACAACAGGAGGAACTCGAGTCTGCTGCTGGACAGGTCGATGAGGACGGCTATGACCGGACAAAACTGACGCATAAGACACTCCGTTACGGAAAACAGATGACATGGCTCTACTCCTGGCCTCAGAAAAGCTTATTTTGTCACGATTACGGATGAGGAGGATCTCCTTCTCCAAGCAAAACCGAGCACAGTCTTTAGATGAAGCAGGATGTGCCTCGCCACAGTGCAAACAACAAACAGGTCCAGGACAGTCCTGTCCTGCATGAGTGGATTCTCCACAACTGACACACACCACTGGGAGGCCCTGTTGCAAACGACGACAGACTCGCCCAACATGCCCGTACATCTGACAGTGGTAGCAGCGTCGTGGATTTGGTACAAAGGGTTTAACCCTAAGGGACAACCAAGCCACCTTTATGGATGAAGGCAGAACAGTACAGTCGAACGTCAGCAACAAGGATGGAGTTGGGGTAAGTACACCATCAACCTTCTTCCGAAACCTCTCCACTTTGACAACCCTGTGGACCTGGAGTTCTTCAAGTAGCTTCTCTTCACTGTAGCGAAGTAAGTCTTTGGAAAAAACAACACCTCGACACTGATTGAAAAAAGCATGAGGGACACAAGAAAACAGCGCATCCGGGTCCTTACACTGAGCAGCCAGCCGTGAACCCTCTTCAGGGGATGTAACCTCCACTAGTAGGCTACCATCCCCCTGAGGTGAAATCTTCGGCTCCCTCCCACAGATTGACATGATTCGCCGATGAACATTAAAAATATCCAAGTTCGCAATAGGTTGACCATCCAAAGTACGAATGGTGTAGTACCTTGCGAAGTCAACCCTCTCAAAGACACCCGGCAGGACCTCACGGGCATGTCCACAAGATGTTGTCTGTTGCCGGCTCTTCTTCTTTGTAGTGGCCACTGACCACAAACCACTGGAACCAGGCAGGTATGGTTCCAAGGTGGCAATGTGGGCCTCACCAGCCAGAGGCACATGAGGCGCACAGGAGGGAGACTGTGAAGGATGGTCAGGGACGGAGCCAGGGTCGTCAGCCGCAAGAATATTGAAAGAAGCCATAATCAAAGAGAACAACCTTCATTCCCCCACCCCTCCACCCACCATGGAGCCCAACAAGGGAGGCCATATGCCAGGAAAGCACCACTGGCGACCCCAGAGGTAGTGGGGAAGTATACGCAGGTAACCACCAAGGGACCCTGACAAGGGTGACTCCAGGATGATAGGAGCCAACAGGTCCCCCAGTGCCGGCTTGACCCTAAAGCCACTAGGTGACTAGCCTGGATGGCTAGCCAGTGACCAGCCGATTGACCTGGTCGGGCCCAACCAGGCCACCCGTCTAGCCAGAATAAGGGACCAAAGAGGTGTATTGCTAGCTGCAGGGCGCACCATGCAGCATCGCTCAACCACCAGGACTCCTGCCTCCCAGCATTACGGGACGCCATGCACGGCAAACACGTGGGGAGGCAACAGTCCCGCCCTAGATGACAGATGGGCAGGGACTGACATCACCAGTAGGCCTCCTCTACCAGTGATGTAGGGGTGCTTGGTCCACAAGGCCGACAAATGCCAAACCCTACAAAGGTAGGCTTGCCTCCCAAGTAGGTGGCACTGCCAACCATGCTTCAAGCCCCACCACCACGTCAAGGTGACCCCCTACAGTGGGGTTCTTATTCTGTTGAAAATTCTCAGTCAGCCGCTTACCCCGACCTATCATCTGCTGCCACTTTAGTATCACGCACAGCCCTTCTCGCCCTATTCCCCTTTTCTTTATACTTTTCATATGACAATCCTTTCTCTGCAGCCACACTTCATATGCACGTCTCTTCTCAGCCACAGCCATACTTACTTCCTCTCACCACCATTCACTTCCTTTTCTTACACCACCACCCACACGTCTCACACCACACACCTCTTCTGCATGCCCCACCACAATACTCTTAAATAACTGCCATTCCTCCACCACACTGCCATTTTCCCCCATCTTTCATTGCGTTCCACTCATCTTTCAATTTCTCCTGATACTCTATCTTTTTCTCTCTTTTATCCCTCAGTTTCAAAACCTCCCTGCCACACCTAACCCTCCTAGCTCTCACCCATCTCTTACCTACTCACGAATTGTCCATGCGTTAAAACTTGCTTCATTCAAATTTATTGATTATTTTATCTTCCACGAAATTCTTTGTTTAAATTATAAATCATAGGGAAACACTTCCAGAGGCATCTAAAATTCCAAAAACATTTATGAGGCTATGAGAATTTCGTGGAGGATAAAATAATCAATAACAAATTTGAATGGAGTGAGTAATAAAGGTATGGCACAAAGGCCGGGCACTAGGACCGATATGGTCATTCAGCGCCTAATTTAAAAAAAAAAAAAAAGGACAAAAAATCTATGCTAAATATAAAGTATATCACATTCTGATAATTTCGCAACCTTAAGAATATCTGCAGAAATACCCAGAACGTGGGAGACTGCGGGTATCAAAACCCACAGTGCTCTGGAGAATATGAAATTCTCTGCAGTGAACTAAAACATGTTCCACCGTCACAGGGATGTTTCAAGCCTCACAAATGGGAGCGTCTCCACATAAAATATCGCCGTGTGTTAACCGTGTATGACCTATACGAAGTCTGGTCAGAACAACATCCAAGCGCCTGCTCGGGGTGCTGTCCGACACTGGCCAAACCTGCACAGAAGGATGTATTGCTTTCAATTATTGTTTGTAACAGTGGGGAATGACCACCTTTCCTGCCACTTCCTCCCTGATAAAAACTGATATCTGTCGCCTAAGATCGGCAAAAGAGAGGAAAGTTGCCTAGCGTACCATGAACGGCTTCCTTAGCAGAGACATCTGCCTCCTCGTTGTCTGGCAAACCTACGTGAGCAGGAATCCAGCAAAACTGAAGTCTTTTGCGACGGGAAGCTAAACGATACAGCCACTCCTGAATTTGCTGGACCAAAGGGTAATTGCTGGAAAAATTCTGAATGGCTGTAAGGGCACCTCCAGCGAGTCAGAGTATAGGATAAACTGGCTGTCCCTACGGGCATAAGCTAGTTTTAACGCATGGACACTAGCGTGAAGCTCCAGAGGTAAAAACTGAAGCGGCACCATGGAGTCTCGCCTGATGCACAGTTTCCTCAAGGATTACTGCGCAGCCAACGCCAGAATCCAATTTTGACCCATCTGTATAAATTTTAGTGGTTAAAGCATGAATCTGAGAATGTTCAAGAAACAGGGCTTTAACTTCAGCTGAACATCTCGAATGCTTAGTACAGGCCGGTTTGCAAACATGGGCCTCTGGAATAATCCAAGGAGGGATCGGAGAATAAGAAATTTGCCGTACCTGGACTTTGTGTAAGAAGGTGTCCTGTAAAAACCCATGCATACGGATATGAAGAGGCCTTGGAAAACTCTTACGTTCCCCATACTTCTGTGCCAGACGAAAGTCCTTCATCAGACGGTAAACAGGGTTAGACAGGGGAGTCTGAGTCTTAAACATTAGTCGCAAACTAAGGTCCACTCTGCGAAGATCCAAGCGTAGCTCACCCGCCATAATGTACAGACTCTCTGCAGGGGAAGTGCAGAAGGCATCCGTGCAGATTCTCATTCCTGAGTTATGAATAGGGTCTGAAAGCTTAAGGGTAGACTTGGCCGCTGAGGAGTATATCTGGCAACCATATTCCAATTTGGAAACGACATAGGGCATCATATAGTCGGAGAAGTGCTGGTCTGTCAGCACCCCAAAACTTCCCACTAAGAACCTTAAGGATATCTAGGGACCGTGTAACAGTGGCCTTTAGCTGTAGAATATGGTCCTTCCAGGTGAGTCTACTGTCAAGAGTAAGCCCCAAGAAACGCACCTTATCTTCATAGGGCAAGATGTTATCTCCCAGGAGTAGGTGAGGAATTGCTGTTGGATTCCTCCTCGAGAACTTGATAGCCATGGTTTTTTCGGGAGAGAAGCGAAAGCCCCACTCCTCAGCCCACATTTGTGCTGCATTGATGGCATTTTGCAACTGCAGTTTTGTAGTATTAGGGTCGGCTGCAGTACAGTATATTGCAAAGTTGTCAACAAAGAGTGAACTCTGGATCAGAGCTTCATTCTCAACTCTTTCGGCTACTCCATTGATGGCCATGATGAAACATGTGACACTTAAAACTCTGCCTTGGGGTACCTTTGGTTGCAGAACTTGGGGGAGACTGTGCGACCAATTCGGACTCGGATATAACGCGTGTGAAGAAAACTCGGCAGGAACTGGAACATGGTCCCATACAAACCTTTAGATCGTAAGCTGGACAATAAACCCAAACGTCATATTGTATCATATGCTTTCTCCAAGTCAAAAGACTCCTGGAGTATATTTGCTAGTAATGAATCCATTCAGAATATCTGTTGTCAGGCGCAAAAGAGGGTCCATGGTGGATCGATTTCTACGAAAACCGAACTGTACGAAGGAAATGTGGCCTCCAGTCTCCAGCCACCAGGCTATCCAATGGTTAACCATCTTCTCAAATAATTTGCACAAACAACTGGCAAGTGCTATAGGTCTATAACTTGTTGGAAGTGTGGCATCTCTTCCAGGCTTAGGAATGGGAATAATGACTGACGTCCTCCAGCTCTTGGGAATGGTGGCGGGAAAACCAAATTGCATTGTAAATATCTAGCAAAAGTTGCAGATACTCATGTGGAATGTGGCGAATCATTTCGTAATGTATGCCATCTTCGCCAGGAGCAGATGACCCTGTGGCTCGTAGGGCTTGAGTCAATTCTCGAATGTAAAACGCCTATTATATACTTCCTGGTCCAACACAGCTGATGTGCTCCCCACTGAGCCGGAACTACTTGCATGGTCCAGCACCGCAGAGCCCAGAGGAGGTACTGACTGGCGCCCCGCTGAACCTGAAATAGTGGCAAAATGGTGTACAAGGATGTTCGACACCTTTTCCGGGTCTGAAACCACAGCTCCGTCCACCTTGAGACAAGGAGGTGGGTGGGGAGCAAATTTACCAGACAGCTTCCTCACTTTGGCCCAAACTCTCCCTATGGGTGTTTTAGATGTAACACTTCCTATAGATTTGTGCCACGAATTACGTTTAGCCCATTTAAAATATTTACGTTTTTTTGCTAATGATTTACGATACATTAATTTTCCTGAGAAGCGTCTATAACAAGACCGTGTAATGCGTCTGAAGTTAGTACATGTTTTATCCGACCAAGGGACAACTGGACGACGAAAATTGACAGAAGAACTGGGAATAGAAACAGTGAGCACTCTCTATGACCTGGGCAACGAAATAATCATATGCCTGGATGTGAGCCTCAAAAGATGAGAAATCAACAGAACAATCGAAGGCAGCAGAAAACTTTCCCAGTCAGCCTTATCCACACACCACTTTGGAGGCGCTGATGGAGGCGATCCGTTAAGGGTGTCAATTATGATTAGGAAATGGTCGCTACCATGCAGACATTGTGACATAGACCAATTGAGTGAGAGCAATAAATAGGAGGAACAAATACTTAGATCAATGGAGGAGTAGGAGTTTGAGTGCAACTTGTGGTGTGTAGGAGCACCAATGTTAATTAATGATGGATTCTTTAGCAGGAGTACTGATTCAACCATAGCACCACGTTCATCAGTGCAGTTCCCACCCCACAATGTTGTGGGCATTAAAATCACCGAGTAACAAAACAGGTTGCAGCATCTCCACCAGCTCCAGGAGTTCATCAAGCTGTACCGCGTCATTAGGAGGGAGATACAGTGAACAGTGTACAGTTTGTCCAGTAATACCTGCACAGCACAGGCCTGCAGGCGAGTTGGAAGATCCACTCGAGTATGATAAATGCTATTTTGACGACAATGGCTGCCCCACCTTTTGCCCGAAGACCTGCGGGTGGTAGTGAACTATAATATGCATAGTTGAGTCCTGGGTTGAAAGGATAATAACCCAACTTCGTTTCTTGCAGGCAAAGGACATCCCAGTCAAACGTGGTCTTCAAGATAGCAATTTCGTCGCAATTAGCGCGTAAACCCCTACAATTCCACTGAATAATCGTAGGCATGATATGCTGAAGAGGATGTAAGCCGTACCTAACGGGACTCAATATGCGAGGATGGCGCAATTTCCATAAGAAGTTCTGATCGATAACCTTCTATGACTAAACGTTTACGGTCCAACCTGTTTAAGGAGCCTCCTCGACGGTTCTTTTGCACTTCTTACTGGTGTGTTGTTCCAGGACAGCGAGGGCTATGTTCCCTAGACCGAGAAGAGCGCTCCTGAATGTTTCTACCATCGTGTGTATTGTTAAAGGCCAACTTTGATTTCTTTTGAGTAGGAGAGGTTGTGAGTAGTGAAGACTTATTTTCAGAGGTAGACGCTCCACTCTCTATATCGTCATCATTAGACTGGGGACTGATCTTTCTCTTCTTGTCTTTCTCTGCCTCAGAGACTGGTGGCTGCCGACCACAGGTGCTACTACTGCCATGGGGCAAGGCACAGGCACCAGAAACAGATGACAAAGGCTGATGATTAAATTGGTTGTGGGACCCCTTTACCGGGCCTTCGATACTTAACGGGATACTCTTTGGAGATCTGCTGTGGTGCGCATTCCAGTCAGGACCCTTCTGGACGCCAGACCGAGATGGGGACAACTTTTTCCCCCACATGAGAATCAGTCGCAGCAGGATGGTTGTCTATCCTTAGATGTCCCAGAAGTCTCTGCTGTAGAGCTATTCTGTGTCATGGTAGACAACTGAGTGGCACTACTCCCTCCCGAGGAGGGGGCTGCTTTCCCTGTAGTAGAAATTGAGGAAGCAAAGGAGTGTCTTCCAAGTTTCCGTCTGTAGGCTAGCTCTCGCCTAGCACTTCCAAAGCTAATACGCTGGGTATTTGCCAGTCACTATGTCCTGCTCTAATTTGTAGATGTCACACTGACGGGACGATGGGGAATGGGGGCCCTGACAGTGAAAACAATAAGGCCCAGAATCACATTCTGAGGGGTCATGTGTCTCCAATGAGGAGCATTGACTGCAGCGAGGCCAGTTCCTACGAAACTTCTTCAGATGTCCATACTGAAAATAGTTATAACATTGCATTGGCCTGTCATGAAAAGACTTCACTCTAAGCCGTATGGGGCCTATGTCAACATGGTCTGGTAGGAGGGATCCATAGAAAGTGTCACCAATTTCTGCTTTGATTTGCGGACAGAAGACACTGTCAGGGCACATACCCATAATCTCCACGTCAGAAAACTCATGCAGGGCCGCACAGAAGACTACTCCCTTAGAGTAATTAAAGCCCTTGTGGGCCTGTACTGTTGTGAGTGGCGTTACGGAACAGAGAAAGATAATGTACACTTTAAGTGAGAATACTAAAAATCACTACAGTCCCGTAAAGTTCCAGGTTCAAAACAAAAGAGTTAGGTAAAATTACAAGTTAAAGTTTAATGCACAAACTAACAACAAAACATTCAGGACTCATAAAGATAATGTAATGGCAAATAAACAGGTTAAATATATGGTTAACTGCAATAGCCTCTATTAACACGAAATTAGCAAGAGTAAATTTATCTAAGTCAGCCCTGATAAAATGAGATACCAGATAATACTCAGTGAATGCCAGATAAATTATTACAGATACAAACTATTATCAAAAATGACTGACAAAGAACCCTACATAAATTACAAACTTCACTAGGCCTACAAATTAAACTTATGCTATACAGTACAAGAGAAAATGCAACAACAGTTATACTCAAATTACACACAGCTGCTAGATGGTTGGAGATTTCTTGAGCACTCACAATAATAATATCTGTACAGGGGAGGACAGAGATGTGAACAAAATGAGGAGCAGATCTAAGTGGCAATGATGCAGAGACTGAGCTCATTATATAGGGGCCAGCAGAGCCTGATACAACTTGTAATAAGGACGCGCAAATGAAGCGATGGGGACAAACGGTCGACAATCCCGCACTGAATAACAGAAAGGACGACTTACTCTACTATAACGGTAGAAGGGGGGGACTGAGGCAGAACACGCTCGTGATCAAACATGCAGCATACTGTGCGTTAAAATTACACAAAGGATGATGAAATCATAGGCTATGTAACACCTCCCCAAAAAGAAAAAAGAAATTTACAAAGGAAATTTCTTATTACTCTAAAACAATCTGTATATGGCACTACAGACCATGCAAAAGTCTTTCCTAATAGTACAAAACATGAGATCTCCCTAGCACGCTCAGTCATAGGTACTTGCCAGTATCCCTTTAACAAATCAAACTTACTTATGTACCTAGCCTTTCCGATCTTGTCTATGCAATCTTCCACGCGAGGGAGAGGGTAAGTGTCTGTTTTAGTTATCTGATTAACACGTCTGTAGTCGATGCAAAGCCTCTGTGACCCACCTGGCTTAGGGACTAGAGTGACAGGTGAACTCCACTCGCTCTGACAGGGCTCAATCATCTTGTGGTCCAACAGGTAGCCAAGCTCCTTCTGGATGAGAGGAACTTTCACTGGGTTCACACGGTAAGGAGGCAATTTAATTGGCTTTGCGTCTCCAACATCGACATCATGCATCAACACAGTAGTTCTTCCTGGAGTGGCACGGAACACTTGCGGGTACTCCTGCAGTAATGCCGAAAACTCCTGCCTTTCCTTGGGAGGTAGATGAGAAAGCTTAGTCTGGAGATCATTCATGATATCAGGATTCTTCCCCAAACTATCACTCAGGCTCATGCTGCATGGGAGAACTTCACTTGTAGACTCGGGTGGAACAGCTACAGTGCAGACTGGATTATTTTCGTCCCGCCTGTGATATAACTTTAGCATGTTGATGTGACATAGTTGCTTGCTCTTTCTACGATCTGGTGTGGCGATGACATAGTTGACATCACTGAGTTTCTTCTCCACGAAATAAGGGCCACTAAACTTGGCTTGAAGAGGTTGCCCATGAACTGGTAGCAGAATCAAAACCTGATCTCCTGGCTGAAAGTGGCGTAACCTGGACTTCTTATCATACCAAGTCTTCATCTTCTCCTGAGCAGCTCCTAAATTCTCTCTCGCCAGCTGTAAAGCAGTGGACAGCCGTTCTTTGAAATTCATCACATACTCCAGCAGGTTGACGTCATCTTCCTCCGACAGCCAGCATTCCTTGAGTAGCTTAAGGGGTCCTCTTACTTCATGGCCAAACAGTAGTTCAAAAGGTGAGAAGCCCAGTGATTCATTTGGAGATTCTCTTGCAGCAAACACAACGAATGGAAGACCTTTATCCCAGTCTTTCTGATGTTCCAAACAGTATTTCTTGAGCATCGATTTGAGTGTTTGATGATATCTCTCCAACGCTCCTTGGGTCTGGGGATGGTAAGCTGAAGACGTGATCTGGGTGATGCCCAACTCTTTCAGAGACTGCTTGAAAACGTTTGACATGAAATTACTTCCCGGTCTGACTGTACCTCCTTGGGCAGACCAAACTTTGTGAAGAACCCTAGCATTTCCTTAACCACGTTCTTTTGCTGAGATGTTTCTAAGTGGAATGGCTTCAGGATAACGAGTAGCCATATCAATCATGGTCAACACATAAGAAAATCCTGAAGAAGTCTTAGGAAGAGGGCCCACAATATCCACCAACACACGGGTGAAAGGCGCCTCAAAAGGAGGAATGGGAACTAGAGGTGCAACCTTTTCGGTCTGATTACACTTTCCCACAACTTGACAGGTGTGACAAGACTTACAATACCAGGAAACATCCCTGAAGATACCTGGCCAGTAGAAGTGTTTCAAAATGCGTGCCACAGTCTTCCTCACTCCAAGGTGTCCTGCCAAACTGGAATCATGAGCCACTCGAATGATATCCTGCCTACAAACACGAGGGATGACAACTTGATGTACAACCTCCCATTCACAGTCGGCTGATGCTGTTGGGGGTCTCCACTTCCTCATAAGTACTCCTGACTTTACATAATAACAAGTAGAAGCACCAGCTGACTCTTCCTCACTGCAAGCAGAGTTAGCTAGACCTTTCAACTCAGGGTCAGCAACCTGCAACTCAACCAACTCTTGACGAGACAAATTATCAACACTACGGGGTACTGCCTCATCTAGTGAGTGGTCCAAATTAGCAAGAAAAGTGTCAGCTAGGATAACATCATCATCATCATTATCCTCTAAATCACCAGTAACTTTAGACTTAGCCCTAGTGACAGCACATGCAGGAACACATCAGGGACATCACAATCCTGGGCCGCAGCCACTGGCTCACTAGACAACTGAGGAGCTGGACACACTTGACTTCCACCAATATCATTTCCAAGTAAGAAAGTTACACCTGACATTGGGAGTGTCTCAACCAACCCAACCATAACGGAACCATTAACAAAACCAGACTCTAAATTCACTCTGCACAGAGGGACAGAGAAGTAATTATTCCCTACACCTTGTAAGATCACAGTTTCATCAGAGGAATTAACATTAGAGCCTAGAACACTGGTCAGCATAAGGGATTGGCAAGCACCTGTATCACGATATATTTTAACTGATTTCCTGTCATTACTGTCCAGAGGACTGACAAAACCATCAGACAGGAAATTAGCACATGAACTCTTGAGAGTGTCACCCACGTTACTGCTCAAAAGAGGAGCTCCATCATGAGAATTTAAGTTACCCCTCAAAGCAGGTTCAGTTAACTCAGTTAAAGAATTCCGGGAACTCTCAAGAGTGGACACTAGACCAATTGACTGAATATTTAAAGACTCCTTTTTGTTCACATCACGCTGTCTCCTGAAACATCTCTCCGTAGTATGACCAAGCTTACTACAATAAGTACATTTACTTTTCTGAAATCTAGAGGTGAAGCTGGTATTTACTTCCTGAGAAACATCATCCTTATTCTCTTTCCTGTTACCTGTACTCTGAGTAGAGGCAACGTACTTACTCTCAGCTTTCCCTTTTTCTCTAGAATATCTCTTGTGAGTGAGAACATACTCATCAGCTAAAACTGCAGCATCAGACAAATTATCTATTCTTTTCTCATCAAGATATAGGCTTACATCTTTATAAATACACCTTTTGAAGTCCTCCAGCAAAATCATCTGCTTAAATTTGTCAAAATCAGAATCCACATTCTTAGAATTTAACCACTGCTCCAACAAATCTTCTTTGATTTTTGCATACTCAACATGGGATTGCTTATCTTGCTTGTAAGTTGTCCTAAATTTTACTCTATAGGCTTCAGGAACAAGCTCATAGGCCTTAAGAATCAAGCTCTTAACTACATCATAATTATCAGACTGATCCTGAGGCAAAGATGCATAAGTTACTTGAGCTTTACAGGTGAGAACAGTTTGAAGGAGTACTGTCCAATACTCCTTAGGCCAATTAAAACCTGTAGCTACCCTCTCAAACAACTGAAAATACTTTGTTAAATCAGATTCATTAAAAGGAGGGACAAGTTTAACATTTTTAGCCACATCAAAATCATCAGAGCTAGATGATCCAGTTCCACCTTGTTTCATGCGATACTCATGGTCTGCCTGAGATCCTGGCAAGTTCAATTTGTGCCTGTATCTGTGCCTCCTCTGAGATCCGAACACTGAGATTCACCGCCTCCTTAGCCTGAGACATCAGCCTCGCTGGCACGTGCTTGAAATTCAGCCTCCTTTACACGAGACTCCGCCTCCTTAGCACAAGCCTCCTGCAGGAGCCTAAGCTGTATCAGCTTAGCTAATTCAATCTGCGTTTGCTCATTTGGAGGAGTTACATTAAACAAGCTTTTATTAATCATGCCATACAATTTGATCAACTTTAGAATGATGAGAGTGAACTGCAATTCCCAATTGTTGAGCAACATAGCTTAAGTTCCATTCTTTGTTCTGTTTTCATATATCACACACACTGTTTGCACATTTGACAACAAAATCTTTGGCTTCCATCAAGTAGTAGAAATAGTAGCCATCATGAATATATCACAGTCACCAAAGAATATCAAACAATATCCTTATGATAATATCCTGAAATATCCTGATAAGAGGTCCTTAGGCATTGTATGTTACGGAACGAGAGAAAGATAATGTACACTTTAAGTGAGAATACTAAAAATCAACTACAGTCCCGTAAAGTTCCAGGTTCAAAACAAAAGAGTTAGGTAAAATTACAGAAGTTAAGAAGTTTAATGCACAAACTAACAACAAAACATTCCAGGACTCCATACAAAGATAATGTAATGGCAAAATAAACAAGGTTAAATATATGGTTAACTTTACAATAGCCTCTATTAACACAGAAAATTAGCAAGAAGTAAATTTATCTAGAGAATCAGCCCTGATAAAATGAGATACCAGATAATACTCAGTGAATGCAGAATAAATTATTACAGATACAAACTATTATCAAAAATGACTGACAAAAGAACCCTACATAAATTACAAACTTCACTAGGCCTACAAATTAAACTTATGCTATACAGTACAAGAGAAAATGCAACAACAGTTTATACTCAAATTACACACAGCTGCTAGATGGTTGGAGATTTCTTGAGCACTCACAACTAATAATATCTTTGTACAGGGGGGAGGACAGAGATGTGAACAAAATGAGGAGCAGATCTAAGTGGCAATGATGCAGAAGGACTGGAAGCTTTCATTATATAGGGGCCAGCAGAGCCTGATCACAACTTGTAATAAGGACGCGCAAATGAAGCTGATGGGGACAAACGGTCCGACAATCCCGCACTGAATAACAGAAAAGGACGACTTACTCTACTACTAACGGTAGAAGAGGGGGGGACTGAGGCAGAACACGCTCGTGATCAAACATGCAGCATACTGTGCGTTAAAATTACACAAAGGATGATTAGAAATCATAGGCTATGTAACAATGGACAGTCAAAGGGGCAAGGCATGTGTTGCAACATCCTCTCCCTGGAATAACGTTCTTAGCACGGAGTAGAACCCCCTTGAAATTCTCCTTTTGGTTATGGAACCCACCTTCTTCTGCAGGTACCCCAGTGGCATATGCACGGATAAAGTTGGAGTTATTCTCTTTATAATAAGCCACCTGAAACCACTTGGGGGTTGGGGAAACCCTCTTTTTATCCTTCTGGAACACACAATCTGCTGTAAACATGTTAGGCACAGTAAATCTTCCAGCATCATCAATGACATTTCTCCGACCACATCAAGGAAGGTGAATACATCAGAGTCCCCCCAAAAGGCAAAATCAGGTGCTGCAGCATGCTGCAGCTGTTTGCCGAGGAAGCATCCAGGAATGTCACGTAGCAGTTATTTAGGAGTGCCAGTTGTGTCTGCACTGTGCCAGTCTTATACGGGAAACAACCCGAACTCTTTGAAAAGATAATGAATTGAATTGAATGTCAAGCTGCTACTGAATATATTTCTCCAGTACTACTGTGTCCTGCAGTTGAGTTGTGCAAGGTGCATTTTCTTTTTCCATATTCACTATTTATTCAGGAACTTTACTCCCCTGCTCCACTCCACCCACCACGGGAGCCCAACTTAAGAGGAGGCCGTGAACCAGGGACACTCACTGGCGATCCTAGAGGTAGTGAGAGAGTATACGCGGAGTAAGCACTGGAGGACCTGGGCAATGTTGACTCCAAGACGATAGGAGCCATCAGGCCCCGCAGTGCCCACTTGACCCTAGCCAATGCATGACCAGCCGATTGACCTGGTCGGGACCCAACCAGGCCGCCCGTCTAGCCAGAACAAGGGACCAAAAGGGAGTACTGCAGGAGGCGCACCCGTGCAGCATCGCTCAACCTCCAGATAACTCCCGTCTCCCAGCGTTACGAGACGCCACACGCATGGCAAACACGTGGGGAGGCTACAGTCCCGCCCTAGATGGCTTGAAGTGGGCAAGGACTATCATCACCAGCAGGCCTCCTCCACCAGTGATGTAGGGGGTGCCTGGTCCACGACACTGACAAATGCCGAACCCTACTAAGAGTGAGCGCATGCCTCCAGAAGTAAGGTGGCACTGCCAGCCACGCTTCAAGCCCCACCACCACGTCAAGGTGACCCCCTCAGCGGGGATCTGAATGAAAGTAATACGTACCATGAGAATTGATTCATAGGTAAAAGAAGTCTACCTTTTGGAGATGTTTTGCCCCAGCCCGAAGAAGTTCCATTTCATGCTGAGATGTAGAGCAACCGTCGTGGAAATAGAGAGATAAAACCGATTTTATTTGTATCTGCAACACTTGGGGTCTAAAGTGGCTTCCATCAGTCTAGTGATAAAATATATAATGTTCAATATTTTCTCCACAGAAGCCGGTTCGTGCGATTTGATGATCGATAATGACTAAGGTAATTGATTGATTGCAAATAATTAAAATCTGGCGGCGCAACTTCCAGGGTCATATGCCCCCGGACGACATTAAGTAAAACACAGCCAAAATAAAAAGTGCATACTCAAATTTAAAGTTAATATCTGGTAATAGTGAATAAAACACTGAAAAATAATAAAAAAAATAGTTTATAAAATATCAAGTACTTATAACAGTGGAAGGAGGCCCGCCTCCTGAAGAAAACTAAAAAACTTATCACTAAAATCGCTAGAGAGCTTCACCAAGCATCGAGGACAAACAGTCAGGCACACCTTATGCCTATGGAGAGGAGTCTATGACGTAGGTTCCCCAGACTCGGACACTCGACCAGCAAGTGATATAGTAAGGGGAACAGCCGAGTCATCACAGTACAGTTAAGATTCACCATTCATTCAGGAACCCCTGTGTAAGCGCGAATGCCCAACGTGAAGCCTAGCGAAGAAGGCTCCACCTCCAATCGCCGAGACATAGAGGAAGAACCCTTTGCATAACCACTCTCTGAAAGATTTCTTTTAGTTTATTGTGAGAAACAACATCCCACTGTCTCTGCTGCAACATTATGACTTGCATACCGCAGAAGTAAGGTGTTATCAGAAGCAGGAAATGGGTAGTCGGTTGGGGGCCTGTTGAGAAGGCGCAGCTTTAAGCTAGAGTATCTGCTCTCTCATTGCCCACCACACCAACATGTGCAATGGGTACCCAACAGAAATCCTACATGGCAGCCATTTGATGGCCAAAGAAGAAAAAGCCACCCTAAAATTGATAAAACCAATGGGATGGGATGCATTAAAAGACTCTACTGCAGACAAAGCACTACGCAGAAGTCACTAAAAATCACATAAAAAACGGATTGGGGGAGAGTAAAAATAATTTTAAAGAACATAAAATTGCAGTCAGTTCCATGCAGTATACACTGAAGTAATGCCAGGAAGGCTACACCCGTTACTAAAGGAAGGGAAGATAACACCAAATCCTACTGCAGTATCCGTCTTAGACCCGTCAGGATAGACGGAGACCAGAATTCTCTATATGAATGGAGAGCATGTTCTAAAAAGAGAGAGGGACACCTGAGAGGGAAGTGAGCCCTTTTTTTCAACAACGGACCTACAGAATGTCACCAGCGAGGGAGCAGCCATGAACCTACCCTTGGGATCCGATGTGGACAAACTACCAGTCTCGGAACAGAGAGGGCTAACATAACAGACCGGACCCTGTAACCAAATGGCTTTGGGAAATTAGGACGGGTGTCAAAAACAGAAGATCAAGAATCCTGGGAGACGATGGCACAAAGAAATTGAGTCTGGAATGCGGTGAAGACGATACCAACACCTCATCCATTAGCAACTGGCGTCGCAAATCCAAGAAGTACACCAGCGATCCACCAATAAACTTGGAATCGGGGATGATCTGAATGCCCCCAGTTGCCAAGACTGATACCACCAGCATGATGCACAGAATTTAACAACTTGAGGAGGCGGGCATCTGTTGCAGATGTTCCGGGAAGAATAAGAGACCTATGCAAGAGGAGGAGGGTCTGACAGGTCAGCACCCCAGGATGTATGAAGGAAGAACTAAAACTCTCAAAAGACTCAAAGCTTTAAGACAAGCCGCCTTAACAGAAAGGATATGAGGAACCCAGGTTAGTCGTCTATCAAACAGAAGACCCAGAAACCGCGTCTCTTCCACACAGGATATTCTTCTACCATAGAGATACAAGTCAGGGTCAGGAGTGAACCCCACGAAGACGAAAAAAATGCATCTGCCACTGTCTTTGCATTGAAGAAGAAAATGGAAACCACAGAGTTTTCGCCCAGTCAGAAATTCGATTGAGAGCCAGCTGCAACTTCCTCTCTATCAGAGACCAGCTTCTAGACGCGGTCAGGGAAATCCCGAGAGGTACACCGTCAGGAAGTACACTAATGACACTAAATGGCTACAGCAAAACAGAGTAACACTAGAGGATACTCCCCTTTGGTACACTCCATCTTCTAGTGCTAGGGCAGTAGTAAAGCACACTCCCTCCCACTCGCACCCTTAAAATTCGGTTAGATAAAAACTGTTGAATAAAAATGGGGGTGTCCATGAAGACCAAACTCGCATGAAGAGAGAGTAAAATACTATGACGCCAGGCAGTGTCATATGCCTTCTCCAGATCCGAAGAAGACCGTGACCTGGTGTTGGTTAGTGGAAAAAAAAGCCTCACAGACAGAAGATTCCAAGGACAGCCAAGTGCATCAGAGGTAGATCGCAATTTTCGAAAACCATAATGGGCAGGGTACTGAGACCACGAGACTCTGAGGCGCCCGACGAGTGGCAAGCCGAAAGGCGTTTTTTTTTTTTTTTTTTTTCCGAGCAATGCTGGGAGGACACGAGCAAATAAAGAGCCCCGTCAGAGATGCGGCTTAAGCTTACTGCGAGCTTGAATTATCGAGGGGGTTGGTATTCCCTGACTGTTGGTGATTAATAATTGTAGAGCACGTGCAGCGATGCACAGCGGCATCCATGGGAAATCATCCTCTGTCCAGAGCAAAAGAAGTCGCGTCAGGGTGGAGACCTGAGCATCGTAGTGGCTGGGCAGTACAGAAGATAGTGAATGAGAGGCTCCACAGATGAGACCAAACAATGGGTACACGGGTCTGGCTCTGTACCGACAATTTGTTTGTAGCATTAAAAACCCCCAGACGTAAGTGCCTGA
>NC_136960.1:20896951-20986951 GCF_032717465.1 Coenobita brevimanus
TGCGGAGTTCTCTCTCGAACTTCCCCTTAACCTACAGTGTTATATTAGTATTTCCGGGAGCTGACAATCCTTGTGCAAACTCGGGTCTTCCATAGCCTCAAGTCGCCTCTGCTGGAGTTCTCACTTCCCCCTTAACCTACAGTACTTATATTAGTATCGGGAGCTGAGAATCCTTGTGCCAAACTCGGGTCTTCCATGGCCTCGGAAGGTCGCCTCTGGCGAGAGTTCTCTCTCAGACTTCCCCCTTAACTTTCACGGTACATAATATGTATGCACAGGCCCTGGACATAATGTGTCCTGTGGGGCCAATGGATGAAACGTCAGGTCTGCACCCACTTCACCACTCACCCTGTCTCTCAACTGACTCCAAGAGATTACAGGTGTGGTTACGAATGGCACAGGAAAGGCATGTCCCTGATTAGTGATGTTACTTTGACACACACTGCAGGAACGGACAAAACTATCTATGTCTCGTCCCATCCCTGGCCAGAAAAAGTCAGCTCGGATACAGCCCTGGGTCTTCCTTTTGCCCATGTGACCTCCTGAGGCTGAACAATGACCCCATTGTAACACTGCTAGGCGGTACTTGGCAGGGAACGACCACTCTGCAGTCGAACCCTCGCCTTTCCCGGGTGTTCATGGACTCACGGTAGAGCCGTCCTTGTTTACTGCAAGGGCCAACTTGGCTCGACCTCCCCATGAATACTTAATCACTCTGATCCCTTTTGTTTGTTCCACACGGCAGCAAGTGTCGGGTCAGAATGTTGTTCTTGTACAACAAAGTTGACTACACATCAAGGATCTTGCGGCGATTCAATGAGTCACTGGGGTGACACAGGTCTGGAGCCTCAGCCATGGCTCGTATTACCGCAGCAGCCGAAGTCTGAGTAGCGTCATCATCGGAGCAACTATCCTTGACTCCCGTGAATGTTGCCTACAATTAGTGTAGGAAATAAAAGGTTCTGGCATGACAACTGCAAGTGTCGTACCAGTATAAAAGGGAGATGCCACCTGGATACATGCCTCAGGGGAACAATCTCACTGATCCATCAATAAGGTTGGCATGTGGATCTGTCGACCTGTATACTGCTCAGGCCGAACTAGACTCTGCTTGACAGAGCAACCTGGAGGAACCATTATCTCTCAGGACCTTCCACAGGAATGCCTCCCTGGCACAAACCCTGGCTGAACAAGGAAAGGTACTGTCGCCTGTGGGAGGGCCTGTGGAGGAAGCAGCTAGCCACTCATGAGGTTGCTGAATTGATGCGGCAAACATTGTGCCTTGAGAATTATATTGGGAAGATGGAACATTGTGGCCATCTGTGGAGAGGGGTTCATTGTCACTGTGGGACTAGTGAACTGTGGGGAAGTACCCATACTGGTAGGGACGTGACCACCGTGCTGCTGCTGAGGAATGAAGGCTGCGTTCGCTTCCCACTGCCTCTTTTGAGCTGGTGGTGAAAAAAGTTTGGTCCCATTGACAGTCGGTTGCGTGGCTGATACTGCTGCTGGTTAGGGTACTTGTTGTACCTCATCCACTCAGGTTTCTGAGTGTTTTGCCCCTGGTCCTTCCACTGCGGTTTTGGTCCTTGGCCATTACTCTGAGAACGGCCTTGGTGCTGGGATTCAGTCTGAGACGATTTCCCAGATTTATCAGGTTTTCTGTTCCAGGTGTTTTGCTTACGAGTTTGATACCCGTATGCAGTAAAGAATGCTTCAGCTTTTTCTGCCATTTGGCTGGCATCTTTCACCTGGCAGATCTTAAGCTGTGCTATGAGCTCAGCAGGCCACGACCTCTCCAGCTGTGTACGCAGCATAAGGTCAATTATCCCCTCACGCGTGGAAGGAGTTTCATCTTTCTCCATCCACTCATTTAAGTAAGCTGTGAGACAGGTCGAGGAACTGAACAGCTGTCTTCTTTGTCTTGGAGACGAGGCTCGCACATGAACTGAACTTTGGCGTCGTCTACTGTGAGGACCATACGCCTTCATGAGTTGCAGCTTTCATCATCTCATATGTGAGATTGTCTCCACGAATTAACTGTGGAGAATATCGAGGGCAGGGCCCTCAAATAAACTAAGAAATTGGATCCGCTTACCTGCCTCATCCAGTTGATACATGGCTGCCATGTCCTCAAAACGAGCTATGTACGGCTCGATTCTGCCTGCTTTTCCTTGTATGAAGGAAGCTTGATGCGTGGGAGTCGCCAGGATATGTGTGCAGGGAGAACGCTCGTGGAGCTTTGACCAACTGCACCAGATGTGTTTGAAGCCAAGGAATCTCGCTTTTGAGCTTCAGCGCACTTCAAGCTCATGTTTTTCTCAGTGCCTCACGTTCGGCACGTTCGTGCTCTCGTTCTCTCTCGCGTTGTTGTAACTCATATTGACGTTCTCTCTCTCGTTCCTCACGCTGTTCTCGCTCATGTTCTAAGTCGAGTTCGAGCTGTCTCTGCTCGTGTTCGCGCAGTTTCTGTTCGTGTTCTTGCTGTTCTCGCTCGTATTCGCGCTTTCGTTCTCGCTCGTGTTCGCGCTTGAATTCTACACTCTTCACGAGTATCTTTCTCACGTTCTTGCTCGTAATTAAACCGTGAGAGAACTTAACATCTGTATTTTCTCTTCTGGTCTGTGAGACCCATATCTTTTTTGGCTTCACTGTAAAAATACGGTGGTAGCCATGGCGCTAAGTTATTAAGCCAAACGAAACTGAGTACTGACTGCTTCGCAAAACGAATGCTAATGACACAAGTAAAGAGTACAGACACAAGCTAGTGGTGACCAGTCTTATCTAGTTAACTGGAAAGGAATGAAGCAAAAATGCAAATAACTGAGAAGACTCAATAATTAACATAATGGGTACGGCGGCTACCCAGGAGCGAATAAAATCACGTCTGGGCGTTACCAAGAATAAAGTACTAAATAGTGTTAAGTACTCTGTGGATTAATAAAGCAATAATTGACTTGGTTAAATTAACGGTAACCACCAGTAAACTTGTGCCTATAAACTTTAATGATAAATACCTAAATATGAACGAGTGGAAGTACTATCTCGTGAATAGCTTTAGAAGCTAGGAGTTAATATCCTGGAATGAGGTCACCAATTTGTCACGGGGTTTTTAAAATATCACAGTGTTTTTAAAATAAATAAGCTAAATATTATTTAAAATGATAATAATATTCAATAATATTGAAGAGCAGGGACAATGATCGTCTTACTAAATCAAGCAAAGATTAATTAACGCTGGCCTGCTTCGCACGATTCTCTAAGAACGAGAATTTATAAACTTTCTAAACAGAACACAGCAGAGACTAATTACTCAATTGCTGTTTCTTAGTACTGTTAGCCTCTAAGAAAGTTACTTCACCCCTGACAATAAATAACTAATACTAATAATAATATCAGGCTCTTTGCCTGGTGCTTAACTCCTAGGAGGCAACAACGGATTTTAAGCTTAATACACAAGACTGGCCTGAAAGTACCAGTTATGAATAGCAAAACGTTTATGCAAGCTAGGAGCTATATGGAAAATAAGCTTAATTGTGGAGAAATGAAACAAGAGTTTACATTACATTAAGCTTCAAAAAAGAACTGTTAAATTTATTGATTACAAAAATAAATTTAACGTTACATCTCAAAATCAAATAAAGAGATCGCACTCACTCTACTCACACAAGAGCTAAATCCTTACGCCTAGGGAAAACACCTTAACTAAACTCTTAAGTCTAGAAAAACGAAAAGAAATACTAGTCAATGAATGCGGTGTATCACCCAAACAAGGATGGGAGCACTGGGGAACTGTGTACTAGTGGAGCTTGGAGTGCTAGCTGACCTCTCTCTCTCACACTTCTGGAGCACAGGACCTCTCTCCGTCACAACAAACACTGGACTGAGTAAACTCGTGAGAAAGAAAATGGGAGCGATAGGCCGCATTTTTTAACGGTCGAGTGAGCGAAACGCACCCAAAACAGATCGCTCTAGCGGAAGCACTAATGTCTCACACAAAGACGATCACGCATTATGACAATGAAAAATTGATTTGACAAAGCTTCCCGTCCGAATGAGCGGTTAACTGAACGATACACAGTGAGTTTTCCACCTAATAGTTCGTGAAAGCTTCTCACAAAAAGGGAAATGTCGCCGAATTTGATTCGTGACACCACCCTAGACAATTTACTCAACCAGCAAAACTCCACGCCCAGATGGAATTCCTCCAATTGTTTTGAGAAAGTGTTCCCCAGAACTTCTGGGTTTCCTATGTTCTGGCTAAATTATTCAGACCATGCCATGCGAACTTCTTCATTCCCTAATTCATGGAAAGACGCCAATGTCTACCCAGTTCTAAAGAATGGAGAGTTCCTCTGCTCCTCTCTGATTACAGACCAATAGCTATCGCATCTTCTCTTGGTAAAGTATTTGAAATTGTAATTAATAAGCACATAGTTAAAAACCTTGAATCTAACAACTTAGATAGTGACAGACAATATGGTTTTTGCCACGAAAGATCCACCATTGATATACTCAAGCTCACTGACTCATACCATCCATCCATCAATTGACCAACATGGAGAAAGTCATGGAGTAGCCCTTGATACTTCTGGTAAAGCTTTCGACAGAGTGTGGCACTGTTTCCTGCTATCCAAACTCCCTTGTTGTGGACTAACGTCTTTTGTTCCTCTGCTTTCCTCATAGCTCAGTGGCAGAAGAATAAGAGTAAAAAGTAGATGATGTATATTCAATTTCCGCTGAATTAATGCTGGCGTGCCACAAGGATCAGTTCTGGCATCAACCCTGTTCCTGGTTTATATTGACGATCTCTTATATGTCACCCACAATCCCATCCATTCATATGCAGATGACTCAACACTCCACAGTTCATTCACAATCAAATACCCATTTACAAAGTTTAACATCTCTAACTCTCAACTCAGTACAGCCATCTCCATAAATGAAGACTTATCTACGATCAATGAATGAGGACAAAATAACATTGTCTCATTTTGCTAGCAAAACCAAATATATACAGTTTACTAATATACAGATATTGCCTGATTTGTATAGTACCTTCAATGCTACTAATAATCTCATCTCCAAAAGTATTGAAATTCTCGGCGTCTCACGTAACTTGGTGCCCACAACTGGATCTCTCATGTCAGGTCACTTTTGCTAAAACCGGACTCAAAGAAACTTGGATTATTGTACAGAGTCCGTAACTTCTTCGCTGACGAGCAGTTAGCTATAATTTATAAGTCATGTGCGCTCTCAGCTTGAATATTACTCACCTTTGTGGAATGGATGTGGAGAGGGTTGCACTAAAACAAGACAAAATCTCAGAACAAAGCTGTTGGAATTAGTAATAACTCTGCTCTTATAAATGAACTACCTCCCCTACAAGTAAGAAGGAATGTTGCCTCCCTTTGCATTATTTTACAGATACTTTTATCGCAAATGCTCAGACGAAGTTGCGTCCATTGCGCCACCTCTCCATGCCATCCCTCGTGCTGCACGGGCATTTGGTAGTGCTCATGACTGGAACATCACACACCCATATTGTAGAACTTCTACCTATCAGATTTCTTTTATTCACTGAACTACATCTCTCTGGAACTCGCTTCCCCGGAGTTGTTTCCCCCAAACTTGAACCCTACAGCTGTTCAAACCGAACTGTTTCAATTTTTTTGCGAATGGAGGGCTCCAATAGCCTTGTGTATGAGATCCATTTTCTTAGCATTCATTTATTTTTCATTCCTCTGTTCTGTTAAAAAAAAAAAAAACACACAGCGGCCAGTACCCACTTCCAAATGTCTGCCATGATTTGGGTTTTTCCGAATTAAGGGTCGCATGGCTTGAACCTTGAATTACAAAATGAGATGCAAACCCCAAATCTTTGACGATGAATTATTGAAGTACTGATGTGATGAAAATGGAATGTATCTTGTCTTCGATGATTGCTGACTGTCTTCTGTAGTACGGGGTCCAGGCTAACCACACATTATAACCACAGGCACTCAGCAAATAATGGACCATCAAAAATTAGACTCTGAGCACTCCATTTTGTAATTTAAGGTTTAAGTATATGACCTTAAGTTACAGGTGCATTGTAGAAAGCGCTGGCAAAAAATCCATTTCTATTATTCATGCAAGTCTTTATATAGACATTATTAAAATAGCTCTACTTATCATGAAGGTTTGGACTGACGAATAAATGGAGATGTAGCCCAGTTTTGGCACTGGACGAATTAAGGGAGAGTTCTCATTCTTTTTCTGTCCCTCATTTTCCATGAGTAAACCCAACCCAACCCATTTATAGTATTGGGAATAGGATGATGATAATGAAACTGATGATAATGATGACTAACATGTATATCCTCTTCACCTGTTTATCAAAATAAAGACGACCACGACGACTATGATGATGATAATGATGATAATGATACTGATGACAGTGATGGAGGTGATAATGATGAACATTTGAAGAAATCCATCAACAAACAGAAATTGTGTGTGTGTATGTGTATGTGTGTGTGTGTGTGTGTGTGTGTGTGTGTGTGTGTGTGTGTGTGTGTGTGTGTGTGTGTGTGTGTGTGTGTGTGTGTGTGTGTGTGTAGGTGTGTGTGCGTGTGTGTGTGTGCTCTTCCCTTATAATTCCCAAACCTCTCTAAACCTCCTTTATGCTCACTTCAATCTCCCCCTCGTACCCCTACAAACTCCTTAACCCTCTTATACCCCACTAACCCCCTTGTACCCCACTAACCCCCTTGTACCCCACTAACTCCCTTGTATACCCCACTAACCCCCTTGTACCCCCCACTAACCCCCTTATACCCCACTTACCCCCTTTTACCCCCACTAACCCCCTTGTACCCCACTAACCCCCTTGTACCCCACTAACCCCCTTGTACCCCACTAACCCCCTTGTACCCTACTAACCCTCTTGTACCCCACTAACCCTCTTGTACCCCACTAACCCCCTTGTACCCTCACTAACCCTCTTGTACCCTACTAACCCCCTTGTACCCCCACTAACCCTCTTGTACCCTCACTAGGCCCTTTTGGACCTCTACTGACCCCCTTCCCTTTCCCGTTCCATCTTTTTCTCCCCCTCCCCTTACCCCAGCTACACTCAACTGCAACCCCCGTAGCAACTGCATTATCTATCAAAGGGATGAGTGATTGCTTTCTCTCTCTCTCTCTCTCTCTCTCTCTCTCTCTCTCTCTCTCACGCACAGACACACACATACACACACACAAACACACACATACAGTATATATATATATACATCTATCTATCTATGCATCTATCTATCTATCTATCAATATATATATATGTGTGTATGTATGTATGTATCTATCTATCTATATATATGTATATATATATTTATACCTAGGCTGCTTCCCCCAAAGATAGGGAGGTAGCCGAGACAGGACAACACACTCCCAATTTACTCATCCACACACACACATTTTTCCGTATCCTAGCCCCAGGGGAAGAAGGGACAGATCCTCACCGCATCACACTGCACAAGGGTCATCTGCGCAGTGCAGTCAATGACATCCGCAGCAGGGCCCGACAGCAGACCTGGTTTACCCCTGCCACATCATAATTGACCCATCCCCTTACTCACACCTGACCTGATCAGCTGATCAGACCAAATGCGGGAGAATGTCCCCTCAGGACTGCGTCATCATTTATTCATTCACAGTTTCTAAATTTCTCTTGAATCATTTCTATGACACGCAGCCACTCTTCCTTGCTCCAACAGACATCCCTCTTGCATCCAACGCTCTCCTCACATTGTCCATCCATCCTATTCGTGGTCTTCCTCTCAGCCTTACACTTCTCATCCAATCCAGTTATCTTTTTCACCAATCACTCATCATCCATTCTCTCCATATGCCCAGACTATCTCAACACCCTCTGCTCAACTCGATCAGCCATCTCCTGCACACTTCCGGTTCTCCTTCGCACTTCTTCATTTTTCACTCGATCTATATCCGTCACTCCACACATGCTCCTCAGACACCTTATCTCCATTACATTCAAACTTTTCCTCTCTGCTACACCCATATTCTATGTTTCAGCCCGATATGATATATATATATATATATATATATATATATATATATATATACTAACAAGGGTACCCTGTGTTGCCGGGCAGGGACACTCTAATCGTATGAAAAACACTCTAACAAATGAAAAAAAGAATCCATACACCAGATTCCTGGTGTCCTCCATTCATCAAATATCTGTAACAGTTAGACTTGAACAGCTGTGGGTTGAAGTTTGGAGGGAAACACCTCTGGGGAAGCGAGTTCCAGAGAGATGCAGTTCAGGGAATGAAAGAATTCTGATAGGCAGAAATTCTGCAGTAAGGCTAAGTGACATTCCAGTCATGAGCGCTACCAGATGCCCGTGTAGCACGAGGGATGGCATGGAGAGGTGGCGCAATGGACTCAACGTCGTCTGAAAAGTATTTGCCATAAAAACATCTTAAAAATAATGCAAGGGAGCCAACATTCCTTCTTACTTGTAGGGGAGGTAGTTTATTTAAAAGAGCATGGTAATTACTAATTCCAACAACTTTGTTTTGAATTTTGTCTAGTTGTTTTAATGCAACTTCTCGACATCCATTCCACAAGGGTGAGCAATATTCCAGCTGAGAGCACACATGACTCTTATAAATTATAGGTAACTGCTCGTCAGCGAAGAAGTTCCGGACTCTGTATAATAATCCAAGTTAATTTAGGCGGTTGTAGCAAGTGACCTGACATAGAGGTCCAGTTGAGAGCACTGTTAAGTGGGACACCGAGAATTTCAATACTTTTGGAGATGGGAATACTTTTAGCATTGAAGGTAATATACGAATCTGGCAATGCCTGTCTTTTAGTAAATTGTATGTATTTAGTTTTACTAGCATTAAATGAGACAAGGTTGTTTTGTCCCCGTTCACTGATCGTAGACAAGTCTTGATTTATGGAGATGGCTGTACTGAGTTGAGAGTTAGCGATATTAGACTTTGTAAATGGGTGTCTAAGTGTGGATGAACTGTGAAATGTTGAGTCATCTGCATATGAGTGGATGGGATTGTGGGTGACAGATAATAGAGCATTAATACGAACCAGGAACAGGGTTGGCGCCATAACTGATCCATGTGGCACGCTGGCATTAACTGAGTGGATATTGGAATATACATCATCTACTTTTAATTTATTCTTCTGTCGCTGAGATATGAGGAAAGCAAAGGAACAAAAGACGTTAGTCCATAGCAAGGGAATTTGGACAGCAGGGAACGGTGCCATACTCTGTCAAAAGCTTTAGAAATATCAAGGGCTACTATATGAGTTTCTCTATGTAGGTCGGTTGATTGATGGATGGTATGAGTTAGGAGTTTGAGTATGTCAATGGTGGATCTTTCGCAGCGAAAACCATATTGTCTATCACTAGTTAGGTTGTTGGATTCAAGATGTTTGACTATGTGCTTATTAATTACAGTTTCAAATACTTTACCAAGAGAAGATGTGACAGTTATCGGTCTGTAATCAGACGGGTCAGAGGGACTTCCTTTCTTTCAGACTGGGTGGATATTGGATTCTTTCCATGAATTAGGTAATGAAGAAGTACCTATGCATAGTCTGAACAATTTAACTAGAACAGAGGCAAGTTCTGGGGAACACTTTTTCATAACGATTGGAGGAATTCAATCTGGGCGTGGAGCTTTGGTGGATGGTAAATTGTCTAGGATGAATTTCACGTATCAAGTCTGTATTTTAAGTGGAACAATTTCGGGAGAGTCAAGTTCTAGTACTGGGACTTTCTGGCTGACTTCCTCTATGGTGGAATTTCTGGCAAATGTGTTGGCAAAGATATCTGCTTTCCCACGCCAGTCATTTGTAATGTTACCAACTAAAGATTTTATTGGAGAAATTGATGATGACTTCTACTGTCATTTGGGTTGTTAAGTCGTTCTGATGTTTCATTTTGAAGAAAGTTTTATTTAGTAAGATTTATTACAGCTTTTCCATGGTTTTTAGCAATTTTAAATTGAGAGAGTGATTCAGATATTTGATGTATTTTAAGTATGAGTTATATGCTAATGAGTTTTGGGCTGTTGCTCTGGCCCAGTTACTATCAAACCATTTTGGAGAGTTAGATCTTTTGGTGAACTGTTGACTTGGTATGAATATATCCATACCAGCTAGTAATAAGTCGCAAATGTGGGACTTAATATGTTCTAGTTCAGTCTTTCTTTCTACTCCAGAAAGACCATGTACCTCTTATGCTTTTCGAGAGGGAGTATAAGAGGTTATAAGAGGTCCAGGAACGTTTTATGTCAGCTTTCGCATAGCCTATGTCCGAACTGGATGTCATGTGGCTCTCCATTCCAAATACTGGGCTGCTAGGTCCAGTCATTCTAGCATGTATTACCGGTGACCTCAAATGACTTCCGACCGGTGACCTGAAATGACCTCGGAGGTCAACTTCACACAGCCTGTGTCCGAACTGGAGGACATGTGAGTCTCCAGGCCAAAAATTGGGCTGCAGGGGTACCTGGCGTTTACCAGGCCATAATAGTGAACACTCTACAAGTGACCTCAAATAACCCAGATCTGAATTTTGATCCCCTATAACCATCCCTGGGTCACTCTATTTCAGAAAATATATGGGTCTGAGGGTCTCTGGCCCTTGGTTTGGACGTGACTGAAGGAGAAAAAAACAACGAGGGTCGTGTGTATGCATATAGAAATATATATATATATATATATATATATATATATATATATATATATATATATATATATATATATATATACTACGTTTCCAACTCTGGACAAAAGGCTTCAGCGCCTATCCCCGGGTCCCAGTAGTCCTCCTTGGGGCCCAGTAGTCCTCCTACATCTCCGCAAGTTACCACTTCGGCACTAACACCCACCATCCATACTGAATACATGGTAAAGCTGTCTCATACAGGACTGGTGAACTGGTATTAGCGGGTGTAATTTTATGACATGTCGGCGGATCATCTGGTAGATCCGAAAAATCTGCTCTTTATGAAGTTCCCTGCCCCAGCCGGGATTCGAAACTGGGTCCTTTAGGACTGCAGGCCGCCCCTCTACCGATTGTGTGTGTGTGTGTGTGTGTGTGTGTGTGTGTGTGTGTGTGTGTCTATTCCTTTCTGTTCCCCTTCATCCGTCTTTTTTTTCCTCCTCTTGATTTCTTCCCTCTTTTCCCTTTTGAAGTACAGGGGTAACAGGTGTTCATGAGATAAAAAGGTACAAAAATTAGTGACGAGGGAGAAGGTCAGACCCGTATCACCACACCTGCTTCTCTCCACATCATTGCCTCGGAAAGATTTGAAGTGTGTCAAAAAAATGTGTGTAGTCAGATCATAATTATGTGGCATCAATGTGCACTGTTCGGTAATGAGGTGCCTCGTACATGAACTGTGAAGTAGTTTGACTTTGGAGCAGTTCTTTGATGGACGTCCGATACGTATTTGCGCTAACATTTTTGGCAGTTACTGTGATGTACAATAAAAGCATTTTCCACTTGGAATTGAGATCATTTCATGCTCACAAACAACGACAGCACAAGCTAACGCTATTTTGCAGTGGCGGAGCTCTGACTGATATTCGTATTAAAGAGGAAAACAAAGACAGTTTGTTTTCGTCTGAGTGAACTTGAATCCTCTCACAACTTGAACATATATCGTGGTTGCATGATATCAGATGAAGTGTAGTTCTGAGGTAGGAATGGGTATCCTTGGTTATTGGTCAACCTAATCCTTCAGTCTGACTAGAACTGGCCATAAGATGAAAACAAACCGATTATCCATCACCTTCAGACAAATGTATCATGATGTAGTGTACAATGACTTTCGAATCCAGTGATGAGATCTACGGAGTCCAACTAAATTTTCCGAACACTAAATGAGAATTACGCTGCTGTTCACCCCTTGTTGTTGTTGTTGTTGTGGCACTTGGTTCATCTAGACCTAAACGCAGTAAACTGCAGTCCACCGACTCCCTTTCGTGGAACAGAGAGGGAATTAAGGGGTATAACCGAGCAGCGCAGTTGTCTGGTCACATTGATACAACCACATGAAGGCGTCCCTCTCCAGCACGTCACTCTAAGAGTGGAGCAATATTGCCCTCAAGTGTACGTTGATAGACATCTGGTAATTGATTCCTCAACGATTTAAGGCAGTTGATGTTGGACGTATATTTTTGCTTAGAAATATGTTAGAATCACTTCTTTAGTGACTTCCATTATATACCCTTGCAATATTTATATGTAGTGGAATTCTTATTAATGCTTCATGATCATCACAATCAACTTACAACACTACCACCATCATTATCATTATCTATCTATCTATCTATATACCTAGGCTGCTTCCCCCAAGGAAAGGGAGGTAGCCGAGACAGGACGACACACTCTCCATTTACTCATCCATTTAAACACATTCATTCACATCTTAGCCCCAAAGGGGAGAACGGACAGATCCTCACCGCACCACACCGCACAAGGGTCAACTGCACAATGCAATCAGTGACATCCGCAGCAGGGCCCGACAGCAGAGCTGGTTTACCCCTGCCACATCATAACATACCCATCCCCTTACCCGCACCTGACCTGACTAGCTGATCAGACCAAATGCGGGAGAATATCCCCTCAGGGCTGCGTCATCACTTATTTATTCACAATTTCTCTCCATTTATTTCTGTCACGCACAGCCACTCTTCCTTGCTCGACAGACATCCCTCTCACATCCAGCGCTCTCTTCACACTATCCATCCATCCTATTCGTGGTCTTCCTCTCAGCCTTACACCTCTCACATCAGATCTAGTTATCTTTTTCACCAATCGCTCATTATCCATTCTCTCCATATGCCCAAACCATCGCAACACCCTCTGCTCAACTCTACCAGCCCTCTCCTGAACAACTCCAGTTCTCCTTCGCACTTCATCATTTCGCACCCGATCCATACGCGTCACTCCACACATACTCCTCAGACACCTTATCATTATAATCATCAATATTATTATCATTATTATTATTATTATTATTATTATTATTATTATTATTATTATTATCATCATCATCAAATAATCAAAAGCCAGTGAACGAGTCATACATTCACTCCCACATCACTAGGTCTTCCATTTTTCTCCGATCGAAATAACAGTAAGGATTTAACATCTACCCAGGAGAAAAAAGAAAAAATATATTTCCCAAACAGAATGATACCTAAATTGTACCCTACACTACAGCTACTGCCCCCGATCAATTCACCAGCTGGCCTCAAAATTTTCGAGCCTGGTCTGTCCTAATGCAATTAATGGAGCGAATTATTCCTTTTGTGGGTGGGTGGCTCTTTTATGGCGTCGGATCTCTGAAAGCCCAGTCGCTCTCCGCCGCACCTGAGATTCTTTTTCTTGGAATGAATAATGGATTGGACGTCATTTAAAAGTTATGATGATCAGGAAAGATTTTTTTCCGGCCATGATGTGATGCCGGATTTCTGGAACCTCTTTTGTTTTTTTCGAAAGATAAATAATGTCTCTACAGATGGGAACATTTCTGGGAGCCGCCTTGCCTGTCTGTCTTTCTCTCACCAACGATTTTTTTGGAAACGAAGTGCTTCATTCCCATAGATTTACCACACCACAGCACTCCATTTTTATTTGGCTCTTACTTCACTCCTAATGTGATGACTGGTGCTGAAGAGGGACTCCTGCAAATGATGGTATCGATATAACCGGCCGGTGGAGCTGCTCGGTTACACAAACATCTCTAAAGTTGGCAGAAATATAGTCAAAATGGTGTGACCAGCCAAGGTGTATTCGTAGGATTATTACTGACTGCATGAACCCCTTTGAAGCTGTCTGACACAGCATTTTTCCTACGGTACAGGTTCTCTAAAGCCTGTATGCATACTCTTATACAGAGTATTCATGGACAAATGCTAGTTTTAAATTAAAAAAAAAAAAAAAAAGGAAATAAGAACTCAAGCATTAAGAGATTATATTGTATGTGAATCTTAGAAGCTATCATTGTTTTTTCTATTTTAATATTTTAAATTCTAAAAGTAATCACGGCTACCAATTGTTTGCCGCTCTTACCCACACGGAGTGCGCTCTCACGCTTTCAAGATTATCACTTACGTTGAAGATATGAGCTTCCACTTCGAGCGGGGTGTGGGAAGGGTAACCCCTGCCATCATTTTGAAGGCTACAGGCGTACGTCTCCTCCCTGTCCCCTAAAATAGGATGATGGACTGCAGGAAAAGACCAGCTTAGCCTGTAGTACATCGGGTTCATATTAGATAAGCTTGGGGTCACGGCAGGAGTAAGAAGTGTAATGACCTCTCATAATTATTTTATCTTTAATATCAAAATATGATTATTTCCACATTAAACCTTTCAACACGATAGTTCATATGTTGAATAAACTCGAGTGGACGTGGCAACAATAAACTAATAACATCATTGTTTTGAATGGGTAGTAAAGTTACTGTGTTCTGACCTAGAATTTTGTCTGTTTTGATGAGACATCAGATCCTTCAAGGCTGATATATTCTGATGAAATACAGTACCTTTTATTCGTTTGTTTATTTACTAGTCAAAAAGATCCGCCCTCCAGGCGGATTTTTTCGGCTAGCTCTTGCGGAGGGCTGATCGGGCCTTCGGCCAATATACGTAATGTAACTTTTCAACATACAATTAATCGTAATAAATTATATACCAAAACACTCCCTGGATCATGCTGATTCAGAATATGTATCATATGTGGGGGCAGACCCTAAGGGAGCTGAGTTTATAGGTAACAAACATACACACACTCGCCTTTATTATTATAGATTTATCATTTCTTTATTTTAATTACCAAGTTTAGCTTCGGCCTGCTTGGAATTTCACTGTCCTGAATAATATCGTCTGCTCTCAGTCGGACCTTTCAAAGAGAGAAACAAATAGTAAATGTTCGAAAAGTTGTTCTTTCCAAGAAAAAATGAATATATATATATATATATATATATATATATATATATATATATATATATATATATATATATATATGGAAGACATATTGACGATACATTCAGTTCGAGATGTTTGGACACAATTCGTTTAAAAGACTGGGGGAGGATACGCAGAGGGAAGTGCTGATTGACGAAAACGGTTCACAGATAACATGTAGCATGTAACTGAGAGTATTGGCCAGTTCCTGTAAACACATTCGATTAAAAGCTATCGTGGACAAGGGCTGGATTATTATTATTATTATTATTTTTTTTTTGGGGGGGGATGAGATGCTCGACATTTGAAGCTTCATACTTGTTTTACCTAATTGTACCCGTCGTTCTTTCTTGTTATATCAATTATTTGTTAAATTCTGACATACGACAGGCTATTCTTCAATGCATAAAAGCCCACGGTAAAGGTATTGATGATGATGATGATGGCGGTGATGTTGATACTGATAATAAGAATGGGGATGGTGGCGGCGATGATGATATTGATGCTGGTGGTGGTGGTGGCGGCGGCAGCGGCGGAGATGGTGATGATTACGAGCGAGCGAGCGATGTTTACTCCACTTAACTTTGGAAATGAGCGACCCGGCCCGGCCCGACTAGACCGTTACGCTAGTCAGAAGCTAATAACTTGATTCTTATATGAAATAGACTTGAAATTCTGCATGTGATACATTCATTCAATAAATTTTGTTATTAAGTAAATACTCACCAGTTAAGGTGTAGGAACCCTTGGTATCTCGAGTTTTCTCAGGGAGTGTTTGGCTCTAATCGGTGAACGTCTCAGGCACGAAATCAAATTAAAAGAGATTATCTGTCGAACCACTGTGTTTTTTGCCATCAGCTCTACCAACTTAATATCGGAGATTCCGCCTATAATTTTATATCAACGTTTCTCTATGTTTTGATAGTGAAATCGCCAAGGGAAAACACTCCATTCCTGGCTTTAATCATCACATCAGTAACCAAGTCTTTATCGTTTCAGGTTCGTCGACACGGCAGGTAGTGTGTGTGTGTGTGTGTGTGTGTGTGTGTGTGTGTGTGTGTGTGTGTGTGTGTGTGTGTGTGTGTGTGTGTGTGTGTGTATGTGTGAGCGAGAGTGAGAGAAGGTCTTTCTTTCCAGTATATTTTTCAATGCTCAGCTATCATCATGAAGAAATAATATATCGGAGGAAAACTGTGATAACATGGCGTTCGCTCACTCTTCACGCGCTCACAAAGTGTACTTTACTGGTGATAAGAATACGATGATGATGAGGACAATGGTGGGATACTGTGTTTGTAGCTCCTTATATGTTTTGCGGAAAAAAATAAAAACTACCGCTGATCAAAGGAAAATCACGTCGCCTTTGCCAATAGTTCCGCTTCCACCACACGATTTTATTAAGTACAAGATAATCTCGCATCCTGCAGAGGTCAGGGGCAGTTTCCAATAATTTCCTTTTTTAACAGCAGGAGAAAGACTTCGTGGCGATCGAGTTAGGAGGCAGTGTGAGTTAAGACTGTTTAGCTGCTCAACTGTTTATCTGTCATCATCATCATCATCATCATCCAGTCTTACATTGCCCCAAGAGCGTAGGAGCCCGGGGCTAGGCAAGTTGGTCCTGACGTTTAAGATGAGAGTGACCAGCCTCACTCATCCCTGAGTGGCATTACATGAGCAATAAACCCTAACCATCCCTTGGATATGAACCTTCACCAGCTCAGTCCGATTGGAGCGCGGTAATTGCGCACTAAACCACCAGGCGCCAAAATTTGGTTGTATGGTTACCACCCAGCGTAGTAAAGGTTTTCCTGGTGTACAGGAAACCATTTGGCTTGTCACTCAGTGTAGAATCACCCACAGGCAGAAGGAAGAGGAAAGAATGAAGGAAAGAAAGACAGAAGAGGATGGAAGGAAAGAAGGATGGAGGAAAGTAAAGGTTAGACACCCTAGAGCAGTACAACATCGAGTGAGTGGATGGTGAGTGCCCCCACCTACCACATATTTCTATCTATTTATCTGTCGATCTATTTGTATGCATGTATGTATGTATGTATGTATGTATGTATGTCTATCTGCCTTCTATCCATCTGTTTGTCTCTCTCTTTGTCTGTCTGTCTGTCTACGTATTACGTCCCTGTCCATTATATCATTATGGAGAACTGACCTGATGACGAATACTCATAACCTTTTTTTTTTTTAACACTACTCACCAAAATGAATGCTTTTATATATATATATACATACATATATATATATATATATACATATATATATATATATATATATATATATATATATATATATATATATATATATATATATATATATATGTGTGTGTGTGTGTGTGTGTGTGTGTGTGTGTGTGTGTGTGTGTGTGTGTGTGTGTGTGTAACACGCACATACACCCATAACCTAAAACATACTCACATGGAGAGGGGCATGGAACCCCTAATAGATATATATAGGGCTCCACCAAGTATACTGATTAAGGTTGCACCAAAAACTGAGGTCCTCGGTAGTGAAACGTATATTCTGCCACGGTCCCCGATGAGCGGTTTTTGCAATGAAAAATCAGCTGAACTTCACTAACATCCGAGGGTCTCGAGACATGTCCTCTAGGCAACTCCCATAGTGATGAAAATCGTGTCAGTATCCAAGTAACTATTGCCTAGCTGTGTGGTGTCTGACTGCGTCGAGCGTCTTGGCAGACGCTACAATCACATACGATTTTCCATGGTCCTGGGTAAAAAAGAAATTCATACAATGCGTTACTGAAAAACAGGACACTTCAGCTAAAAAAAAAAATGAAAATAGTGACTTTTTACCTAGATATTGGGAGTTAAAACATTAAAATCGTCTCATGCAATTAGAAAAAAAAAATTAAATAGCGGTATGTACGATCCTGCACTGACCACCCCAATTAACACTTTCCAGAAACTATGTGGCAGAGAGGGAGATTTTTTGCCACAATCCCCCCAGCCAAAATATGAATTCTACAAGCAATTATATTATGGGCGTTCCTGTTGGATCATCAACTAAAGGTCCAATAGCACTGCCTCCTGTGCTTACGGGCAGTGTGTCACTTACAGTGAGTCCCGACAAAGCAGAGACTGAGACATTAAACAGATTGGAGTAGATGAAAAAATCTACACATACAATATATGGGTCATCGCAGAAGATAATAAACTTGATACCTTAATGGCTAAATTAGAAAACATTGGTTAGGATATTATAGGTCCGAGTGAGATTCACAGTATAGAAGAAAATTTAATTCAGCTGCAAGACGCAACCACTTTATTTAGTACAGAAGAAGATAAAATGAAAGATTCAGTAAAACATGATTTTTATAAACATAAACGTTGCAGAGAACATTGTTAAATTAAATAGTGTCTCTGCCAGACAAGCACTGATTGCAATTAGACTATGCAAATGATGCACATTGAAAGTAATACAATATACGTGCCCACTTCTCCATGCACAGATGAAGAAATAGTAACATTCTATGACAACAACTCTCAGATTATGAAAGAAAGGAAAGACCAGATGTACTATACTTATAGGGGACTTCAGCGCAAAAGCTGGCAAAAAATGGAGAAACATGTATGGGAAAATTTGGAGTAAGAGAAAGGAATGACACTGGTTAAGTGGTGGTAAATTTTGCTGAAATGTATAACATGAGGACAATGGACACATTCTTCCACAAAAGGACATAAAACCCCAATGAAGAAACAAAGAATGAAATCGACTACGTTATAGCAGATAAGAGCAACACGATCACTAATGTTACAGTTGTCAACAAAGTATATATAGGAAGTGATCAAAGAATGGTGAGTTGCACAGCCAAATACAATTTTAGAAGTGAAAAAAGGCTCTTATTTAAAATCAAAATCTATGCCAAATGAAAGCAATAAAAAAAAAAAAGCTGCCTTTCAGTTACAAATACAGAAACGATTTCAGGCTCTAACTTATACCAAATGTGACATTGATGAATTGAGCGGTTGAATAACAAAAGTATTAACCCATTAGCTCCCAGAGATCCTGTGAGAGGGATTTTGCTGGAAGGGCACTAAGCGTACCGTCCTCCACTTATTGGCTCATGGTCTCGAAGCTCATAGGTCCCTACCTCGGGGTTTCCTTCTTTATTAAATTTTGGAAATGCGCAGTTCCGTCCAATACTGAGGACTCTGGGCGCAAATGGGTTAAGGGAATCAGCAGAAATAGTAGGGAAGGCAAATACAATCAAAGCCAACAAGTATTCAAAACTTACCCTCGAGCACATGAAAAGAAGGAAGGAGATGAAAGTCAATGCAAAGAAATGAAACAGAAAAAGGAGATTTAAATATGCCTGCCAACAAGAGACAGAGACGAGAAAATGAAAGAGAAACTTTAATCATATTAAAGAACCCACCAAAAAAGGAAGAAGTCTGAAACAGGTCTGAAGCAAACTGGCACTTGGAAGGCAACAAGTTATATTGCTGAATAACAGAAATGGTGAAGTCATCAAGTACAAATGACAGATGATGATGAGAGTTGAGGAATTTTACAATGAACTGCCTGCATCAGAGTCAATAGTTCCAACAGCTAACTTCTCAGTAGTCACAACTGAAGCATCAGGGGTGACACAAAATGAAGTAAACTTTTCTCTTAAAAGTATGGAAATAGTAAAAACCTCAGGAGAGGATGGAACAGTAGCTGATCTGCTGTCGGATGCAAGAGAAGAAGCTCAAAATTGAATCGCCCACTTATTTACTCAATGTATAAACAAGAAGAAAATTCATAAAACATGGTTTAATGCAATAGTTTTTTGCTTTGCAAAGGTGACTCAAAAATTTTAGTAATTATTGGTTTATTAGCTTATTCCTGTTTTTTTTTTTTTTTTTTTTTTTTTTTTTTTACAAACTTCACTAAAGTCCTTATGAAAATGAAATAAAGACAAATTTGGAAGAAAACCAACCTCATGAGCAGGCAGGATTCCGAAGCAGGTATTCAACTACTGATCATCTTCACACAATGAATCAGCTGACTGGGAAAATTACAAATAATTATAAACGACTGTGCTTAGGTTTTGTTGATTATGATAAGGCTTTCGACTCAGTGAACCAATAGCAATTGCAAATTCATTGAGGCGATGAACAGTAAACGAGAACTTTGTAAAACTACTCGAAAACATATACAAAGGGTGAAATGGAGCAGTTAACTTACAAATTGACTGAGACAAATTTAAGAATGGGAAAGGCGTGCATCAGGGAGATACAGTATCACCGAAATTCATGTCTAGAAAAGAATGTTCAGAAAGCTAGAATGGAAGAAGAAAAGGGTATACATACATGGAGAAAACTTCAACCATTTAAGACTTGCAGATGACAATATCCTAATCTCAGAACAGAAGAGACATTACAAGAAATGTTAAATGACTTAAGCAGAGAAAGTCGCAAAACAGGGTTAAAGATGAATTGGAGTAAAACTAATGTTTAATCCAAATACACCAAAAACCGTCTAAAATAAATAAACTCTTCATGAAGTTGGAGTATTGTACAATTACTTGGGGCAAATACTAAAACTAATGAATGACCAAGAAAACGAAATAAAAAGCCGTATTACAATTGGATGGAAAGTTCTTTGTAACTACAGACATAATGAAAAGTATCTTGACAGTATGATATGTATGAAATGAAAAGCATATAACTAATGTATAATCCCAGCTACGACGTACGGTTGTGAGACCTGGAAAATAACAAGAACAATGAAAAACAAAGTGATCCGTTCTCAAAGAGCAATGGAAAGGGCGATGTTGGGAATATCTTTGACAGACAGGAAGAGATTAAGTTGCGTGAGAGAGGAGACCAAAGGCAATGACACTGAAATAATAAAAGAACAAAACTGAAGGTGGGCAAGTCATGTAACCAGTGTAAGGGATAACCGATAGAGCGAAAGGGAAACTGACCCTCCTTGATATTGCAAGCATAGCAGAAAAAGGCCAGACAGGAATTAAGGAGATGAGCCAGAGAAGTTTGCAAGCGAAACCTGACAGAGATTGGCTTAGTTACGGAATTAGTAGAGAACGTTGAGGGAGGCTTTTGTTCAGCAGTGAACTTGCAATGGTGTGTGTGTGTGTGTGTGTGTGTGTGTGTGTGTGTGTGTGTGTGTGTGTGCTCTGACCCATTTTATACTGAAATTCAACATTAAGTAACACTCCTTTCCTTTGCTAAATCGACCTTTTAAATTAGCTCAAGGCAAATGACAGAGTAGTTAATATTGTTAAAGAGACCGCCAAACATAATAGCAATATCCACACGTCTCTAATCAATTATCCTTGAATTTCTAATCACATATAATGGATCATTTTAGTTGTCACTTCAGAGCAACCTTATTTAATCATCTCCTTGCTCATTATAAAAAACATTAGCTTAACTCCATCAGTTAAGTGGCGTATTTTAAAAATTCTTCTTGTTGCATCCAACTGTTCAGCTTTAAGCGAGACCTCGTAAAATTAGGGGTATGATAAAGGCAAAATGTAACTTCTCAAGATGGAAGAATCTCTCTTGATCTGAACAAAGGTCCCTGGAGATACCAAAAATATAATACTAATGTCATTGGACTGAAGGGATTAAACCTCAAACTCTAGCACGAAAGGACTCCCTAAGATGAATAAAATAGTCCTTCAGTGTCCTCAATACATAAGGATATCCTTGCTCTGAATGTATGGACCCCACACACAAAGCCGTCTTCCTTTGCTATCCTTATCTTCACCTAATAGAAATGGACATCACAGTGATAGTCTTCACTGTAAGAACCAATAGGTCTGTTGCTGTTACCTTTCCTTTATACACCTTTGAACCTTATCGAATCTTGGAGAACCCAATCAGAACCTGTCGAAACCCTGGAGAACCCGATCGGAACCCTTTGAGTCCTTAGGAGACTTCATCAAAACCATTCGAACCTTTGGATAATCTTATTTCTTTCCTTTAAAACCTAAGAGCATCTCACATGCGTCCATCAAACCCAGAAAACTCATTGATCCTTGCATGAAGCCACTGAACCTCTGGGCTCCAGTCGGACCGGCCGCATCCCAGTAAAGCCCTTTGAAACGCAGGTGAACACCGGAGGAGCACGTCGAATCCCACGAGAACTCAGTGTCATAGTGTAGCCTTTGAAACTCAAGAAAGCCCCAGAGGAACGCATCAAACTCATGACAGCCCGCTATACTCACAGTGAACTCTTTTGAAGTCCAGGTGAAGTCCAGAGGAACACATCGAACCCCAGGAGAGTCCGTCTGACTCCCAGTGAACCCTTTTGATGGTCAGGTAAACCACAGAGGAACACATCGGGCCCAGGAAAGCCCGTGAAATACTCCTGAAACCAAGTGAATCCCTGAGGGATATGTCGAATCCCAGGAAAAGTCATCAAACTCCTAGTGAACCCTATGAAACACATACGAACCCCAGGGGAACGCATCGAACCCTAGGAGGCGCTGTCAGACTCCCAGTAAACCCAAGGAACGTCCTGTATTTCACGCGTTATCGAGAGGAAAATATGGAGGCGGAATTTAAAAGCGTCTTTCAGTCAGCAGCGGAAATATTTGGCTCTTTCCGAACGCCAGGCAGGAGGAAGGAGGAGTAGGAGCAGAGAAAAACAGGGGGGAGAGGAAATAGGAGAAGTAGGAGGAGAGAAGCAGGGAAGAGAGGAAAGAGACAAAAGGAGAAGAAGTAGAAGAGAAAAAGAGGGAAGGGAGGAGGGAGACAAGCAGGAGGAGGAGAGGAGAGTGAACGAACAGATAAAGCATGAGGAAGACGAGTGAGATGAGTAGGAGCAGCGAAGAAGAAGAAGATAAGTAGAAGGAGGGATAGGGAGAGGTGGAGCAAGTAAAGCAGGAGGGAGATGAGGGAGAAGGAGTAGGAGCAGAGAAAAACAAGGAGGGGAGGGAGATAAGAAGTAGGAGGAAGAGGGAGAGAAGGAAGCAGTCAAAGCAGGAAGAAGAGAGATAAGTGGGGTTAGGTTGAGTGAGGAGAGGAAACACAGAATTAATAAGAATAGGGTGAGGAGGAGTGGAGATTAATAAGACAGATGGAGAGGAAAGACAAATACCAGGAAGGAAAAGAGACAAGAGTAGTGCTAAGATGAAAAATAGACTTAAGGACTGAGAAAACTAAATGCAGAGCGGAAATAAGTAGCTTAAACAAGAGAGAGAGAAAAAAGGAGGGGGGGGGGGAGAGCAGTCAAGAGCAAGAAGATGAGAAAGAATAATTTTTAGAACGCCTTTCAGTTAACATTAAAGATATTTAGCTCCTGCCGAACATGTAGTAGAAATAAGTCGGACGAGGAGGAGGAGGAATTAGCAGACTTGGAAAGCAGAGGAGAGAGTAAAGTAAATTTAAGTACTGTACAGAAGTTCTTGACGTATGCGGGACTATGTGTGGCTTCGCTAAAGGGAGGCACTTAAGGGGCTTCGCTTGAGTGAAGTACCGTGCGTATGAAAATCCTATGGAAGTTGAAACGAAGCATATGGTTTCGTTTGAGTGAAGCACCTTACGTGTGAAAATCCTTAGGCGTACATGACCGACTGGGCCGCCTCTAGAGACACTCCCGCATCAAAAAAGAGGAAGAGGAGGAGATGACAATAGCAACAGAAGATGAAAAATTATAACAGAACGTGGATTTTTCGGTCCGATCGGACTAATTCTTACTACCTCTAGATGATTTGTTTTTAATTCAAGGAAACCCGCTTGTACTGTCTGACCATCCCAGTTTGAACTAGAAAACATTCAGAGAGCGCCTACTTCCACCAATGCATCATCGTCATACATCATCCAATCCTATGTTGCCTCATGAGAAGCGTAGGAGCCCGAGGCTAGGCAAGTTGGTCCTGACATTTAAGATGAGAGTGACCAGCCTCACTCATATCTGAGAGGCATTACGTGAGCAGTAAATCCCAACCACTCCTTCGCTATAAACCTGCACCGGCTCAGTCCAATTGCACGCCTTAATTACCAACTAAACCACCAGGCGCCATAATTTGGTTGTATGGTTACCACCCAGCGTAGTAAATGGTTTCCTGGTGTACAGGAATCCATTTGGTTTGTCACTCAGTGTAGTCACCCGAAGACAGAAGGAAGAGGAAAGAAAGAAGGAAGGAAAGTTGGAAAGAAGAAGAAGAAAGAAAGAACTAAAGAAGGACATAGGAGGAAGGAAGAAAGAGAGGGAAGGGCAGCCACCTGAGAGCAGCACTACATCGTGTGAGTGGATGGTGAGCGTCCCCACCTACCACATCCGCCAATGCATTTGCTATTAAAAAGGATCCGGATCCGGATCCGTGGTGATATTGTGTGGAATACATAGGATCCGTATCCACCCCAAAATTTAATCAGTTGTTCCTGGACCCATGGCCCACCCTTCCACAAAATTTCATTGAAATTCATTGAGAACTTTTGGAGATATCATGTGGACAAACAAACATACAAACATAGGTAAATACATAACCTCCTTCAACTTCGCTGGCGGAGGTAAAATTCACTCCTAAGCAGAATAAGATCGTCTGAAAGTGGTAAAAATGACTGAAAGGGGTCACCTAGGTAGCGAGGTTATTGGTAACTCTTGCAACCCCAGGCTCATGTGAGCCCGGTGGAGTGCAGCTGAAGTGGCAACTTACTCCACAGTCCACCATCCTCCTTTTGGTGGATAGGGAGACGATTGTGGGACGTGAGTGTAATCGGGGTGCTTCACTGCCCGGTAATAACGGTGCCACCACACGAAGGCGTACCACTCGAGCACCGCGAAGAGTTTAAAGGATTTTTTAGTCTGCATTGAGAATTTTTAGCTCCTCACGAACACCAGACAGAAAGAAAAAAGAGTGGGCAAACGTAGGGAATAAAGAAAACGATAGGTAGACGGGAAAAAGAGGAAGAATAGGAGAAACGGACACAGGGCAGGGAGCAGAGAAGAGAGAAAAGTGGGAGGAAAACAAAGACAGATGAATAAAAGAAGGAAGAGAGAGAGGAGAAGAGAGAAAATTATGAGGAACGGGAGGAGTAGGAACAGACAGAGGAAAGGGAGCAAGGAAGAAAGATAAATAAGAAGAAGAGAACACAGACAAGACTAAAGCAGGATGGAGGTAAGAGACGAGACGTAAAAGGGGTGAGTAATAAATATATGAGGAAGAAGGGCACATGACGAGCAGAAAAAGCAGGGGGTTGAGGAATGATAAGAGAGAAGAGGGATAGTACAACGAAGAAGAGAAAATAGCAGGAGAGAAACGAAAGGAGATAAGAGGAAAAGGAAGAACAAGTGGATGGAGTAGAAAAAGGCCATTGCACACGTTAAGAGTTACCATCATTTCTGAGGTTGTGTAAGGTGGAGTCAGGATTCCGGAAGCTTGACTGGCGAGTGAATGAGTGTGTGGCCCATTCAGTCGGACATACTTTTGATTAGTTTCTCCCTCTGTCAGTTTTTTCCTTGCTTTTCTTCCACCTCACACAATCCTTAGATTGGGAAAGAGGTCTAGATGCTGCTGCTGATGATGAAGATGAAAGAATCAAGCAGATATGAAGTGCTACTGAAATCTCATTGTGAGTATGTAAGTCTAGATTATTTGTTGCTGTTATTGTTGTATTTGTCGTTGTTGTTGTTGTTGTTGTTGTTGTTGTTGTCGTTGTTGTTGTTGTCGTTGTTGTTGTCGTCGTCGTCGTTGTTGTCGTCGTCGTCGTTGTTGTCGTCGTCGTCGTTGTTGTCGTCGTCATTGTTGCTGTGGGCCCCAGGCTCATGTGAAATGTGAACCTGGTGGACTGCAGGCTTAAGTTGCCCTTCTTCTGAAGTTCAACATCCCCCTTTAGAGGAATAGAAAAGCTGAGGAACCTTTGTCTAATCAGGCAGTAGGTCCGCCTGGCTGTTTCGGTGCCACCACGTGAAGGCGTCCCACCACAGCACCAAGGGTATTTGCTCAGGCTATGTAAGAGTCAGGCAGATAATATGAAGGGCCATTAAAATAAATCAGTTGAAGGTATCAGAGAAGAGTCATTGAATATATTAAGAGGAGCTCACTGGCAGTAGCCTGCCCACTCAGACTCTCGCTAACCCCGCCTCATCTGCATAGTCCGGCAACTGAACGCCTCTCATATGCATAAATACAGTCGCCCTTCTGACATAGTCACGGCCGACACTATCGTATTTCACCCGTATTTTTCAAGATGTGGGCGGCGCTTGGCTGTTTGGACTTATAAGCGTAATTCGAAGGGATTTTATTATGATCATTATATAAGATGGGCTTGTTTTTTTCTGGAGACTGTATCCGACCGCCGTGCACGCATGAAGTTGTAAGCATTGCAGGCACTCCAGTGCAGCTGGTAGACTTACAGAAATATACTGGAGTCAAAGATTCTACTGAAAATAAATAAGTAAATATAAGAAGAAGAAGAAGAAGAATTTTTTGTTTTAATCAATTTATTACGCAAAGGGGCGACATACCTAGTAACAGGACTATGAGATCAAGTATTATGTACAAAGGAACTCGCCTCTCGCAGGGCACGCTGTGTTTTTTGTCATAGGTATATTGGAATTTTCAGTATAAGAGTCAGCATCCACTAAACTATTATATACAGAGGAACACATGTCTCGCAGGGCACACTGTTTTGAATAATAATAATAATAATAATAATAATAATAATAATAATAATAATAATAATAATAATAATAACAATAATAATAATAATAATAATAATAATAATAATAATAATAATGATAAAACAACACCCAAAATAGTAGTAGTAGTAGTAGTAATAGTAGTAGTAATAGGCGTGGTCGTCCACCATCCAGTGATGTATTGCTACCTTCAGGTGACTATGCGCTCAGTGACGAGATAAATTACCTCTAGAAGCCGAGGAAACCATTTATTAAGAGTGCGGGAATTATTGACTGGAATTTACATATTTGGTCAATTATTCCAATGAGATCTTGTCGAAGTAATTAGCAAAAAGCAAAGAAATTGATATTTTGCTTTAAATTCTTCAGCTTGATGACGTACTATATTTTTATTCTCACTTTTTCTTTTGTGCAATAAAAAAAGCCATCTCATACTGAAGGAATTATAGAAAGGTAAGTCAAACCCTTCCAGTTTAGAATGTCTCCAAAACTGAATAAGATTTCTAAGATGTGGGGAGAAAAAGTAAAGAATGCAAAATACTCCGTGAGAGTGAAAGAGTACATTCGGGGTCAAAGAGACGTGCATACGACTGTAGCACCAGTCGAGCAGAGCAGTACTCCCAAGGTGGATGGAAAGCTGATGACAGGGAGAGCTGGAGCTCCCGTTTCATCAGCCCTCGGGACTAGTTTTGACATTCCTACTTTGTTGAACTTTTTCAGCGTCCCAATAACAACTGAGAGTAGGCCAGCATGCTCTCCAATACAGGTTTCTCTAACTGTCAACACCAAACTACATGCACAGTACACACTACACTTCCTTTTCAGTATTAAATAAAGAAAAATGGCACAATTAAATCTGGCCTCGGAGTCCCCAGGGAGGGGGGACATAAATTCCCCCACCACCCGCCCCTATCCAGGTGACGACTCAGAAAGATGCCTGGAACACTATCTGACTCACTTCTTCATTTCTGCAACATTCACGGCCTTTCCTCTAACTTTCGCTCTGTCGAACATCACCTCTTCTCCTCTAAACCTCACCTTCTCTTCCTGTTTGAGACTCAGCTGTCTGAGGCAACTGACAGAAAACCCTTTTCTGTTTCCTCTTACTTTCTCTATTCTCAATTCAAAGCCAAAGGTGGCTGCTGCGTATATATACGCAACGACTTATTTTGCTATCGTGTTCCTGAACTTGATTCTTCCGAATTCTCTAATCTCTGGCTTCGGCTTTCTTGTCATTCTCTGACTAAAATATATCTGTACTATTTACTTATCTCCTAATTCTACTGACTATGAAAAATTCTTCTACTCCCTTACTTCTACGATGGAACACATTCTATCCATTTCTCCATTCTCTGAAATCTCCATTCTAGGAGATTTCAATGTTCGCCACCACCTTTGGCTCTGCTCTCCTTTCACTGATCCACCTGGTGAACAAGCCTACATCTTTTCTATCCTTATTGACCTAAAGCAGCTTGTACAGCACCCTATCTGTATCTGACTGTCTTGGAGAGAGCTCCAACACACTTTACATCTTTCTTACAACTAATCCTTCTGCTTACACTTATTCTTTCCTCCCCACTGGGCTCCTCCGATCACAACCAATGTACCTTAACCTGTCCTATCATTGTGGTACGGCCTGTAGACCCTCCAAAGAAACGTCGACTGTGGCACTTTGGAGCTGCAGATTTGGAGACCCTCAGGCAGTACTTCTTTGATTTTCCCTGGAATGATTATTGCTTCCATGGCCGGGAGCCATCTGAGTGTGCAGTGTGCATTACAGAGGTTATTCTGTCAGGAATGGAAGCATACATTCCCTTCTCATATCTTTTGACCAATGCAATAAAGCCTTGGTTTAATCATGCTTGTTCTAATGCTGTCCGCAACAAGGAGAGGGCCTATAAAAGGTAGTAGAACCAACCCACCCCTGAATCACATCTTGCTTATGTTTCTGCCCGGAATCGTGCTAAGTCTGCTCTTTGCTCTGCTAAAAATAATTTCATCTGTACTAAATGCTCTCAACTCTCCAAGTCGAATTCTTCTCTCTCCTTCTGGCACCTTGCCAAAAACCTTTCTAACACCTTTACCTCATCATCCTTCCCTCCTCTTTTCAATTCTGACGGCTCTGTAGTTATTTCCTCTACTGATAAAGCAGATCTCTTTGGTCAAAATTTCTCCTCTAATTCCACCTTTGACGATTCCAGTGCTGTTCCTCCATCAGTTCCCACCTCTGACTTCCTCATGACTGACATTAAAATTTCTTCAGCTGATGTATTTTCTGCTTTCGCTGGCCTTAATACTAACACGGCATATGGGCCTGATGGAGTTCCTCCTGTTGTCCTCAAGAACTGTGCTTCTGTGCTTACACCCTGCCTAGGTAAACTCTTTCGTCTTTTTCTTTCAACTTGTATGTTTCCGTCTTGCTGGAAGTTTGCTCTCATTCAGCCAGTCCCAAAGAAGGTTGACCATTCCCAACGCTCTAACTGTTGTCCAATTGCTTTAACATCCTGTGTCTCAAAAGTTTTTGAGTCAATTCTTAACAGAAAAATTTTAAAGCATCTTTCCTATCACAGCCTTCTTTCTGATCGTCAGTATGGGTTCCGTCAGGGATGCTCCACTGTCGATCATCTCACCTATCTTTCGGACTCCTAGTCATCCTCCTTTCGGGACTTTCGCGAAAGCTTTGCTATTGCACTTGACATCTCAAAGGCTTTCGATCGAGTCTGGCATAAATCTTACATTTCCAAACTGCCCTCTTAAGGTTTCTATCCATCTGTCTGTGCCTTCATCTCTAGCTTCCTTTCTGGTCGTTCTATAGCCGCTGTTGTAGACGGCCATCGTTCTTCTCCTAGATCTATCAACAGTGATGTTCCTCAGGGCTCTGTCCTCTCACCGACTCTCTTCCTTCTATTCATCAATGACCTTCTAAGCTGTACATCTAACCCTATCCACTCGTATGCTGATGATTCCACACTTCACCTTTCCATTCGGTTCCCTCAACGTCCATCTCAGCAGTTGCATCATCAGACAAGGGATGAGGCTATGGCAAACCTAATGTCTGACTTTGCTCGTATCTCTGACTGGGGTAAAAATAATCTTGTTTTAAATGCATCAAAAACTCAGTTTTTACACCTATCAACCCGACACAGTCTTCCACAAGAGTAGCCACTAATGTTTAATAATATCTCGCTCAATCTGCATCATCCTCTAACATGCTTGGGGTTTCATTCACTAGGGACTTATCTCGGAAAGATCATATTACATCTCTTGTAAAATGTGATCCAAGAGATTAGGTGTGCTAAGCCAACTCCGTACCTTCTTTATCCCTGCACAGCTGTTTACTTTATGCACAGGTTTTATTCGTCCCTGTTTAGAGTACAACTCTCATGTGTAGGGAGGCTCCCCACATACAGCTCTTCACAGTAGGGTGGAGTCAAAGGCCTTTCGTCTCATCAATGCTTCTTCTCTTACTGGTTCCCTTCAACCTCTTTCTCATCGCCGCACTGTTGCATCCTTATCCCTTTTCTATCGCTAATTCAATGGTCACTACTCCTCTGAACTGTTTGCTTGCATCCCTCCACCTCTACGACGGGCGCGTAGCACCCGTCTAGCAACAAACTCTCATCCCTTTTCTGTCCACCTCTCTAATACAAGAGTTAACCGTTACTCCCAGTCCTTCATTTATGCAACAGGTCAGCTCTGGAACTGTCTCCCTTTGTCTGTATTTCCTACTTCCTATGATCTCCAGTCTTTCAAACGCAGTGTGTCCAGGCATCTCGAAATGAACGAATCTTGAATTTGGCTCTCTTTTGTATTGCTTTTGTTTTTTTCTTGGAAGGAACGGTTTGGTGGCCCCTGGCCTTTGGTTCCTTCTTTCTTACGTAAAAAAAAAAAAAAAAATGTAAACTATAAACTTGCGGTCACTACATTTGCTGAACTAATCAGAAGGAGTTGAGGTCCCGTTTCATTAAGTCACAATCACGGAAAAAATGTTCAATGTTTATTGGTTGTGACTAAATTTTGGTGCACGAGAGGGACGCCTTCATGTGGTGTCACAGTTATAACCTGGTGGGACAATTGCCTCAACTGCTTCCCTATTGTGCCCAAAGAAAATGGCGCAATGTGAGAGAAACACAGGTTAAGCCAGCAGTTCATCGGATTCAGGCTTCAGATAAGGCTGGGGCTACAACATCAGCAACAGTTGTATATTTGTATCAATGAGGCGCTGAGTGATCACATTACTCATACTCATTTTGCTCTCCAGTTGCTAATTTAAGCGATATTGCTCTTGATATTTCCACGTTGACACGGGTATTATAGTCATTAACGATATGTAATTTATTATCACTTCTGGCCCCGGTGGCTTGTGCAATCGACAGCGACTATTTATTGCACATCATACAGGAAATCAGTGGAACAATTTATATGACTGAGATTTTACGGACCGAGAGCATTCCGGTCAGCTCGAAGTACTTTAGACAAAAGGGAAAGGCACTGAGGAAGTGAAATACTGTCATGAAGAAAAGAAAATATATCTTTGTTATTCATTGTCGGTAGGGATGATTTAACACCATCCATTCGTATAATTTGAGAAGAAAGAAAGAAGCAGACAGATGGGAAATACTGCGAGGAAACAAAATTATCGAAAAGAATAGGAAAGAGAAACACACACACACACACACACACACACACACACACACACACACACACACACACACACACACACACACACACACACACACACACACACAGGAATTGTCATGAAACAAACTCAGAAAGAGGAATCATAAATTTTTCAGAACGAGTGAATGGGAAATACAAGAAGTGAAAAAGACTGTTAAGAAGATGAAGACAAAGCAAGAGGTAACAAAAAGATCAAGAAAAGAGGGAAGCAAACAAGAGGAAATGTAAATAATGGGTAGAAAAGGCAAGGAACAATAAGAGGAGGAAAAACAGTGTTATCTTGCGGAAAGGGAAAAAAAATAAGTTGTAAAAGAAAGCATTAAAATATTAGGAAGAAAAAACACGAATTAACATGAAATTATCCAGCCCCTGCCTGACTACTTGCCTGTTACATCTTGCCTCATCACTAGCCTTGCCAGTTCCTCATACCCTGCCTCACCCACACACCCTACCTCACACTCGCACTCGTCCTTCTCTCACACTCTACCTCACCATGTTTCCTGCCTTATCTCAGCATGACTCACCCAGCTTCACCCTAAAATCCTACCCCACTGTGCTTCCTGTTTCATCTTCACTCTATGACTCACCCTGAATCACTTACTCCATGACTCACCCAGCCGTAGCTTCCTCAAGTTCTCCCGACTTGAGTTTGTTTCGGTTTGGCAAAGATTATGTATGAAAGTTAAGGCAACTTCAGAACAAGGCTTTTGCTTCCTAGTCTAGTTCGAGAGTGAAGGTGAGTGTGAAGGTGAAGGCAAAAGAGGGGAAGTTGATGGTGGTGAGGATGACAATGGTAAGGATAATAGTGAGGGCAAGAGTACAGTTGTGATGGTGATGGTGATTGCACTAATAAGCATAATGGGGCAAATGATGGTTACAGTGGTGATACTACTGTGTGATGAAAGTAACAGTTACTTCAGCAGGAGAGGGGAGGGTGAGTGATAGAGATGATATTATTAGAAATTTATGTGGGAATGAGAGTTGTGGTGACAATATTTTTTAGATGTGGAAGGAACGAATGTGCTGGTAATGGTGTGGGGGACGACACTGGTGGTGATGGAAGTGATGGTGATTGCGATGTATTTTGAGATGAGTATTGCAAAGATGAAGGTGGTGGTACTGAAGACTGTTAGGTTGGGATGGTGCTAGTGACGGTAAAATTGTGGAATTTTTTATAGAAGTAGGAGCAGTGGTGACAGTCTATCTATCTACCTATCTATAGCCTGACGCCCTAATCCCGCAAAGGGTGGCCGCAGACAAAAAGCCTCCAAGTCGCTCTGTCACCCACCATTTGACTACCCTCCCCCCAACTCACCCCCCCTCCCTCATATACCTCTCAACTTCATCCCTCCACCTCATCCTCGGTCTACCTCTCCCTCTCCCTCCCTCCACCTCACCTACATACACCCTCTTAGTCAGTCTTTCATTCTCCATTCTCTTCACATGTCCAAACCACCTCAGTGTATTTCTCCTAATCTTCTCAACCACATCCACCCCACAGTCTTCCTTCACTTCTTCATTCGTCAAACTGTCCCTCCACGTCATTCCACATGCTCCTCTCAAGTAACTCATTTCCACTGCTCTCACTCTTGACTTGTTCCCCTCTTGCAAGGTCCATGCCTCGCTTCCATACGTCAGGGTAGGGATCACAGTACTATCATGCAGTGACTTCTTAACTTCCATACTCACCTCCCTATTTCTCATCACTCCTTTCAGTGTACCAACAACCTTCCTTCCCTGCTGTACCCTTTCACGCACTTCATCCCCCAAAGTTCCATCCTTACTCATCACACTACCCAGGTACTTGAATGCAATCACATTCTCCATATCCTCACCATCCAACCTCACTGCACACTCTGTGACTTAATTCCTCTCAAACACCATAACTTTACTTTTGTTTACATTAACTTTCAGATTCCTCCTCCTACACACTGTCCCAAATTCATTCACCAAACCTTGCAACTCCCATTCATCTTCACTCAACAGTACTGTATCATCAGCAAACAGCTACACCAGAAGCTTCCAAATCTCACTGGTGACAGTAATAGTGATAAAAAGTGGTTATAACAATGAAGCTGGTAACTGTAAAGGTTGTGATGTCACAAAAAGACTTTGTAGTTACTTGTAGAGAAGTTATATATATTAGACTTGTGGACGAGCGATTGTTATACTTGAGTTTTTGTAAGTAGATAATCTTGGTTCCCTTTTGTCATGCAATGACAGGAGAGGTAAAGAATAGTATGGGATTATTTTTATTAGTCTTGGAAATATTAACAGAGTCTCTCACACACGAGTGAGTATAAGTCGAGTCCAGCTAGCTACCTCCCTGTCTCGCTCTCTCTCTCTCTCTCTCCCAAGTTGCTAAGCCCTTCTCCCTACTACCTGCCTGTTCTATGGCCTGTCTACTTCTGAGCTCTCTTTCCTAAATTCTGGTGAAACAGGAGTCGTGTCACGTGTGTTCACTGTGGTTGGAAAGTTCTAGAAGCCTGTGTGTGAGTATGTGTGTATGTGTGTGTATGGTCACGAGACGCTGTCGTGTTCCTAGCAGCATTCCTTGAGTTAAGAGTGTGTAAGCATGTTTAGCATTGCTCGATTCTTGCAGACACAGTACCTTCTCATCATCTGACTTCCTGCTTCTATCTGTCTCTCTGTCTGTCTATTTATCTATCTGTCTATTATGATTTGTAATTATAATATGGAGTCCTAACAGTGAGATATGGTGGGATGAGTGTTGTACTGATGAGCTTGTGGTAGTAGTATTGCGAATAAAGATGGTGGTAGTGGTGTGTTGAATCTTTTTGGCAACGGTGATAACAATGGTGGTGACGATGATCATTACAATTACTGCTGGTTTCTTACTCTCAGTACTCCACCCAGATATTAATTTTCAGTGCCATACCCATATCTCTTTTACCCTGCACTACCTTACCCTACCATGTCTTGTTGCTGCCTTACGCTGCTTTGCTCTACTTCCCAGCTATCTATTTTTTATTCTTGATTCTGAGTCATACCCTTAGACTGGCGATGCCCAGTATGAGCCAGTCGACCTACTGCCGTTATCCTCTTTTCTTATGTACTTTATCCTTTCCCTCCTATCCCATTATACTCATTATTTCAATACCCTATGCCTTCTCGCTTTTCTATCCTTATCTTCTACTCATAGAATAAGGTAGAGTCTAAGTATTTTTTTTTCGAGTTTTACGCTTTTGTCCCCTTTTTCGATAAAGGCTAAGACGTTGCCCCTGGGTACAGGATTTTGGTTTTGGAGCGAGTAGCACTTTATGACCGGATACCCTTCTTGATGTATACTAATGACTCTTGTGTGGACTCGAACCTCCGATCCTTCGGTCAGAGTGCTCTAACCCACTGAGACATGGCTGCTACTAATTTTCGTACTGATCCCTGTGCTTCACTAACCAAACCCAGTTATCTACCAGTGGTGGCTGTGCTGGCTTCTAAGTCTAACTATTCTCTTAATAAAACAGTCTTGAATATACCACTAGGTCTGATGGTGTTTGTTTTCCTTTGAACTCATTTGTACTCCTTTGAGCTACTCTACCCTCATCCAACTTTCCCTTCCCCACTGTTCTCTATCCTGCCTCATCTCAAATTTCTCTTCCTTTCATACCCTCTCCTAACCCACCCATTTCTAACCTACCCTCCTCTACCCGGCTCTACTCAACCCGACCAGAACCCAGGCTATCCTACTCTACCATACCATACCTTGCCATACTCTCCCCTATCATACCATACCGAACCCTATCGTACCCTGTCACATCCTGCCATACCCTATCTTTCTCTCCCTTACCCAACCCTATGACCTCTTCCCTATCCTTCCAATCCCCTCCACCTTCCTCAAAAAACTTGCCCCTTTACTCTCGCCTCACCCTTTTCCTCGTCTGTCCCTTGTGTCCTGGGTGCTTGTGTGTTCTAGGTGTTTCTGTCTTGGGAGCTTGTGTTTTCTGGATTTTTTAGTTACTTGGGTGCCCGTGTGTCCTGGGTGCTTGTGTGTCAGGGGTGCTGGTGTGTCCTGGCGGAAGTGGTGGAGTGTCGAGATAAGAAGAGGTGAAAGTAGGGGGATAGCAGGCGGAAGGGAGGTCTCGAATGAACTGCTGACCTGTGCTGATAGTGGAATTACGAGCTGGACTTGAGAATGACGATGATGAAAAAAGGAGAGAGAGAGAGAGAGAGAGAGAAACAGCCAGCCAGCCAGACTGACCGAGAGACAGAGAGACAGTGAGACAGACAGGTGGACAAGTAGTGGTGTATAATTAGGCAGACATGGATGGATAGACAAATAGATGGATAGCCAGATGCAGAGACAGAGAAAAATTGAAGCAAATTGACCGATGAGCAGACAGACATAGAGAGATGGAACGATTAACTGACAGACATTGAGAGATGGATAAAAGAGAGAGAGAGAGAGAGAGAGAGAGAGAGAGAGAGAGAGAGAGAGAGAGAGAGGGGGGGGTGAGGAGATGCAGGAAATATTAAATGATAAAGAAGTTATATAATGAAAAAGAAAATGTAGAGAAAAAGTTAGCTTATCAGGTAAAGCCAAAGAGAAAGGCGAAACAATGCAAAACAGAAAATATAAAGAATAATATCACGGAAATCAGAGGAGAGCCAGAAAGGAAAAGAGAGGGAAATGCACTTAAAACTGCTGAGAGAGAGAGAGAGAGAGAGAGAGAGAGAGAGAGAGAGAGAGAGAGAGAGAGAGAGAGAGAGAGAGAGAGAGAGCGATGCACTTGGACGACTGAGTAAGTAAGAGAGTGGGAGAGTGGAATTAAAGAAGAAAATGAGTGGGGAAAGGGACAAGCCTAATGGAAGGAGATAGTGCGGACGAAATAAATGAGACAGTTGAAGAGGAGGAGTTTTTTGCCTGAAGGAAAGGAGAGGCTGAATTATGATTAAAAAATTAAGATGAAAAAGGAAAAAGAAATATAAAAACACTAATGGCCTGCAGCAGAAGCCTGCGTTAAAAGAGAAAATGTGAATAGAATCTAGTGTCAGGAAATGTGAAATCGTTGGATTTTAGACTAGTTTTTATTTTTCTCATACCCTTTTTTATTGTTTTCATATCCTCCTTTGGCATGATGACGCCTTTTTTCACATTATTTTCATATCATCGGAAGCTCTTGATCGGCTTCAGAGAGTAATTTCGAAGTGAAGATGTTAGATACCACCTTCTTTAAGCGCGTCACTGCTACGTGGCACTCAAAAGCTAAAAAAAAAAAAAAAAAAAAAAAAAAAAGAATAACTATCATCCTAACAATTACACATAGCATGACACTGTACGGCTAAGAAGCTTATGATTAAAATGCAAACTAGTAAGTTATGCTTTCCATTGATTTCAATAAATAGTTTATTACTGCCGTTAAATGAATATAATTAATGAAGAATTGTACAATATAACAAGAAGGAGCACTCAGGGAAAACAAGACCCTCTTGGTCCAGTTCATCTAAGGACCTAACATATGACTAAGCTGTGACCTTGACGTTTGACTACTTTTTCTCAAAATCGAATTATTGCAGTCTTGTCTTTTTTCGTCTTTTTTTTTTTTTTTTTTTTTTTTAATGAACAGAGGAGGAGAAACAAATTAAATAAAAAAAAAATAGTCTGACCAAATTTGGTCCAGATTACATCGAAACTGTTTTAGCTGACCTCCAATAGTCCTATGACGGTGACCTAAGGCCTGAGGCACTCAAAACCAAATATCATCATGCATGTCTGATCTGCGACCCTTCCACCAAGTTTGGTGGGTGGAGGAGGGCCCCCGACACACAATCCCGAACTGGCAAGAAAATGCCCAGAGTTTTCAAGATAAAGGAATGAAATTTTATGTGGGTATACATACAGGATCAGGTTTTAGGCATCACAAAAACTGCATTTAAGAGTTTTGGATGGGATGGGGGCAACCCTCATCTTCGACTGTTGTTCACAGTTATCGAAAGAAAGCAATGAAATTAAGTACACACAGAATAGTGTAGGTATAGCCCCAAGGAGGTCATGGACACAATAGGAAATAAGATGGATTTTTGGTGAGGGAATACCGTCTGCTCCCCAGTGACCAAAGGAAATTTCCATTTTTTTTTTTTTTTGTTTGTTTTTTAAGATCAGTGTATTAGTGTGTCAGTTATTAATGGGGGTATGAGTGTATACGAGTGAGGGGGGGGGTGAGTCGGAGAGAGGCCAGCCAGATGGCATGGAGGCAATTCGTTTGTTGCGATTCTTTCCAGAATTACGGCGTCTGGCGTTAGACACAGACGGATAAATATACAGAATGATTGATAGATAGATTTATTGAGAGACAAAATGCAGTGGATGTTGACATGGTGAAGTGAGTACGTGAGCATGGACTCATCCTCCTCCCAAGAAACCACCAAAACAGTTTTTAACATTTCTGTTTTAAAATCGTAGCTTATCTAACCTGAGCAACGCGGGATGGTACTGTTAGTTTTCAGTAATCTGTATATATTATTGAGAAAATATAGAAATCCTTTCTGAACACCCTCTTTTTGTGTTGGAAAGGGATGCCTTCATGTGGTGGCATCGATACAACGGCGGCTTAACTGCCCGGTCACATAAACGTCATTAAGCTACTTCCGTAGCTCCCGAAAGGAGGATGGTAGACTGTGGGAGAATGATGACTTTAGCCTATAGTCCACCGGGTTCACATTTCAGAGAAGCCTGGGGAAACAACAACTCCAACAACAACACCAGACTTCACAGCCTCACACATAAGAGAACCACACCCACACACGTGCCAGGCAAGGAAAAAAAAATAACTTTCCCGCCACGAGAAGACCACGGCTATTCCTTTTCTGTTTTCGCATTAAGAACCTCATTTTCCCCTGTTTACGATGCTGAAGTATGCGAAGGAAACACAGCATAAGCAAACGGTCTATTTATATAAGGACCGCGTGGGAAATGGCCCTACTTTGACCACACTCGAGGGGTTTTATGACCTTCAGGCTCTTGGCTATTTTCCCGCCTCTTCCCTCTACTCCATCTCTTCTGGAAAACGAGAAAGGAACATTCTTGCTGGGTGTATTTTTTCTCATCTTCTCTCTACTTCATCTTAACAAGAAAAATAAATACTAGTGTTTAGTGTGTTTTCTCACTTCTTGGCGCTACTTTAACACTGCTGAAACAAGAAAAAGAAACAGTGTTTCGAGCTATGGTTTCCACAGTGTCATAAATGTAGAAAACATCGGTGTGTTTTTCCAGATTATCCTGTTCCTTTAATGTTATCAACTTCTCTTCTCCCTACTTCATCTCCTCTGGATCTCTAGAAAGTAATAGGATGTTGGCCATTTTTAGCCTCCATGGTTTGAAAATAAATGAAAATACATTAAAATGTTTTGTCACTTCTTCTAGTTCTGATTGAGGGTTCCCATATTTTCTTTTCTCTACTTACTTCATTTTGAGCAAGAAAAAGAGTATAGTGTTGTCTGTTTTAACCTCCACAATCTCAAGATAATTAAACTAAATGGGTGCTCAGCGGAGCGCACCACTTCGACAAGGGCAACGTAATTTCCATACCACTCTTCATAATGGGTTCGAGTTTCTCATCACTGATTAGGGTTTCGCAGAAAGTGTTTTCCGGATACAGAATCAGTAATGCTATCCTGATCGGTCCCAAAAGATAATCGATTGTTCCCTGGGACATAGAACCAAAACTGGTCCAAATCTCTGTTTTAGTTTTTGAGTAATCCTGATAACAAACAAATAAGCAAACAAACAGGGGTGAAAACATATTTTCCTTGTAGGAGAGATTAAATAATTTAATATATATATATATATATATATATATATATATATATATATATATATATATATATATATATATATATATATATATATAGATAGATATATATATATATATATATATATATATATATATATATATATATATATATAGATAGATAGATAGATAGATAGATAGATAGATGTATTCATATATATATATATATATATATATATATATATATATATATATATATATATATATATATATATATATATTAGATTTTTTGACAATTTTCAGTATATTCCAATTTCCACTGTGTTCGCTCCTCCTTTCAATGTTTCGTCCCCTTAGATACCCGAAAGGGAAAGAGCTTATTGTCAATACCACTACTGTTTCAGTATGAAAAACAGTATTAACGTATTCTGTTAGGAGTCAATACTCCCATTTCTGTTGAATTTTCTGTTTAGTTCACTCCTTAAGGAATGGGAAAGAGGTACTGTACTGCATTTCAATTTCAGCTTAAGCATCTCCAAATACATGAGAAAATTTTACCCCACCCCGTCCATAGATGAAAAGAGGGCCATATTGATGATGATGATGATGATGATGATAAGAAGGAGGAGGAGGAGGAGGAGGAGGAGGAGGAAGAAGAAGAAGAAGAAGAAGAAGAGGAAGAAGAAGAAGAAGAAGAAGAAGAAAAAGAAAAAGAAAGAAAGAGAGAAGAAGTAGAAGAAGAAGAAGGAGGAGGAGGAGAAGAAAATCGGAAAAAGCAAGAAGAAGAAAAAGAATGAAAGAAGAAGAAGAAGAAGATGAAAGAAGCAGAAGAAAATGAAAGAAAAAGATGATGACGAGGAGGACGAAAATTAAGATTTTTTAAAGATCGTCAGGATCATTTGTACATGTATTTCCGACTAAACTCTCTGCAACTGACTCAAAAATTCCCGAAGAAGGAAACTAGTTAAATCATTGAATTTTTTACACTGTGTCACCGAAATTTGTTGCTGAAATATTCCATCTCAAGTCCATTTCTCCAGCCTTTTTAGATGTGCTCTCGTCTTCTTTCTGTCCTCTGGTCCTTAATATTCATGAAAAAAGAGAAACAGTAACGTTGTAATCGTATCACACAAATTAAGTCCCTCTAATATGCGTAAAAGATCTATAATGTCAGTTGTAGCCCACGCATCCCCAACGCGAGATAATTAAGATAACTTTTAAGAGACGGTTCAGTTCTTCTTTAATGAGTTCAACCTCTTTTATCTACTTTGGTTCTTCATACACAAAAGAAGACCGTCGTATTAATGTGGTTTTTAACTTTACAATCTTGTAATAGTGAGCATACTGTACGGTACACATTTTACTCAATCCTGGCCTCAAATTTCCGCCTCTCCACCTCAAAATTGGGTTGTAACAGGAAATTAACACTATAATGTGGGGGTAGTCACGAAGAAATCCTATGGAAAGGAAACAGTACGTTGTCTCTTCCATCCATCGAGCTACATGAATCATCTGTACAAGGACGATAATCTGGACCAGGTTAAGGAGAAACGAGTATAGCTTAATTAGATGTAGCCCGCAATACACCTTATACTTTATGGTGGGGATTGTCTAAAGTTTAATACAATTCGGTCCTACTTCCCATTCTGCTCCTGGGAGAGAAAAGCAATACAGTATGCGTGGGTCAAATGGGTAGGAGGCCGTGAAAACAGTCAGGCCTGGCAGTGACCTATTACTGGCGATTTCTAATGGCGATTTCTAATGGCGGTCAGGGGTCTGAGTGTCTTTTTATGTAACTGTACAGGGCAGTTTCATTGCTGGGTGTGTGCCAAGTGTAAGAGCTCCTTTGCATGATGATGATCATCATCATAAAACACTCCACTAAACAGTTGGCTGTTGCTGTGTAACCGATGAGGTCAGTTTCTATTTTGGGTGTACTATACAGTAGGGTAAGTGTAACAACTCCCTCGCTCCAACTCAACATCATCGTCATCTGAAGACACTCCATAGCTAATCCTATCATGGACATACGATTTACAGTCAGCTGAGAGTGAGTCATAAAGTCTGAATGTTAATGTTGTATAGGCCTACGTTACTAAACTTCAATATTATAGATGGCCAAACAGTAGATAACTATATTCCTTTGTAGATGAGTCGTTGAAGCCTGAACGTTAACCAGTTCCATCCAGTCGCAGCATGTCTCCGAAGTTAATGCTTCCATATTTTACTCTGTCCGCCTCTTCCTCTCACCACATCTCTAGGTTCCTACTCCTCTCCCCTGGTTGCCATCTTTTATCTGTTCTACGAAGGACGTGACGAGCAAAATGATGAACTTATCAAATGATACATCAGCATATGAAAGGAAACACAAAGGATATGCTAAAAGTGAAGCAGTAAAGTTAAAAAACGAAACGAGGAAAATACTAATAAAATCACAAGAAGGCCAAAAGTTGCTTAGTCTACTGGAAGAAAGTCCTCGACCACCAAGGATGAGGGGACTTCTCAAAGTGCATAAACAGCCAAGTAGCTTGCAAAACCCATGCCTAATGCAACAGGCACCATCAACGATGCTTACCGGAAAAAAATCCCGAAACCTCACAGAACGACTCAAAACAAATTATTTACTTACAAGGTTTTAGTGAGTTTTGACATAAAGTCCTTTAACACGAATGTGCCAGCAGAAGGGATCTTGCTGACTTTTTTTTTTTTTTTTTTTTTTTTTGCCTATCGACCATTGGGGCCGGAGCCCCTGGTCATTAAGGCAATATATATATATATATATATGTATATATATTGACATATATACACATATATATACGAACATATATATATACATACTTACATACATACACACATCCATGCATATGAACATACACACTTTCATGCACACGTACATATATATATAATAATTTTTATTTTATTATTTTTTTGTAGTTTTATTTTTATTATTTTTATTTATTTTTTAATATTTTTAACCTTATATGACTTGTAATCAAAAATACCTAATCTAAAGACCCTAAAACTAACCACCTAACAGACAAATCACTAACCTATACTAAATCCTAAGAGACAAATAACTAGACCTACACTAATGGTAAAAAAAGCCTCGACCAAGAGATCACCATCGACTGCAGATATGTAATGCCTTTCTACATGACATACCTGCACTCATCACCTGGTGACTGTCAGTCAAGGCACAACCTAATATAGGGGACATCAATATATGAAAGGGAACCAGACGAGTCAGGAACATTTCCATATACGTCAGCTGTCGGCCCTAATTAGAATAACTTAAGCAAGATAATATAATGTATTTACATAATTTGTACAAAAAGTGAAGAACCTCGCCCAGCAGACCACCATCGACTGCAAGTGCCCAATACCTTCCTATATTGCACACTTGCACTCTTCAGCTGGTGACTGTCAGGCAAGGAACTTGGCTTAATGTAGGGGACATCTATATTAGAAATAGATCAGTGGGAGGAGGAACTATTTAAAATATGTCAACCGTCAACCCTAATTAATATTACAATATATACATATTTACCGTTGATAAAACATAACCACACAGTAAAAAAGTCACATCACTCTGATCAGTCCGGTCTCTCTCAAGAAAGCCATCAATTTATCAGTCATAACAATGTCCCCATCACCCAGGATGGTGGAAAGGGTGAAGGGGACGTCTGCTGCGCCGCAGTAATTAATAAGTGAAGCACGTTCACGAATAAATCGCCGACAGCGCAGGATGATATGACTGATAGATAACACCGCATCACAGATGTCACAGTGCGGTGGGAAGCGTCTTTCCATATATGGTTTTATGTGGGTTAAAACGGTGGCATTGAGCCGTAACCGTGCCAACACTTTTTCTTCTAGGCGACTGGGACGGTTGGCAGTGTCCCAGTCGCCTAGGTACGGCTTACAAGTTGGAATATTTAGTCTGGTCCACTGACCTTGCCACAGAAGATTTATTGATTTCTTTCCGAGAGAGAGACTCGACCGCAGATCACGAGGAACGTCCCAAGTCTCCTCGAGCTCTACAGCCGACTTTGCAAGTAAGTCAGCCTGCTCATTGCCGTAGATACGACAATGACCAGGCACCCAGATCAGCGTGAATGACTTGTTGCATGAATGCAACTTATTAACGATGCGGCCCTGGATCTCGTGAGAGTCCGTAGTACAAGATGCAATTGCCTGAAGGGCTGATTTTGAATCTGAAAATATGACAAATGAGTCATGTCTAGAATTGAGAGCATAGTCTATGGCTTTGTCAATAGCAAAAAGTTTTGAAGTAAACACAGATGTATGAATCGGCAACCGATACCTGAGGGCACATTCAGTCGACCATACACTTGCACCCACACATTCACTCGACTTGGAGCCGTCGGTGTACAATTGATGGGACCCCAAGTGACGAACAATGATCTTACGAAACAAGTGGTGGACCTCCGCCTCCGGCGCCTTGGCCTTTGGTGCTGGGAGCCATGTGACATCGACTGTAAAGCCGGGTGGCTCCCAAGGCGCTATATTTTTAAGCACCAACTTGTCACAGTCACTGGGGTCCACATCAAGCTCCTGAGTCAGTAAGTGGAGGCGAGCGGCAAGTGGCCGACGCACCCCCCGCAGAAGGTGGTGGTATTGACGCAGGGGGGTACAGGCCACATTGCCGATTTTACATTTCCTAAATGTCCTTACACCATAGGACAAGGCCAGGTGGTCACGGCGAATACGGAGGGGAGGCACATTCGCCTCCACTTCCATACGAGCTACACGGGTACACCGGACAGCTCCAAGACACATTCGCAAACATTTATTCTGCAATACATCCAATCCTTTCAGAGTGGCATCGGATGCCGAGCCATACACCTGTGCGCCATAGTCTAGCTTCGATCGAATAAGGGACTTATACACCATTAATAAAGATTTTCTGTCGGCACCCCAGGTAGTACCCGCTAGGTACTTGAGGACATTTAACGGTTTATCACAACGAGCAAGCAAAGTATTAACGTGAAGTTTAAAATTCATTCTACGATCAAAATGTATTCCTAAAAATTTTACAGAATTTTGAAAAGGTACCGCCTGATTATCCAAAGTTAAGCACAAATTAGGTACGTTACGATTAGTGAAAACTATAGCGGCACACTTACGTACGGAAAACTTAAATCCCCACTGCAAGGCCCATTGGTGGATGGAGTCAAGGGCTGCTTGAATCCGCCCAGCCGAAAATTGTGCATTACGGGAAGAGTGCCATATTGCACAATCGTCAGCGAAGAGTGAGTATTTAAGATTCCTCGGGATGGGAGCTGATGACAGAATATCATTGATCATAATACTAAATAAAGTAGGACTAAACACACTTCCCTGTGGCACCCCGTTTTCCTGGATAAATATATCCGATGTTACGTTACGGGACAATTTGACAGAGAAAGTTCTGTCCCTTAAGAAATTTGAAATAAAAACAGGCAAATTTCCTCTTAAACCATAAGCATAGAGCTTCATTAGTACACCGTGTCGCCAGGTCATGTCATAGGCTTTATGGATGTCCAGGAACACCCCTATCATGAATTCTTTATTGGCAAATGCCTCTGCAATACAATGCTCCAAATTCATTAAATGATCTAGTGAACTTCTGTATTTACGGAAGCCACATTGTTGATCATTTAACAAATTCTTCGACTCTAAAACAAAAAGAAGCCTATTGTTAACCATTCGTTCCATGACCTTACATAGACAAGAAGTCAACACAATAGGACGAAATGAAGTGGGATTCATAAGACGACCAGCCTCTTTGGGTATCGGTATGACGTGCGCAAAGTGCCATGAGTTTGGGAACGTTCGAGACGCCCAAATCTCATTGTACAATGCTAACATCTTAATCAGGTTGTCCTGATTAAGATGCTGGATCATACCGTACGTGATGGTGTCTGGTCCAGGGCTGGTGTCTTTACAGGATTTAAGGGCAAGGAGCAGTTCATCTAGCGTAAACTCTTGGTTGTACGGGAGTTTACGTCTTCTGTGGCAAAGTCTAATATCTGTAACTCAGCCGTGCGTTTATGATGTTGGAAACGCGGGTCATAATTGGCTGAGCTACTTACATGAGAAAAACTCCTGGCAAGGATGTTAGCAACGTCCACGGGCTCGTCATAGATGTTATTATTTATTTGCAAGGTGGTAATGGGGAAATATGGGCCTTTATTATTTAATATTCTTATGGTGGACCAGACTTTACGTAATGGTGTCGTACGAGTCACCGTGGACACAAAGGACCGCCAGGAGTCACGTTTGGCCCTTCTTATTATTCTCCTTGCCTCAGCCCGTGCCTGTTTGTATGCAATAAAATTTTTCTCAGTGGGCTGACTATCAAAAATCCTGTATCTCCTATTGCGTTTTCTTAATGCTTGTCGGCAATCCGGCGTCCACCAATGTGCTCTATGCTTCGCATGAACTGTAGAAGTCTTGGGAATAGCAGCCTCAGCTGCGTGTAATATGGAAGTAGTTATATTTTCGACCTTAACATCTATGATCTCCCCAGATATATCTAAATTGGCGATCCTTGAGAAGGATCCCCAATCTGCTTTCTTATAGTTAAATTTTGGAGGTGGAGGGTCCGAAATGATGTCGCGTGTATAAGAAAGACAGATGGGTAAATGATCACTTCCCAAGGAGTCGTCGTAAGGGTCCCATGAGAGATCTTGATGTATACCAGGGAGGCCAAAGATAAGTCAATGGCCGAAAAGTTACCAGTACGATCATCTACACGAGTCGCTCTACCATCGTTCAGAAGACAGAGGCTGGACTGTAGTATTAGGTCGGCTACTTGCTCCCCACGACCATCGATCCTCAAGCTACCCCATTGATAGTGATGGGCGTTAAAATCGCCCAACACTAACTTATTCCCAGGCAGATGTTCAACTAGTGAATTTAAAGCATCACTATCAATGGGGCCATGTGGAGGACAGTACAGAGAGCAAATAGACAGATACGTGTTATTAAATTTTACTCTGCACGCGACAGCTTCCAGAGAAGAATTTAGAATCACTTCGCTTTGTGGGTGTGATTTATGTGTGTATATGGCAACTCCGTGACCTTCATATCTTCTATACGAGTGATAGTGTCTGAACTGTGGAGGATCAGGGTGATCCTCCAGGCGCGTCTCCTGTAAACAAACAACGTCTGGCCTGTGTATAGAAAGCAAGATTGCTATATTGTGTAACTTATTCCCAATACCTCTACAATTCCACTGTAATACAGTGAAAGCGACGGTTTAAGATTTTCGTTGGGGACCAGTGTGCTTTGTCTTTTTTTGTCTCCCGCCGGCAGGCGAGCGACTACCGGGGGACCTATCCCGGTGCTTGTTAATGGAAACCTCCATATTGTCATCAATAACTAGGTTCCCAGCCTCCCCCGAGGAAGAGCTAACCTTTCTCTCCCTCGCTGGAGTAGGAACCGGAAGGACATGAGGACGTGACTGTTTCGTGAGGGTGGTCATGTTACTTTTACTAGATTTGTCAGGCTTCATTTTAGGCCGTACCGATGGAGAGGCAGCAGCAGCCTGAGAGTAAGTTGATGCCTTAGGGATGTCAGTGAAAGAGTTGGAACGGACAGGAGGTCGAGATGGAGATGTACTGTGAGTGGCAGGAGGGAGAAAGACAGGGTCAGTCTGGGTCTCTACAGAGCACATCACAGGATGGGACATTACCGCCGAAGCATAGGACCTATTCGGCGTGGGAGTTGCATGCAACTCCTTCACCTTTTTCCTAGCTTCGTAATAGGAAATGCCCTCAGTTGCCTTCACTGTGCAGACTTCCTTCTCCTCCTTCCACTTGGGACAATCCCTAGAGGAAGTGGAGTGAGCGCCCTTGCAGTGAAAGCAACAGACCGTCTCAGATGTACAATGTTCTGCATCATGACCCTGGCTTGCACACTTGCCACACACTGGCTGGGAAGCCCGACAAGTCTTCGAACCATGCCCATACAACTGGCATTTCAAACAACGGAAAGGGTTAGGGATGTATGGTCGAACGTGGATGATTTCATAACCAACTTTGACTTGACTAGGAAGAGAAATTTTGGCAAATGTCAAGATAATAGTTGCTGTCTTCGTCCTTTTGTCTTCCGAATAACGAGTTATGAATTTAGCTTCAATTACATCTTGCTGCGCCAATTCTTGTACGATTTCGTCCTCGCTCATCACCATGAGATCCTGCAAGTGACAACACCCTTGCAAGAATTCATGGAGACTGGGATTTTGGCTTCGACATCGTAACAGTGGAATTTACGCAGTTTCAGCAAATCTCTCACTTGTGAAGAGTTAACAGTTTTTACCAGGAGATCTCCGTTAGCAAGTTTTCACTTGTTCGACTTCTCCTGCACAGTGGTCAATCACCTTCTTGATAAGGAAGGGATTGAGACTGGACAGGGGAGTCGAACCTAGAGCATGGATAATGACGAACGTGGCATTGTCAACAGGAACGTCAAGTGGGGCACGAGTTTGGCGTCCGTCAGTCTGGGGGTGGTCAGTCCGGTCGTTCCTACATTCGTCAGGACCACCTCCCCCCCTGAAGGGGGGGGAGGCAGCAGGGGCGTCCGTCATAGCAACCACTTCCCCCTCACGGGGGAAGTGGGAAGAAGGAGAAAAACAAGCAAGGGACAAGGTACCTGGGAAAGACACACCTAGCCTGAGATTACCCTCTCAAACCACTCTCGGGAGGACGCGCCCGTGTATAACTCACACCCCAGAGCGATCAGTGGGGGGTACACTCCAGAGGTGAGTAAGCAAAGGCAATCTCAGTAAACAGATACAGACACCTACTATATCTCTAATAAGGGTAGGGAGGAGTGTGAACGCTAGCTAACCTAACTTTATTCACGGAAAGTGCAAAACTATTGCCGGTGGGGCAGCCCTAGAATCTGGAGGAGAGTTCAGCACACGTCCGTTCTCTCCGCAACCATTCATCAAAGTCTCTCTTGCTGGCAACGGACAGAGCGTTGGAGTATATAGGAGCTGAAGTGCTGCCAGTAATTTCTCTGATGACGAGGGGAAACTTCAATAAACTTGTGTCACGGCGTATGGGATGTGGAGCGTTTGTCTTCAACAGAAAAGAATATGTACAACACAAGGTTCTATCCATGGGCTTCCCCCCCCCCCCGTAGTGCGTCATGATCTGCCTCTACATGGAGACACTAGAGGCTGACAATTGCAAGCGAATTATGGGCAGGGGATCCAGATGGCTCAGATATGTTGATGATGAGCTAGCTATTGAGCCAAGTGGAACAAAGAGAATAAATTAAGAATACTGAACAGTGTTACATAGCCTATGATTTCATCATCCTTTGTGTAATTTTAACGCACAGTATGCTGCATGTTTGATCACGAGCGTGTTCTGCCTCAGTCCCCCCCTTCTACCGTTATAGTAGAGTAAGTCGTTCTCTCTGTTATCCAGAGCGGGATTTTCAGCCTTTTGTCCCCATGGCTTCATTTGCGCGTCCTTCTTACAAGTTTTATCAGGCTCTCCTGGCCCCTATATAATGAGCTCAGTCTCTGCATCATTGCCACTTAGATCTGCTCCTCATTTTGTTCACATCTCTGTCCTCCCCTGTACAGATATTATTATTGTGAGTGCTCAAGAAATCTCCAAACATCTAACAGCTGTGTGTAATTTGAGTATAACTGTTGTATTTTTTCTTGTACTGTATAGCATAAGTTTAATTTGTAGGCCTAGTGAAGTTTTTGTAATTCATGTAGGGATCTTTATGTCCATCAGTTTTAATATTATTTTGTATCTGTAATAATTTATCTTGCATTCACTGAGTATTATCTGGTATCTCATTTTATCAGGGCTGACTTAGATAAATTTACTCATGCTAATTTTGTGTTAATAGAGGCTATTGCAGTTAACCATATATTCAACCTGTTTTTGCCATTACATTATCCTTATGAGTCCCGAATGTTCTGTTGTTAGTTTGAGCATTAAACTTTAACTTGTAATTTTACCTAACTCTTTTGTTTGAACCTGGAACTTTACGGGACAGTAGTGACTCTTAGCATTCTCACTTAAAGTATACGTTATCTTTCTCTGTTCCGTAACATAAATTTGGCGACCTCATATCAGGTTATTCAGGATATTATCATAAGGATATTGCTTGATATTTTGTGACTGTTACTTATTCATGATGTCTACTATTACTACACTTGATGAAGCCAAAGATTTTTTGTCAAATGTGCAAACAGTGTGTGATGTGGAAAACAGAACAAAGAATGAACTTAAGCTTGTTGCTCAACAATTGGGAATTGCTGTTCGCTCTCATCATTCTAAAGATCAAATTGTTGCCATGATTAATGAAAGCTTGTTTAATGTAACTCCTCGAAATGAGCAAACGCAGATTGAATTAGCTAAGTTACAGCTAGCCCTGCAGGAGGCTCGTGTGAAGGAAGCTGAATTTCAAGCACAGGCTAAGGAGGCTGAATTTCAGGCAAAAGCTAAGGAGGCTGAGGCACAAGTTGAAATTGCTAGGATTCAGGCGGACCATGAGTATCGCATGAAACAAGGTGGAACTGGATCATCTAGCTCTGATGATTTTGATGTGGCTAAAAATGTTAAACTTGTCCCTCCTTTTAATGAATCTGATTTAACAAAGTATTTTCAGTTGTTTGAGAGGGTAGCTACAGGTTTTAATTGGCCTAAGGAGTATTGGCCAGTACTCCTTCAAACTGTTCTCACCGGTAAAGCTCAAGTAACTTATGCATCTTTGCCTCAGGATCAATCTGATAATTATGATGTAGTTAAGAGCTTGATTCTTAAGGCCTATGAGCTTGTTCCTGAAGCCTATAGAGTAAAATTTAGGACAACTTACAAGCAAGATAAGCAATCCCATGTTGAGTATGCAAAAATCAAAGAAGATCTGTTAGAGCAGTGGTTAAATTCTAAGAATGTGGATTCTGATTTTGACAAATTTAAGCAGATGATTTTGCTGGAGGACTTCAAAAGGTGTATTAGTAAAGATGTAAGCCTATATCTTGATGAGAAAAGAATAGATAATTTGTCTGATGCTGCAGTTTTAGCTGATGAGTACGTTCTCACTCACAAGAGATATTCTAGAGAAAAAGGGAAAGCTGAGAGTAAGTACGTTGCCTCTACTCAGAGTACAGGTAACAGGAAAGAGAATAAGGATGATGTTTCTCAGGAAGTAAATACCAGCTTCACCTCTAGATTTCAGAAAAGTAAATGTACTTATTGTAGTAAGCTTGGTCATACTATGGAGAGATGTTTCAGGAGACAGCGTGATGTGAACAAAAAGGAGTCTTTAAATATTCAGTCAATTGGTCTAGTGTCCACTCTTGAGAGTTCCCAGAATTCTTTAACTGAGTTAACTGAACCTGCTTTGAGGGGTAACTTAAATTCTCATGATGGAGCTCCTCTTTTGAGCAGTAATGTGTGTGACACTCTCAAGAGTTCATTTGCTAATTTCCTGTCTGATGGTTTTGTCAGTCCTCTGGACAGTAATGACAGGAAATCAGTTAAAATATATCGTGATACAGGTGCTTGCCAATCCCTTATGCTGACCAGTGTTCTAGGCTCTAATGTTAATTCCTCTGATGAAACTGTAATCTTACAAGGTGTAGGGAATAATTACTTCTCTGTCCCTCTGTGCAGAGTGAATTTAGAGTCTGGTTTCGTTAATGGTTCTGTTATGGTTGGGTTGGTTGAGACACTCCCAATGTCAGGTGTAACTTTCTTACTTGGAAATGATATTGGTGGAAGTCAAGTGTGTCCACCTCCTCAGTTGTCTAGTGAGCCAGTGGCTGCGGCCCAGGATTGTGATGTCCCTGATGTGTTCCCTGCATGTGCTGTCACTAGGGCTAAGTCTAAAGTTACTGGTGATTTAGAGGATAATGACGATGATGATGTTATCCTAGCTGACACTTTTCTTGCTAATTTGGACCACTCACCAGATGAGGCAGTACCCCGTAGTGTTGATAATTTGTCTCGTCAAGAGTTGGTTGAGTTGCAGGTTGCTGACCCTGAGTTGAAAGGTCTAGCTAACTCTGCTTACAGTGAAGAAGAGTCAGCCGGTGCTTGTACTTGTTATTATGTAAAGTCAGGAGTACTTATGAGGAAGTGGAGACCCCCAACAGCATCAGCCGACTGTGAATGGGAGGTTGTACATCAAGTTGTCATCCCTCGTGTTTGTAGGCAGGATATCATTAGAGTGGCTCATGATTCCAGTTTGGCAGGACACCTTGGAGTGAGGAAGACTGTGGCACGCATTTTGAAACACTTCTACTGGCCAGGTATCTTCAGGGATGTTTCCTGGTATTGTAAGTCTTGTCACACCTGTCAAGTTGTGGGGAAGTGTAATCAGACCGAAAAGGTTGCACCTCTAGTTCCCATTCCCCCATTTGAGGCGCCTTTCACCCGTGTGTTGGTGGATATTGTGGGCCCTCTTCCTAAGACTTCTTCAGGATTTTCTTATGTGTTGACCATGATTGATATGGCTACTCGTTATCCTGAAGCCATTCCACTTAGAAACATCTCAGCAAAGAACGTGGTTAAGGAAATGCTAGGGTTCTTCACAAAGTTTGGTCTGCCCAAGGAGGTACAGTCAGACCGGGAAGTAATTTCATGTCAAACGTTTTCAAGCAGTCTCTGAAAGAGTTGGGCATCACCCAGATCACGTCTTCAGCTTACCATCCCCAGACCCAAGGAGCGTTGGAGAGATATCATCAAACACTCAAATCGATGCTCAAGAAATACTGTTTGGAACATCAGAAAGACTGGGATAAAGGTCTTCCATTCGTTGTGTTTGCTGCAAGAGAATCTCCAAATGAATCACTGGGCTTCTCACCTTTTGAACTACTGTTTGGCCATGAAGTAAGAGGACCCCTTAAGTTACTCAAGGAATGCTGGCTGTCAGAGGAAGGTGACGTCAACCTGCTGGAGTATGTGGTGAAGTTCAAAGAACGGCTGTCCACTGCTTTACAGCTGGCGAGAGAGAATTTAGGAGCTGCTCAGGAGAAGATGAAGACTTGGTATGATGGGAAGTCCAGGTTACGCCACTTTCAGCCAGGAGATCAGGTTTTGATTCTGCTACCAGTTCATGGGCAACCTCTTCAAGCCAAGTTTAGTGGCCCTTATTTCGTGGAGAAGAAACTCAGTGATGTCAACTATGTCATCGCCACACCAGATCGTAGAAAGAGCAAGCAACTATGTCACATCAACATGCTAAAGTTATATCACAGGCGGGACGAAAATAACCCAGTCTGCACTGTAGCTGTTCCACCCGAGTCTGGAAGTGAAGCTCTCCCATGCAGTATGAGCCTGAGTGATAGTTTGGGGAAGAATCCTGATATCATGAATGATCTCCAGACTAAGCTTTCTCATCTACCTCCCAAGGAAAGGCAGGAGTTTTCGGCATTACTGCAGGAGTACCCGCTAGTGTTCCGTGCTACTCCAGGAAGAACCACTGTGTTGATGCATGATGTCGATGTTGGAGACGCAAAGCCAATTAAATTGCCTCCTTACCGTGTGAACCCAGTGAAAGTTCCTCTCATCCAGAAGGAGCTTGGCTACCTGTTGGACCACAAGATGATTGAGCCCTGTCAGAGCGAGTGGAGTTCTCCTGTCACTCTAGTCCCTAAGCCAGGTGGGTCACAGAGGCTTTGCATCGACTACAGACGTGTTAATCACATAACTAAAACAGACACTTACCCTCTCCCTCGTGTGGAAGATTGCATAGACAAGATCGGAAAGGCTAGGTACATAAGTAAGTTTGATTCGTTAAAGGGATACTGGCAAGTACCTATGACTGAACGTGCTAGGGAGATCTCATGTTTTGTAACACTAGGAAAGGCTTTTGCATGTTCTGTAATGCCGAATGGTATGAAGAATGCACCAGCCACATTTCAGAAGCTCATGAATGTTGTAACAGAGGGTTTGGCAGGGTGTGTTGTTTATATTGATGATGTATTAATCTTCAGTGACAACTGGAAAGATCACCTATGCCATATCAGTAAATTTCTTGAGCGTTTGGTTCATCCTAATCTTGTAGCTAATTTATCAAAGTGTGAGTTTGGTCAAGCTAAAGTTCAGTACCTCGGGTACGTAATTGGTGATGGACATGTTGCACCACCAGGAGCTAAGGTTCAGGTTATAAGTGATCTTCCCAGTCCTAAAAGTAGGAAAGAGCTACAAAGATTTTTGGGAATGGTAGGTTATTACAGGAGATTTGTTCTTACCTTTCCAATCTTGTATCACCACTTACAGACCTACTGAAAAAGGGAGTTAAATTTGTCTGGACCGATAACTGTGAATCCTCTTTCAACAAACTTAAAGCTATTCTATTAAGTCAGCCAGTGCTCGCTACTCCAAATTTTGCTAAGCCTTTTAAGATGGCTGTTGATGTAAGTGATACAGGAGCTGGGGCTGTTTTGCTGCAAGAGGATGATCAGGGTATTGAACACCCTGTATCTTGTTACAGTAAGAAGTTCACTCCACCTCAAAAGAACTACTCAACTATTGAGAAAGAGCTTTTGGCCTTGATTTTGGGTTTATAGCAGTTTTCATTTTATTTGTGTTCTGGTTTTAACCCCATAGTCATTTATACCGATCACAACCCACTGAAATTCCTTAGTAAGTTTAAAGATAAAAATCAGAGATTGACAAGATGGAGTCTACTTCTTCAGGAGTATTCATTAGACATACAACATGTCAAGGGGAAAGAAAATGTTATTGCAGATTGCTTATCTAGACTTTAGACAGATTGTTTTAGAGTAATAAGAAATTTCCTTTGTAAATTTCTTTTTTTCTTTGTTGGGAGGTGTTACATAGCCTATGATTTCATCATCCTTTGTGTAATTTTAACGCACAGTATGCTGCATGTTTGATCACGAGCGTGTTCTGCCTCAGTCCCCCCCTTCTACCGTTATAGTAGAGTAAGTCGTTCTCTCTGTTATTCAGAGCGGGATTTTCAGCCTTTTGTCCCCATGGCTTCATTTGCGCGTCCTTCTTACAAGTTGTATCAGGCTCTCCTGGCCTCTATATAAGGAGCTCAGTCTCCGCATCATTGCCACTTAGATCTGCTCCTCATTTTGTTCACATCTCTGTCCTCCCCTGTACAGATATTATTATTGTGAGTGCTCATGAAATCTCCAAACATCTAGCAGCTGTGTGTAATTTGAGTATAACTGTTGTATATTTTCTTGTACTGTATAGCATAAGTTTAATTTGTAGGCCTAGTGAAGTTTTTGTAATTCATGTAGGGATCTTTATGTCCATCAGTTTTAATATTATTTTGTATCTGTAATAATTTATCTTGCATTCACTGAGTATTATCTGGTATCTCATTTTATCAGGGCTGACTTAGATAAATTTACTCATGCTAATTTTGTGTTAATAGAGGCTATTGCAGTTAACCATATATTCAACCTGTTTTTGCCATTACATTATCCTTATGAGTCCTGAATGTTTTGTTGTTAGTTTGAGCATTAAACTTTAACTTGTAATTTTACCTAACTCTTTTGTTTGAACCTGGAACTTTACGGGACAGTAGTGACTCTTAGCATTCTCACTTAAAGTGTACGTTATCTTTCTCTGTTCCGTAACAACAGTGTAAACAGTAATATCCAATTCACAGTAGAAAAAGAGAAGGATAATAGATTGTCATTTCTAGGTATCCTAACGTGGAAAAAAGATCGAGAAATAAAATTCTCATTTTACAGGAAGCCAACCAACAAGGACGCTTTCGCTCATTATCTATCCGGTCACAGTAACAGAACGAAATCAGGCGAAGTGAAAGGTTACTTCTTGAGAGCATTTAGGATATGCAGTTCAGATTACTTAAGGGTGTAACGTAGATATATAATAGAGGCATTTAAAGAGATGTTTTACCCTAAGGTTGGCTCATAAATCTCAAAAATACAGCAGAAAAGGATACTGAGGAGTGTCAGAGGTTATAGTATGAAAACGAATACTGAGAATGAAAGATAATTATCAGCCCCAAACTCCTATAAGGCTTTTGTAATAGGTGAATATTAACAAAACAGCGGGATTACGAATAGCTTCATCAGGGGTAAAGATCTGCCAGCTAATAAAGGGTTAAGGTGAAAGTAACGTTAATAAGAGCATCATTTATAGTATGCCTTGTAGTGGTTGGTCAAAATTGTATAGAGGTGAAAAGACTACCACAACATACTGTAAGACAGATGCGCGTAGGCATAACACTTCAAATTCCTTAGTTCTGCCAGTATCTACCAAGTGGCAGGAATCGACGATTCTAGAGAAAGGGTTAGACAAAAAGATGAGAAAAGCTTTAGAAGCAGCCCATATATGTACGTAGGAAGTCACTAATCATAGAGATGGCTTTATGTGTTGGTCAATCACTGCAGCAGGTGTAGTTTTCACCTCACCAAATGGAAGGGAAAGAGGAAGCAATTAGGTATAGGGATGGGCCGGGTCAGGTTGCGGCAGGACCACCAGGTTAGGTCAACACAATAGAGGAAGACAGCCAACCAGCAACAGGCACAACAAAGGTCCTAGGGATCCCCTGTATATAAATATCTCTGATTTCCTCATTTTTGCACAGTCTCTCTGAGGATGGACTCTGTGTAGTCCGAAATGTTTGAGAAATAAAGAACTTAAGCTCTTTCCTGTTTTACCTTCCACCCATTCCTATCCAGTTGTCAAAATGAACCCGCATCCCCCCATATATGTATATATATATATATATATATATATATATATATATATATATATATATATATATATATATATATATATATATATATATATATATATAAACACACGCACACATACACACACAAACATAATTATATATATATTCAGTATACCAAAAAATAAATGAAATGAATATCTATCCATCTATCTATCTATATCTATATCTATCTATCTATCTATCTATCTATCTATCTATCTATCTATATATATATATATATATATATATATATATATATATATATATAAAGTGTGACCTTAGGGTTAAGGGACTGAACAGGGAGGCTGACAGAGTTCGAGCAGCATGGAGAGACGCCATTAAGTGACCAAGGCCGACGCATGCAAGCATGCTGGAGCCTTCACAAACGAAACGAAACGATATATAGCGATTCTTAGAGCAGAGATTTGGTTTCTTCCCATATCAGATCTTTGCCTAGATTGTTTTTAGGCTTACTTCATGCCTGACAGCTTCATCATTAGGTTCATGTTAATATGTCAGGTATCTTTATTTTCTTCATTTTGATGATTTTCTTTAGTTGAGCTGCAATGATGTTTTCTCTCTTTTTTTCCTGATGATTCTGGTGAATCACTGGAAATTCCTTTGTACTCTTTGTACGACTGAAAGACCTTTAACTCTATCAGTGTATGGACTGCAGGGGTAAACGGTAGAGTGTCTATAGGAATCTATGAATTGTGGCTTCCATAATACTGCCGTCACCTGCCTTCCATTCCCACCTCTGGCATCCCTCCCCTCCCTTGTCCGTCCCTCCGTTCATGTGACCTCCCCTCCCCTTCCATAGTTTCCCCTCCCTATTTTCCCTTCCATTGCCCCCTCCCCTCACCTCACCACCATTCCTCTGCCCTTTCAGCCCAATGCTTCCTCCCATCCCTTCCTCCCCTCCCCCCCCCTCACTAGAGTGTGCTGGATGGCCCCTGCCCAAACCTTTACTGCAACACGTTGCTCTGTTCTCCTGTTTTATTACTACATTTCTCTATTTTTCACGTATTTCCCTCCACGCGACTTCTTTTATTTCTCCGCTAACCTCATTTTATTTATCATCTCTATCTGACTTTCTCGTGTATCATTTCTCTTACTCTGTTTTCCATTTCCTTGACTACTATTATTTTTACCTGATTCTATTAGGTACCGGTAGTAGGTGGTGGCGACCAGCAGCCACTCTCTTGATGTAATAGTGCCTACTTTTTCCTTCACCTTTATCATTCTTTTTCTGTGTCTGCCTTCCTTTCTTCCTGTTTCTCTAATCCTTCCTATCATTTGTTATCACTATCCATTTCAGGTGGTTCTAAATAGAGTGACAAGCCTAATGGTTTCCTATTACTCAAGAAACCACTTTCAACACTGGACAGCAACCATATAGCCAAATGAAGGGGTGATGTGGATTCTGCTAAGATGTTCCCGTTTACTGCGTGCCAAAACGCAAATACGACGTCCACCCAGGAACTACATTTCCACACTCCTCCGCACACCTCGCTTTGACAAGGCGCTGTCTGTCGCAGGGGAACATTGCTTCTCTACACGGGACGGTCCTGCTGAGGCGTTTGCTTGCCTATAGCTGATGCTTCTACTTGGCCAGACAGACCGAAGTTACTCAGCAACAACCTTACTCTACTTTTCCACTTGACTCAGCTTTATTAATATAATAATAATAATAATAATAATAATAATAATAATAATAATAATAATAATAATAATTATTATTATTATTATTAATATTACTATTATTATTATTGATACTAATAATATTATTATTATCATCATCATCATCATCATCATCATCTCCTAATAATAATTATTATTATAACTGAACGATATTCTTTTGCTTATAGTCCTCTGTTGTTTGTTTTTCTTCTACTTTTCACAATTTTTATATTTTTTTATTGCCTCTTTACTATTTTTTCCTCATTATTTATACTTGATTATTATTTGTACATATCCCATTCTTTATTCTTTTCGCTTCATTCGTCAATTCTAAATTTTCCTTTCATTTTCCCTGCTTTATTTCCTTGATATTCATCTTGTGAAATTTACTTCCCTTTCCTTCTCCACAGTTGTCCCCTCTTTGTTTTTCTGTCTTGTCTACTTTCTATTTTGTGTCTTCCGGTCTTCTGCATTCTCATCCCTCCCTTTTTTTTCTTCCTCCTTTTGCCTTATCTACAACGCATTTCTTATCGAGCTTCGTCTAGTATATATTTTCCTGCCCTTCATTTTACTTTTCTTTCCTTGCCTCTTGTATACTTTCATGTACTCGTTTATATTCATTCTGTTGCCTAAATTTCTCCACTAAATGGTTCTCTTTTAACTTTCGTATCCCAGTTACTAATGATTTCTGAAGTACGAGATGATGCTGGGACGTATTTGGCCCTCTTAGGTGATTACTGAGTTCTGTACTATGGGATGCATGCTGATCACGCTGAACCACACGCGTTGCAAAAAATGGCCTTTAGTAGGGGTTTGCATTCCACTTCGCGATTTAAGGTTTAAGCCTACGACCTTTAATCTCATACTCTAAAGTTTTCACAGTCTATCCGTAACCAGGGATTTTTAAGCCCCCGGGCCCGTACTGGCATCGTCCAACGGGTTTGCGACACCTTTTCCCTCTAACCTGTTTTATGTATCTGAGACATTAATAAACAGACCAGTCCATAACAGTCCTCTTCCACTCCGACGGACATTTTTTGGTGTTTCACGGGTGGCTCAGTCAACGTTATCAGTACTTATCCTGCATTATTTATGCCCTTCTGCTAACATTACCACAGCCACACCAGCAGACTGAGCCCTCCCCGCAACACCTATGGTACCGCCAAGTGAGATTTTAATTGAGCGCTATTTACGGACCACCCTGTTTGCCTGTGTCACACTTATGCAATGTGGGTCATTATACAACGGATATTAAGAGCACACAAAATAAGCGGTAACATGAACAAAATCAATCGCTGAGGAGACAAGTATGGGAATATAAGGAGCACACACACACACACACACACACACACACACACACACACACACACACACACACACACACACACACACACACACACACACACACACACACACACACACACACACACACACACACACACACACACACACACACACACACACACACACACACACACACACACACACACACACACACTCTCTCTCTCTCTGTAGGTGCAAAATCAATCGCCAAGGAGGTGCTGTTAATCTTCCTAAGCTGACGAGAACGCGGCAACAACACCCGCGAGTGTGCGAAACTTCCCGACACTCCCATAAATTCCCATCTTGCTTAGATACTCAGCACTCAGCCATAAACTGGATTCCTTGGTTGTTTTTTTTCACACTAGTTCCGTTCACTTGCTGACCCATCTGTTTGGGGGAGAATGAGGAAGGGGAGGAGCAGATGGGGTGGGGGTGAGAGGGAAATGAGGGCAACAGGGAGGGAATGTGAAGGGGGGCTAAGTGGGGGCAAGAGAACGGGGGTAAATAAAGATTAAAAATAAAGGAAAGAGAAGAGTAGTAGAGGGAAGGAAAGAAAAGAAAAGGAGAGAGAATGGAGTAAGTGAAAGGGAGAGGTGAGAAGGGAACAGATGCGAGGGAATGAGGAGGCTAGAAGAGGGAGAAGGGTAATGAGAAGGAGAGTGGAAAGAATGTGAGAGAGAGGATGAGGGGAATGAAGGGAGACGAGAGACAAATGGGGGAAAGGAGAGAGTAGGAAGGGAGAGGTGATGGGCTCCGAAGGAGAATGAAGGAAAAGGATGAGGAGGGAGGGGGATTAGGGGAAGAAAAAGAAGAGAAGAAGAAAATGGAAGGCAGGGGAGGGAAAGGATGGGAAAAAGAAAGTTGGTGGGGGGAGAGAGAAAGGAAAGAGTGTGCAGAGGGAAGTGTGGGGTGGAGAAAGATGGGTGAAAGGAAGAGGAAGAGATAGAGTGAGGCGGGGAGAAGGGGGAGGGGGTCGCTTTTTACCCATGACTCTCAAAATCTCCTGTCCAACATGCACCAGCAGCAGCAACAACAACAACATGAAACACAATAGACCAGCTGACGTCGACTTGTGGTCAGTGAGGTTGTTTGTGAAGGTCTGTGAATCGAAACCCGGCTGGCCATTCCATCACTAGGCCAGCAGGGAGAGATGTGTGGCCCTTCCCCCTCCCTCCCTCTCTCTCTCTCTCTCTCTCTCATCATCATCATCATCATCATCATCATCATCGTCCCCTCCCTCCTTCAGTCGCTCCTCCATCTTTCCATTATTTATTACTTCCCTCCCACACTCTTCCCTAAGTTCATCCTCTCTCCTTTGATCTCTGCTACTTCTCTCCCTCTCTCTCCCCATCCTTCCAACCTTTCTCTCCCTCAGCGCCCTCTCCACATCTGCCAATTCCCTCCTCCTCTCCTTCCTCCACCCCGAATATAAATGACTCCATGAATTTTAAAAGATCGACCGATTTGTTTCGTCTCTCGTATTTTCCACCATACAGTGCAGTTAGCCTGATTATCCAGCCAAGCCTGTGGGGAGGAAGGAAGAAGAAGAAGAGTAGAGCTTTGTTTCCTGTTGTACTTGAGGAGGTACAGTCGGGAGTACAAATTCAGGAAGAGGAATAAGAAGAAGTTGAGGTATAGAAGTGGAGGAGGAGGAGGAAGAAAAAGAAGAGAGCTTTGTTTCGTACTTGAGGCGGCACAGTTGGGCACGAAAATTCAGGGCGTGTCCGGTACTTATCTCCCCGACGCATCTCAATTAGGAATGTTCGCCAGCAGAGGACGGCAGGACGATAAGGACGTAAAATGCTTAGCTATCTTTTGTTCCCGAACGTACAGAAACCCATTGGCTGCAGATTTGGTGATTGCTGTAACATTTCTGTTCGTCTCTACCCTTATTTTTGCTGATGATATTTAACACTTCTGGCCGCATTTTCTTCGACGTAAGATGTTTCCGAGCATCACCACCATAGTTAGGTCTGACTAGGTTAAATTAGCTTGTTTAGGTATGGTTAGGTTAGATGTCAATGTACTGAAGACAATAGGTTAAGTTATACCAAGTTAGGTTGTTATATTGGCTTAGATTTAACTAGGTTAGGTTAAATTGGATTACTTTATTTCAGATATCATCGGGCTGGAACTGCTAGGTTAAGTTCAGTTAGTTTAGCTATAATTGTACATCGTTTTATAAATAGATTATTTACTGAATATCTTCCCGACGCCCACCCACAGCCAGAGTAGCAGTCCCCTTCCACGCCTTTTTCCACACTTGTGTCGTGAGAATTTTCAATAGTAGAATTAGTTGGCTAACTTTAGCCAGAGTTCATGCACCGTGTAACTTAATTTACCCAGGGGAATTTACCGACGGACCTCATGCGTACAGCTGTGTGTGTGTGTGTGTGTGTGTGTGTGTGTGTGTGTAGCTCACCGGGTCGCTCAGGATCACGTGATGGTCGTGATTGTCAGTTTTTACCCTCTGGAAAAGAGAGGTGAGAGCTCATATAGTCCTATCTAAGAGAAAGACCGTGACCACCACACACGCACACACCCATCCCCATGCTCAAGGGAGACAGTAACCACACACTTCGTCAGTGAAACTTTTCGCATCCTGAGCAAGGCGCGAACCTCCGTCTTAATAGATGCCAGGAGAGAGTGTTACCACTGAACCAGCTAGTGGTGTGTGTGTGTGTGTGTGTGTGTGTGTGTGTGTGTGTGTGTGTGTGTGTGTGTGTGTGTGTGTAAAACCGTTTTGCTTTCAAGGGACAATGTGTAACACCAGTAATTTTGTGAATGAATCTCTGAATCGTGTTCTTGGTGGCTCTGAAGATGTCATAGAGTTAATTCCTTAATTATTAATTCTGTGCATTACATCTCTATATCGGAATAGCATGTTATTGATGCAAGCTATGTCTATATTAAAACGATTTTTGTATAGGAAACAAGAAAGAGATTTGGTGTAATAAGCAAAAATAAGTCACCAAGGAAGATATGTTGCAACGCTTCTTATGCTGCCCAGAATACAACCTTCTATCTAACCATGTTGATCACATTTGTCAACTACGATGCTTGGTGTAGTGCCTTCGTCTTACGACCTGCGTGGGTCCTGAGTCTAGAGATCCGGGTGGATGTTGGTAGTATGTCCATTAGTATGCCTGTATTTAATGGCACCCTGTCAGTTGTTACCGATGGCATGCACAGGCTCTGGCACACATAAACTTAGTCATTTAGGGTTAGTAGATTCAACTTAATCCGTCGCATTGGCGCGTTTACATATGCATGGAAACTTAGAGGAGCGATTTTTATTTCTCCTCCGGGGAAGGGGGAGAAGAGGATATATATTATTGTCAACTACAGACTCTGCTTACGTTGTGCTCCCACCATTGGCTAAAGGCAAGTCGTATCAAAAGCATACATTGTTAAGGTTGGTTTGCATATGGTGAAACTAGGCCGCTCCCACAATTTACATACTCAGCATGGTTATATGAAATTCGATGAGCTTTAGCTTTAACATTTTCAAACGTGGGCTAAGCATTGTGATAGGTTACCGTGTGATAGTAGTATAAATGTTATTCTTGGTGTTAATTATTACTTTAACAATATTTAAAACGGCACAGCAATGAATGTTACATAGTCTGATGCACCAGCGCAAGAGATCCATCTGTGTCTGAGAACTTGGCTCATTTCCATAATCACCTACCCCAGCGGCACGGTACTCTGAGGGTGGACGGGGGTGTATAGCGGCTTATACAACCAGTATTATTCCCTCGCTCATTTCTTCTCCTGAATATAGATTACTCGATGAATTTTTAAAACATTCACCGATTTGTTTTGGGTAAACTATTTTTCACCAGCGAAATTTCCTGCACTCTGAGTTAACCACTGTTATTCAATTTGCAAGTGTTACGACTCATGCAACAGCCCAATATATAGTTCTGTGTTACAATGCGGCCAGATACAAAAGTCCGTTCGCCTCTACTACCTTTCTTATCGCTGGAATCTTATATGTTTGAATGACACGTGCTGCAGATGGATCAGATGGATTATGGCACGAAGTTTACGAACCTAACTACGTAAATTTCATCATTCAAAAATCAGCCATGAAAGAGAGTCTGGAGAACCGAACAGGATTTTGAGTCCGATTGTACATTTGGCAAAATGAAATAAATGGAGAATAAAAATAAGTAAATACGTAATCTAAAGGCTGCGTACAACGGATTTCAGAAAGAGCACTACTGGCTGTGTCATTAAAAGCAGCACAGGAGGCGTCGTAACATATGTAACATAGCGATTTTTTTTCTGTATAATGAACATAACATAAATATTCTGTGTGTAATTCACGTTGTTTTAACACTGACTCACCTTGAACCACTAGCATACGAGAAGAAACTGAGGTGAAATATGTTGAATAAGTCAGTAAAGAAAAAGTTTTACGAAATCTACCGTCATGATGTACCCTGTTACACTTTAAATGCTATCATATAACAGAGGGCTAATATATACATGGCACCACATAAGCATATTTGGAGAAGTAGGCATGCGCGCACACACACACACACACACACACACACACACACACATTCTCTCTATTAATCAACTAATCTATCTGTATCTCATTCCCCCCTCCCCCCACACACAAACACGTCAGATATGATTAGGGCTCAAACTGGGACAGGACTCAGTAACAACACACAATTAAACAGATTCACACCTAAGCTAATTACAAGTTTAGCACAGTGAACGCAGTTGGTACACACAGCACAGTACATAAAGCACATTACAGTACATCTGCCAAGCCGTGTTCGTCTTGGTTTTGGATGCTTCTTCGCTCTGCTTCGAAAGCGATTATTACCTCCGCCAAGGAGGTTATGTTTTCACCCCTGTCCGTATGATTGTTTGTTGGTTGGTTGGTTTGTGAACAAGATTACACAAAAACTACTGGATAGATTTCCACGAAACTTGATAGAAGAATGGATCTTGGCCCAGAATACACCCCATTAAATTTTGGTGCGGTTCCAGATAAAGGTGAGGATCCATGAATTATCTTTCACTTTCTTTAACATTGCGAGATAGGGCGTTGGCGGAGGTATGCGCTCAACTGTGTGCCATTCTAGTTGTTACTGTAATTGTTTATGTTGCTGTTGCTGATATTCTTATTCTTATTATTCTTATTATTATTAATATATTAGTGTTGTTATTATTATTATTATTATTATTATTATTATTATTATTATTATTATTATCACAAGGTATTATTTTTTGAATAACTACACAGATGGTACAGTAAAAAACGTTCAGGACGTCAGTACCCTCCTCTGACTTTGTCAGGTGGAGGGTAAAAAAAGAAAGTCAAAATCACAGCTAGGAAAGAAGATTAGAGAACTTTGAGCTGATATTCATATTGGCCATGTAATTTTGTATTTGTTTGCAAAAACTGAATTCAACTGAGTCATGCACTGGCGAGTTTTGGCCGGTTAAAAAATTGAAAAAAATGTGCATGTTTGCCAATCTTCTTCTCAGTTTCTTAACTCAATTTAAGAAACTATGTACTGTATGTACAGCCTATAGAAATCCACCATAACACTCGCTATCACGGGGGGCAGTGCATTGATATAAGTTCTTTGTAATTTGACAAGGTAAAAGTCTCATTCCGATGCTGTTAATAATGAGATGTGAAACAGATAATATTTATAATCCTTTAGATTTTGGATGGTCAAGTCTGTAGATTTTTGGATGGTCAAGTCTGTAGATTTCTTGTACATGACAATTTAATAGCACGGTAGTGCTATTAATAGAGATGGGCAGGAACCAGTAAAAACAAATCAAAATCACTGCCAAGAAAGAAGATTAGCGAATTCTGAGTTGATATTCACATTGGCCATGTAATTTTGTGCTTACATGGAAAAATTAAGTCAACTGAGCTGTGACCACGCAAGTTATGGCAGGTTAAGAACTTGAAAAAAATGCACACTTTTGTCAATCCTCATCTTTTCTTCTTCATTTTCATCTTCTTGTTTCTTAGCTCACTTAGTCTGAGAAACTATAAGAAACCCTCCGTAAGACTCACCACCTCCGGGGATAGTGCAGTGGCTAAGTGCTTTGTAAAGAAAGCAAATTTGCCATCAAGCATGCAACTGCCTTTACCTAACGCACAAAGGTCAAGCGCATCATGTCTGTTTTTCAAGTAATGCACTGCTGCAAATGCTGAGTGTGGAGAGTTACATTTTTCAGTGCAGAATAAGAAGAAGAAGAAGAAGAATCCCCAAAAGATTTATCCCCCTCCGTCCCCTCCTAAGGGTGGTGTCAGGGATGGCCTAGGTGGTCGGTGTGACCTGGGTGGCCGCAAGTGTATAGTAAGTAGCCGTGGCTATTTACACTCATAGTATTATACGGCTTAACATCAGTGACGCATTTCATTGCTGCAGATGTACATCAAGAATGCTAACTTTTATTTTAAAAATACTTTACATACTTCACTGTGTTGATTTTGTGCATACATACAAACATTATATGTATATATATATATATATATATATATATATATATATATATATATATATACAGTATACAGTATATATACAGTATATATATATATATATATATATATATATATATATATATATATATATATATATATATCGTGTTGTTTTTTTTATTGTATTTCAACCACACCCAAACAAAGGGTCAAAGACCCCCAGACCATTATATATTTTGAATCAGGGTGACCCAAGGATGGTTTTAGGGGGGTCATAATTCAAATCTCGGTCATTTGAGGTCACCAGTAGTGTCACGAGTTGACGCGATTCTCTATTTAAATAAACTCGTGACATTGAACTTTGGTGGGAAACTGCGAATTCTAATGGAATCCCAGTAAATATCACTCAGTCAACCGCCACGTATTCACCCGATTGGGAGTGTTTTCAGAAAAAATTTTCACTGTTTCATAAGTGATTGTCTTTGTGCACGACATTAGCACCTCCGCTGAGTGATTTATTATGGGCGTGTTTCACTCACAATTTTTTCGTTAGCCATTAGCAAGTACGGCCCGCTCTCGCCTCTCTCTCACAATTTGAACCAGTCAGGATTTGAGCATCGTGGAAGCAGGTTCAATTGGGCCCAGTGTGGAGCAGTGCCACCATTGTCCAGCGAGTTCCTGAATTCCCACCTAGTGTGAGCTGGCGAGAGGTTTAGCGTGTGTGGCAGCATCCTTCCTCAGCAACGACGCCCAGTTCATCCAGCCTAGCCCCTTTTCTGACCAGTATTTTTCTTTCATTTTCCTAGGTTTAAGAGTCAGCTTTTGAGTGAGCGAGTGAGTGTGTTCTCCTTATTTTGAATTCATTTTGAAACATGTAATGTAAATTTATCTCAATGTAATCAATAAATTTACAGTTCTTTTCTCTTGAGCTTAATGTAATGTAAACTCGTGTTTTATTTCTCCACATTAAACTTATTTTAGTTATAGCTCCTAGTTTGCATAAACGCTTCGCATTATTCATAACTGGTACTGAGGTCAGTCCTTTTTATTAACTTAAATCCATTGTGCAACCAGGAGTTAATGCACCGGCAAGAACCTGTTTATCATTAATAGCATTAGACATTGACTGTCAGGGGTGGAGTCACTTTCTTCAGAGGCCAACAATACTAATAAACAGCACGTGTGAGTAATTAGTCTCTGCTGTGTACTGTTGAGAAAGTTTATAAATTCTCGTCCTTAGAGAATCGGCGAAGTAAGTCGGCATAAAGTAATCATTGCATGATTTTCACAAGTCAATTCTTTGTCCTGTTCTCAAGTATTATTGAATATACATCTTTAATATTGTATATTCTCCAAAAAAACCGTGACAGGTAGAGAATTCGCCTTGTTTTTACCCCTGCAGCCCAGTTTTGGCATGGAGACTCACGTGACCTCCAGTTCGGACATAGACAACGTGAGGTTGATCTCCGAGGTCGTTTGGGGTCACTGATCGGAGGTCATTTGAGGTCTCTGGTAATACACCTCGAACGAGTGAACCCACCACTCAATTTTTGGCATAGAGACTCACATGACCTCCTGTTCGGACTTAGGCTATGTGAGATTGACCTCCGAGGTCATTTGAGGTCATTGATCGGAGGTCATTTGAGGTCACCGGAAATAGTTAACAAGCATTCACAAATGCTGTGTCTTAGTCTGCGAAAGCTGAAATAGAGAGTTCCTGGACCTTTTACAATCCGTCTTCAAAAGCATAAGAAGTACATGGTATTTCTGGAGTAGAAAGATTGCACTAGAACAAATAGGATTAGAGTGTTGACCTTTTTGGCCCGGCAACGCCTGGTACCCCTCCTAGTTTTTATATATATATATATATATATATATATATATATATATATATATATATATAGACAGACACATAGATAGATAGATGTAGATATAGATATAGATATATACCCAATTCCCTTAATCCCGGAATATATATATATATATATATATATATATATATATATATATATATATATATATATATATATATATATATATATATATATATATATATATATATATATATATATATATATATATATGTATATATACCCAATCCCCTTAATCCCGGATGATGTGGCCACAACAAATTGCTTCCATTAACCTGTCCTCCGCGATCAGGCAGCCTAATCCCTCCTATCTTAGTCTCCTCCTTCACCACCTCACTCACCCACAGTCTTCTTATCTCACATGATCCATTTTCTATAAATGACCAGATCTCCTTTGCATTCATTTCTTTGTCACACAGTCTCTCCAGTACTCTCAGCAATCATTTACTTATGGGTGAAAGTGTGAGGGTAGTCTAAGGTTTGATGTGTAGTGTGTTATCACCAGAATTGCGACTCGTCATCCCGTGAGTTGTGATGAAGTGCCTGAGGTGGTGTGGTGGTGGTGGTGGTGATGGTGGTCGTGTGGTGGTGGTGGTGACAATGTGGTGGTAGTGGTTTTGTGGCAACGTGGTGGTGTAATCATAGTGGTGTGGAGGTTTGATGGTGATGTTGTGGTGGAGTGAGTATGGCGGTGTAGTGGTAGCTGAAAGTGATGTGTGGTGATGAGATGGTGGAGTGATAGTGATGGTATAGTTTTGGTGAAGGAGTTCTAGTGATGATATAGTGTGGTGTGGTGGTGGTGGTGGTGGTGGTGTGGCAGTGGTGGCGTGTTGGACTGTGCTGGTGTGGTGATGGCTGCGAAGTTTGTGTTAGTGTTGACCAAAGACCTTGCTTTGCCAACCCACGCCGACATCAGCCAGCAAATTTCCGTAGATTTTCTTACTCATCACAATTGACCTCCATTATATAACTCTTTCCAGCAGTTAAGCTTTCATAACTTGCCTATGCAAAGGAGAATGCACGGTATGTTTTATAAGACGACTGGGGTAAATAGTCTAAATTACTGTTTGTTGACTTTAGATGATATGCAGTAAAGTGAGAGGTGCTTAGGTCACATCGACACTAACCACTCAACCCTCACACTTTCTAACTTATTTTGTCCTATTTGTCTGCCGCAGCTTCTATACTAAATTACAATTAAACTAATTTTGCAAATGACAGCGTTTAACTTAGGTAAGTTGGGGGGTTGTACGCCAAAATTGCTGTCTGGCAAATATGAAGTACTGAGTCAAGACACAGTCAGACCACACTTACCGTACTCCAATCAGCCAGTATATATATATATATATATATATATATATATATATATATATATATATATATATATATATATATATATATATATATATATATATAATATAAAAACCGTTTGCGCAGTAGTGTTGTGACCGTGATGGAGCATCATTTCCACCATGTTTCAAACTAACAGCTCCTAAGGACGTAGGAATTCGACCCACCCTAATATATATATATATATATATATATATATATATATATATATATATATATATATATATATATATATATATATATATATATATATATATATATATATATATATATATATATATATATATATATATTAGGGTGGGTCGAATTCCTACGAACTTAGAGCTGTTAGTTTGAAACATGGTGGAAATGATGCTCCATCACGGTCACAACACTACTGCGCAAACATTTTATATTATGTACGCTTACTCCAGCAACTTTCACTCCAAAATCGACGAAATTATGACAAAAATGAAGGATCTAATTGATATGTGTTAGAGGATTTCTAGCACGATTTAGCTTTGAACGAACCATAAAATCATCTGCTTGCCTGTATTCAATTTACACAAACAGTATTCTGCCAATATAAACAAAAAACTACAAATCGCAAATGTACAGTACAGTATATGAAAAAACAGTGACAAATAACATAACCCATTTCCGATCAATTTCATTAGCAAACGTAATCACGAACCAGGCACTTATGTTCCGAGCAGAAGACTTACTTACTCTCAAGCTTCTGGAAATCTCTTACACTGCAGAGGCGTGCCGCGTGGCACCTGGTGCCCCTTGGCTTTTTGCATGGTCGATGTTACATCTTTGACGCAACGCTCAACACCTCCAGAGTGACAAGGGTAGCGTTGGACCAAGATTATGGGTTGGCTGTCATCCATTGTGACTTTCTTCAAAAGTGGATTGATTGTGGCAGAGAGTTTGTCTAGCTGCACCAGCTCGGTGTAGTTCTTGGCGTCGAAATCTATCTTCAAAGCCGATTTATCAAACACTCTGACATCGTCGCCGTCGTTCTCCCGCGCTCACTGAATGAGTGCCACAGCCAGGCAACGTACATGTAGATCTTCATCAGCAACAGCTGACAGCAGGATATTTTCAGGGTGACATAAGCTACTGCTATTGCTGGGTATTAGGCAAACGATGCCCTGATCTTCTGGTGGCAATTCTCGCAATAGTTCCACCATCCGAGGAGTAGACTGTAGCACCAGTCGAGCAGGGCAGTACTCCCGAGGTGGATGGAAAGCTGATGACAGGGAGTGCTGGAGCTCCCGTTTCATCAGCCCTCAGGACTAGTTCCTGACCATCCCCCTTTGCTGAACTTTTTAAGTGTCTCAGTTACACAGAGAGTAGGCCAGCAGGCTCTCCAACACAAATTTCTCTAACTATTTACACCAAACTACATGCACAGTACACAATACACTTCCTATTCAAAATTCAACAAAAATGGCGTCTCTTCACCAAGCCTCAGAGTCCCCAGGGGGGGGGGACCATAAATGCCCCCACCATCCGCCCCTCTCCCGGTGACGGCTTGAGGTGCCTGGAACCACTGTCTGACTCTCTTCTTCATTTCTGCAACATTCGCGGCCTTTCCTCTAACTTTTGCTCTGTTGAGCACCACCTCCCCTCCTCTAAACCTCACCTTCTATTTCTAACGGAGACTCAGCTGTCTGAGGCAACTGACAGCAAACCCTTTTCTGTATCCTCCTACTTTCTCTATACTCATTTCAAAGCCAAAGGTGGCTGTTGTGTATATATACGCAACGACTTATCTTGCTCTCGTGTTCCTGAACTCGATTCTTCTGAATTCTCTACACTCTGGCTTCGGCTTTCCTGTCATTCTCTGACTAAATATATCTGTGCTGTTTACTTATCCCCTAATTCTACTGACTATCAAAAATTCTTTGACTATCTTACTTCTACGATGGAACACATTCTATCCATTTCTCCTTTCTCTGAAATCTCCATTCTAGGAGATTTCAATGTTCACCACCACCTTTGGCTCTCCTCTCCTTTCATGGATCCACCTGGTGAACAAGCCTACATCTTTTCTATCCTTAATGACCGAGAGCAGCTTCTACAGCACCCTACCCGTATCCCTGACCGCCTTTGAGAGAGCTCCAACATACTTGACCTCTTCCTCACAACTAATCCTTCTGCTTACTCTGTTAATCTTTTCTCTCCGTTGGGCTCCTCCAATCACAACCTTATTATCTTAACCTATCCTATCACTCCGGTACGGCCTGTGGACCCTCCAGGGTAACGTCGTCTGTGGCATTTTGGAGCAGCGGACTGGGAGGCCCTGAGGCAGTACTTCGTTGATTTTCCCTGGAATGATTATTGCTTCCATGGCCGGGAGCCATCTGGTGTGCCTTGCGCATTACAGAGGTTATTCTCTCAGGCATGAAAGCATACATTCCTTTCTCATATCCTTTGACTAATGCAAGAAAGCCTTGGTTTAATCACGTTTGTTCTAATGCTGTCCGCAACAAGGAGAGGGCCTACAAAAGGTACTGGAGCCAACCCACCCCTGAATCACATCATCTTTACGTTTCTGCCCGGAATCGTGCTAAGTCTGTTCTTCGCTCTACTAAAAATAATTTCATCCATACTAAATGCTCTCAACTCTCCAACTCGAATTCTTCCCGCTCCTTCTGGCACCTTGCCAAAAACCTTTCTAACAACTTTACCTCATCATCCTTCCCTCCTCTTTTCTACTCTGATGATTCTGTAGCTATTTCTTCTACTGATAAAGCAGATCTCTTTGCACAGACTTTCTCCTCCAATTCCACCTTAGACGATTCCGGTGCTGTTCCTCCATCACTTCCCCCCTCTGACTTCCTCATGGCTGACATTAAAATTTCTTCAGTTGATGTATTTTCTGCCATCACTGGCCTCAGTACTAACAAGGCATATAGGCCTGATGGGGTCCCTCCTGTTGTTCTCAAGAACTGTGCTTCTGTGCTTACACCCGCCTAGGCAAACTTTTTCGCCTTTGTCTGTCAACTTGTACCTTTCCTTCTTGCTGGAAGTTTGCTCTCATTCAGCCAGTCCCAAAGAAGGGTGACCACTCCCAACCCTCCAACTATCGTCCAATTGCTTTAACGTCCTGTATTTCAAAAGTTTTCGATCCAATTCTCAATAGAAAAATTTTAAGGCATCTTTCCTATCACAACCTTCTTTCCGATCGTCAGTATGGGTTCCGTCAGGGACGCTCCACTGGCGATCTTCTCACCTACCTTTCAGACTCCTGGTCATCCTCCTTTTGGGACTTTGGCGAAAGCTTTGCCATTGCACTTGACATCTCAAAGGCTTTCGATCAAGTCTGGCATAAATCTTTAATTTCCAAACTGCCCTCCTACGGTTTCTATCCTTCTCTCTGTGCCTTCATCGCTAGCTTCTTTTCTGGTCGTTCTATAGCCGCTGTTGTAGACGGCCATCGTTCTTCTCCTAGATCTATCAACAGTGGTGTTCCTCAGGGCTCTGTCCTATCACCAACTCTCTTCCTTTTATTCATCAATGATCTTCTAAGCTGTACATCTAACCCTATCCACTCATACGCTGATGACTCCACCCTTCACCTTTCCATTCGGTTCCCGCAACGCCCATCTCAACAGTTACTTCAACAAACAAGGGATGAGGCTATGGTACACCTAATGTCTGACTTGGCTCGTATCTCTGACAGGGGTAAAAATAATACGGTTGTTTTTAATGCATCTAAGACTCAGATCTTACACCTATCAACCCGACAAAATCTTCCACAGGTATACCCACTAATGTTTAATAATATTCATCTTAATCCTGCATCATCCTTGAAAATGCTTGGGGTTTCATTTACTCGGGACTTATCTTGAAAAGATCATATTACAAATCTTGTAAAATCTGCTTCCAAGAGATTGGGTGTGCTAAGCCGACTCTGCTCTTTCTTTACCCCTGCACAATTGTTGACTCTATACAGTTGTTTTATCCGCCCCTGTGTGGAGTACAACTCTCATGTGTGGGGAGGCTCCCCACATACAGCTCTTCTCAATAGGGTGGAGTCAAAGGCTTTTCGTCTCATTAACTCTCCTCCTCTTACTGACTCCCTTCAACCTCTGTCTCTTCGCCGCACTGTTGCATCTTTATCTTTTTTCTATCGCTACTTTAATGGTCACTGCTCCTCTGAACTGTCTGCTTGCATTCCTCCACCTCTATGACGGGCGCATAGCACCCGTCTGGCAGCAAACTCTCATCCCTTTTCCGTCCAACTCTCTAATGCAAGAGTTAACCGTTACTCTCAGTCTTTCATTTATGCAACAGGTCAGCTCTGGAACTGTCTCCCTCTGTCTGTATTTCCTTCTGCCTATGATCTCCAGTCTTTCAAATGCAGTGTGTCCAGGCATCTCAAAATGATCGGATCTTGAATTTGGCTCTGTATTGTATTTTGTTTTTCTCTTGGAGGGAACTGTTACTGTGGGCTCATGGCCTTTGGTTCCTTCTTCCTCGTATAAAAAAAATATATATATATAGAAGAAATTCTTGGCGCTATCCTGACACGAACTGTTCGTTCTCACTTTGAACCAAGCTGGCGAGTAAAAGTTGAGAATGAATGATACAAGTCGTTTCAATACTGGAGATGGCTCTTCTGACGACATGTAGAGCCGTAGTGTACAGTTGACTTTAGTTAGCCATCTGGCATGGTTCAGTGGCCCTGGCTGCACAGATGGTTTCAAAACTGCGCCTTCGGCTCCTCCAACTTGCACTGCCAGATATGAGCTGTGCAAGTATCGCTGATCTTTGCTGAGATCCTTCTCAACTTCATCTGGCAGAGTGCAAGTTCTTCCACACACCCGTTCATAGTCTACAATTATTAGATCCTTTGGACTGAACTCAAAGGATCTACCTACTTCCCCTCTGGAGCCAGTTGGACACGTCGTTCCACCGTCAATGGCTTCAAAATTCCGTCTGAAAACTACTTTGATGAGATGTAACAAACAGACAAGCATTGTAATGGTCTCTCCAGCTGGGTTTCCAGCACATGAATCACCCCATTCTTCTTGCTAATGTTTACGTTCGTGCCATCACAAACAATTGCTTGCAGTGATTCTGCTGAATTGGTCTCATGGACAACCGACATGATCTCATTGGCGATATCCACTGTTTTTCCACTTTCACAGTTGCGCTGCCAGATTTTAATACAATCAATCAATTTTCCATTATCAGGGGAGACTTGATCTATATAAGCAGCATCAAGGAAGCCAGTTACTGAGCAGTGATCCTCCTTGTTGATGACTCTCTCACCATGAGGTGTTTTACTCAGAGTCTTGTAAATTTTACCATCAAAACCCAGACAAACTACAACTGTCATGTTGCTTTGATGCTGTTGAATGGCAATATCCCACCACTATCTTCTTTGACGCCGAAGTTTGCTAGGATCAATTTTTTTTTCCTCAGCAAGAAAATCCATGTCCTTCACTGCCTCATTCACTATGGGGCATATATCTCTGTTGGTCATTTGGGATCGGTCTGATACACGACATAGTTCAGGTTATGCCAATCTATTATGACCCTGCTTGCCTCTCTCTACTTCTTCAGTACCATCATTATCATATTGATCATTTGATATATCACAACTAGTATCATCAATATCATCCCTACATGCTGTTCCTGCATCTTCTTCATCATGCATGCCTTCCTGAGATGACTTATCATGATGCTTTCTTTACATTTGGCTGTTTGCGGTGAGTTCATTTTTTGCTGTCTTTTGCTTGTCTACTGCGCCGATGTACCTTTTCCTACAACCGTTTTGGTCCATCCAAAAGGGCAACTCTTCAGGAGGTATCTTGAAAGCTCGGGCACAATGACAGACCTTTCTCGAGCATCAACATTTTTGCAGCATATACAACAACAGATGTCAAATAGCACATCAAAGCTGACCAACTTCTCCAAGTAGGTGCCTGAAGTCCTCTTGTTTGCAGAGTATTCTCCTACCTCCTGAGGTTTTGTTATCAAGCGTTTCACACGGATGACAATGTTCTTGTAGTCAGTCATAGGAATCGATGCCTTCTCATATATTTCTACTACTTGGTCAGCAATAGTTTCAGCATAGGTTCCCGTGCTTGATAACGGATCTGTCATTTTGTGTTCCAAGTATTCTATAATGACATCTTTTCATGTAGGTAGCTGATGCAGTGGAAGACTAGGAGGTAAACCAAATACGGAATCTTTGACCTTTTCCCTCCTGCTGCAGGTAGCCATCATTCCAACACAGGGTATAAATGAAGGCAAAAAGTTAAAACTAACAACTGACAAGCACAGTTCGTTTATGTAACCGGTAACAAAGCTGTCAAAATCAATATCGTCACTTTCAAAGCTGCCAAAGTTCGTATTATCGATAAATTATTACTGCTCTCATTCGGTATAAGCATATGATAAAGTTGCTGGAGAAGCGTCGGCCGATTTTTAATAATGCAATTATATTATGTGAATATAGTGTTTCGAGCATCATATAATCCATGTTTCATTGAATTTAAATTTTTCGATCCATCCTAATATATATATATATATATATATATATATATATATATATATATATATATATATATATATATATATATATATATATATATAACATTTCCTCAGTGACTTGCCATTCACTCGTTATCAGTTCTAGCAACAGTCAGATTTACGTAGCTTAACGTGGAAGGGAGAAAACTTTTTCTATATATGCCGTGTGTTTGTAAAGCCTAAAATATTAAGATGTGTTAACTTGACAAGTTGACATGCTCTGCTCTGGAGGTCTGGCAGGGTATGTGGTGTTATCACCGTGGCTGGTGTGTCCACGTGTGTTGCAGTGTCTTGTGGGTATTTTATTCGCCATTTCGATCGCTGGTTGGTGTCAGTGTGCATGCTTGCCTGCGTTCGTGTGTGTGTGTGTGTGTGTGTGTGTGTGTGTGTGTGTGTGTATGTATGTATGTGTGTGTGTGTGTGTGTGTGTGTGTGTGTGTATGTATGTGTGTGTGTGTGTGTGTGTGTGTGTGCGTGTGATGGTGAAGAGAGGCTGGAGGGCAGGGCTGAGTTCTTACAACGTTGATAGACGCGTGTGTTGGTGCTGGTGTGGTGGTGCAGGGTAAAGTAAAGAGTGACGCTGTTTGATGAGATATCGTCTAAATGAAATGCATGATAGTTTTTTTTCAGGTTTGTTATGTTTCATTTATGTAGGCTATTCGTTAGCCTAATATGAATGTAGACCTCTGAGTATATGTGTTTGTTGGCCTGTATACATGTTTAGGCCTGTATAAATGGATGGATGGATTTCTGAATGTACAGTATGTATGCGGGTATGTATGTAAGTATGTATGTATCAAACACCCGACGCCATGGTCCAGTGTTCTAACCAGGGTGGTCACAAGTATCTGGTAGATATTTCCGTTCTTACATTACTGTGAAAAGTGAGAGATCTGTGAAGCTTATTTACTAACACATGACAGGCTTCCACAACGGAAACCCTTGCTCTGTTTAGGTATCAGCATCAGTCCATATGTGATCCACTGCAGAACCGAACCTTCTCCTCGGAGGAAGAGTGTTAACTAAAAATATCCTTTCCCAGCCTGGCGAAGTCTGAATGAAGAATGGGTGTCAGCAGGATGAGTGATGCATGTGAGAGCCAGTGTGTTGTAATGGCTGTGTTTGTGTGCTTGAGAGTGTGTATATGTCATCGGTAAAACTGTGGATGGAAGAATATATGTAGAAGTGAAGGTTAGAGTGAATGAAGCAGGAAAGTTGCTAGGAGAAATGAAAAAAATATTTAGATGTCGTTCGCTTAGAATGGATGTAAAGAGAAGGCTGTTTGAGGGTACAGTGGTACCGACTGCGTTATATAGGGATGAAATATGGACTATGGATATACTAGAGAGGAAAAATTTGAATGTAACGGAGATGAGGTGTCTGAGGAGTATGTGTGGAGTGACACGTATAGGTCAAGTGAGAAATGATGAAGCGCGAAGGAGAACTGGAGTTGTGCGGGAAATGGCTGATCGAGTTGAGCACAGAATGTTGCGATGCTTTGGGCATATGGAGAGAATGGATGAAGAGCAACTGGTAAAACAGATAACTGGATCGGATGTGAGACGTGTAAAGCTGAGAGGACGACCACGGATAGGATGGATGGGCAATGTGAAGAGAGCAATGGTTGCGAGAGGGATGTCTGTTGGACAAGGAAGAGTGGCTGCACATGATAGGAATGACTGAAGAGAAAATGTGAATGAATAAATGATGACGCAGCCCTGAGGGGATATTCTCCCACATTAGGTCTGATCAGCTGATCAGATCAGGTGCGGATAAGGGGTTGGGTCCATTATGATGTGGCAGGGGTAAACCAGCTCTGCTGTCGGACCCCGCTGCAGATATCGCTGATTGCACTGCACGGTGACCCTCGTGCGGTGTAGTGCGGTGAGGATCTGTCCCTTCTCCTCTGTGGGCTAAGATACGATGAAAAGTGTGTGTGTGGATGAGTAAATTGGGAGTGTGTCGTCCTGTTTCGGCTACCTTCTTGTCTTTGGGGGAAGCAGCCTAGGTACATAGATATACTGAAGATAGATAGAACTGATTCATCAGCACATCTCAATGCGAGTTATTTTTCCTCACAACAGCCATTACATTATTCACATTTACATTTGCTTTTTTTAAACACAACGCTCAAAGACTTCCACAGAGCTCTGCACCAGTATGCAAAGGTCTCTTCACTAACGAGCAAGACATCATCTGCATGCATCAGATTTGAGATACTTTTCCACTTACCACTGTCCATTACTCTTCTTATTGTTTCTCCATACCCTAGATTTTAACGTCCCTAGATTTTAACGTCTCTCATTGTCCCATCCATATATACACTAAAAAGCCATGGGGACATCACACACTCCCCTCATTCTAACTCTGATATCTAACCAGTCACTTAGAAATTCAGCAACTGTACAGTATCTTATACTTTACCATCATAATGACTCTTCACAGCATCCAGTAGCTATTTGTTCATCCCATACCAACGTAATGCCTTCCATAATCTTTATTCGCTGTTAACTCTCTCAGTTTGTGTACACCCTTTCGTTTTTACTAGCATCAGGCAATTTTATTCAATGTAAGTGAACCCTGTAGTATTAAAGGGGTCAATGAAGACTATTTTTAACTCCCACAACTCCAAAATTCTCGCTAAACATGGATAAAGCAGTCCGGATATAACAACAAAGAATACATTAAAAATAGACGTCATGTTTGCCAAGAGGCTAAAGTGTAGTGAGCAATATAGCAAAGGAAGAGTAGAGATAGCTGCAACCCACAGTTCATCCGGACGTGTACCGAGTAAACCGTAGGAAACTAAGGCTGTAGTCCTAAGTCAACTTTTAAGGAGGTGGGGGAGGGGAGTGAGTTAAGGTACGTTTGTGCATCCGGGTGGGTCCTCTGTCCAGGAACAACGTCAAGTCGCCACAGCTGGAAGGCGTCCCTCTCTAGAGGTAGCAAAGGAAGAGATGATAAAAACAACCTTCGCTCACGAGAACATTGCCGCTCTTATCCCTGCATCTTCCTCATTTATTGTCCTCTTTCATCCATCTCGTGCCCAATCTTACTTTATTTCGCCTCTGCTCTGCCTCAGCATTTTGCCGTCCTTATCTGAGGCTCATAAAAGATACCATCGTCATAACCTTGGCAACAACAAACAAGCTCGAAAAGGCACATAGGTCTACTGATGTTTTCTTTTTTTATACTCCTGTCTCCTTGGACATCAATCTCCGGTCACATGCCTTTTCCTTCCATTAGCTTGCTCAGGATTCTTTCATCTAAGAAAAAGAACCGTCTGATATTACCTAAAGTACAGGGTGGTCCATACCGATCCTCTTCCACTCCGTCAGGCAAATAAACTTATGTCGATGCGACGGCCCAGTCAGCGTTAGCAGAATCTATCCTGTATCATATGTCAAATCCCTATTCCCATGGCTTCACTCACGCCCACACCAGCAGATTAAGCCATATCCACAACACATAAGATACCGTCAGGTGAATTTTTCGTGGTATGCTATTAGTGGAGGGCAGTTACTACGTTCCGCCAGAACAATGATGAGGTTTCAAGGACAGCATTTGTAACACGCTAGGCGTCCACACAAAAGGTTTGCTAGCCCAGCCTGATGATTTATATCATGTAACCCACACAAGTGGCTCCCTGGACGAAAGCGGGTGTGGATGAGAACTATGGATGAAAGTGATACAGAACTCCCTGCCGCACCATCAAGCATTTGGTGTGGACACGTCCTTAGTTCCAGCTAAAGGCATCTTTTTCTATTCGGTTCAGCGATACTCACCACTGAGAAAGGGTTAAGAATTATATTGAGTAACATCATTGCTGAGAATTAATTTGCAGTTTATCCATTCAACGTCAGACGATATTATTTAGCTCAAAGAATCACACCGCAGCTCAGAGGTTAATTCAGTAATAAGTTCTTACACCCCTTAATCCAAGGACATTTTTTGTTCCTTGTACTTGCAGACGAATTTATTAAGCTTGGATGAGGGTTTTCGGTCTAAGAGACAATTAAAAAAAAAAAGTCTTCATGAACCCCTTAACTACCCGAAATACACTCGGAAGTTGAATTAAGTCACGGTAGTTGGAAAAAAGAAGAAAAAATACGTCATCACACTGAAGGAATTAAGCCACAGGACGTCTGTAATATATTTTTCTTTATCTTCAACTTGGGAGTGAATTTCGAACTGGACATATATATAGGGTATGAGAGTCAGTAAACCCTTCTGCACTAGAGTGAGTTTTTAAAATCTGAATAAACACCTTCGACTGCAAAAAGAAGTCAATAAAAATAAGTCATCGGGTTGAAGGAGATGTCGGTACATGCAACCACCCATTCAGCGTATGAACAAAATGGTGCATCGAGGCCCTTCAGGTTCCACTGATATTCCCTGAAACGCAGTGACTTTTTAGATTTTTGTTCTTTTCATCATCAGACATTTGTGTTTAGCCTAGAAGAGCCCCTTGTTGCGAAAGGGTTAATGAAGGAAATATCTAACCACTCATTGTTTCACTTTGTTCATGATTGTGTGTGCAGTGATAACTGCTTCTATACTTTTTATACCATATACGTGTTAATGTAACCCTTTGCTCGTACGCATCCTTCCCTGCTTGGCCTTCAGCGACAGTGTTCCCCAGAGTGCTGGGGCTTGTACTGATTGGTAAATAAAGAACCTAAATAAAAAACACTAAAAAAAATAATCTAAAAATCGTCTTAAAGGTAGCCAGACTGTCATTAAAAGGACGTCCTGTGGCTGAAGGGACCTGAGCTATGTTTCTTCTTGCGTTTCGGTGTATCTATTTTTCCTTCGCTTTAACGTGGAGGAGATTTTCCCTTTCCTCCTATTTCCTGTAGCCCAGTGACAAAATACAAAACTTTGACTGCATATGCTTTTCATAATATTTTTCGTGCCCAGTAACTTATTCAAGTGATACCGGTAATCTTTTTACAGTTCAGAATTGGAGAGAGAGAGAGAGAGAGAGAGAGAGAGAGAGAGAGAGAGAGAGAGAGAGATGAAATGTTAAGCCTAGTTAAAGAGATAAGACTATAAAACTCTTATTCAGGTTGACGATGAATTTATTTCTTGAACCTCATCAGCACTTCAGCACGAGGCCGTCAGTTTTGCTTTATTTTTCCTGCAACTAAAAAATTATATTCAGCTTTGGAAGAGTCGCCAAGGGGTCAGTGAAAGAGTCAGGGAAAGCAGTAAACTAATAATCCAGTTGGAAAATCTCTCAACTGAAAAAATTATCTTCCGGCGGTATACAAGAAATACTGTATTAAAGAAGGTAAAATTAGATATCAAAAGTTTGGGAAAAAAAGGTCGGGATGATGTTTATTATTATTATTATTATTATCATTATTAGTATTAGTATTACTATTAGTATTATTGCTACTGTTATTTTTATTGATATTATTATTATTTAGTTTTACATTATATTCATTACGTATCAAAAGATGTATGATATAAAATAACATCAGTGTTTCTGTACCATAATATTATTCGTTTTTCCATGATCTGTACCATTCTAGCCTTGGTTCCTTCTACTCTCCTGCCATTACATCCTTCCGCCCTGCCAACACGCATATAATGTTCTCTCTCTCTCTCTCTCTCTCTCTCTCTCTCTCTGTTTTCCTTTTTTTCTCTCTCTCACCTCTTCACACACTCTCCTATCTTCGTGTTCATGTTTTCCTTCCAGTTCTCATGTCCACTCGTATTCTTATGTTCCATTCTCCCTGCCCTGACATTACCTCCTCCCTGCCTGAGCATCTCTCCGCATTCACCCTGTTTCCAGCTTCCCTTAGAGCCACGTTCTCTCTCACTCTTTTGTTGTTTAGCGTTCGTACGTTTCCCCATCTCTCTTACAATCCCTCCTTGTTTTAGCTTTTTTTCTTCTTCCATCACAGTTCCACTCTCCCCCGTCAACACATCCTCTCGTCCCTTATCCCTGTCCCTCGCTTCCACATCCCTTCTGGCCTTCAAGCTTTCATCTGCTTTTATATATTATCCTCTTGGTTATATATCCCCCCTGCTTATGTGATACCCCCGTTTTCACGATCCCATCCCCCCTGCCTCTCACACGTTTTCTCCCTCCCTTACCATCCCTTCCACTTACATGATCCCTCCCGTCCTTGGTGCTGCAGAGGGACGCCTTCATGTGGTGGCACCGATATAGCCGGGTAGCTCCACTACCCGGTTATAAAAACATCCCTCAGCTTCCAGTCCTCAAGAAGGGGATTGGTGGACAACAGGAAGAGGGTAATCTCAGCCTGCAGTCCATCGGGTTCACGTTTCAGATACACCTGGGGCTACAACAACAACAACTACAACAATAACTACTACTACTACTATTACTGCTACTACTACTCCTCCTTCTTCTTCTTCTTCTTCTACTTCTCCTCCTCCTCGTCCTCCTCCTCCTTCTCCTACTACTACTACTACTGCTACTACTACTACTACTACTACTACTACTACTACTACTACTACTACTACTATTACTACTACAACTACTACTACTTTTTATTATAAAATCACCTCCATCCACTGGGGAATTATATTGTGAAGATCAAAACCAACCTTCCTAATACAGCTCACCATTTGGAGTTGTAATGTGAAGGTTAACACTAACCCTCATTTTACAATCCGTTGGCCCCAAGCACACCAACGGCTGTGGTTACCAACCATTTACTATTACTGTTATTACTTTATTTTATATCTATTGATATTACATTGTAAATAAAGATTTTAAACTATTGGAGTTGCTGGTCTATGCGACTCTCGACCACAGTAGCTTCGTAATCCTTACCCGCCAGAGAGACAGGCCTGAGGGCTGATGATCTTGTGCCCCTGAGACATAGGAGTGCAGACCTCACGAGGGAGAATGACAGTCAGCATCTCATCGAGGCCATAACAGAACTCTGCGGTTGACGTTTCCTCTGAGAAAGAACCTCTGCCAGTCTCGAGTAGAATCTCACCGCCTCTGTACCCATCCCACCTGATGTTGTGAACACAAGGGAAGTGAATCGACCGTGGTCCACATGTTGGTTCCTTTCCTGATAGTTTCTGTTTTTTTTTTTTTTTTTTCATGTTCATTCCTTTTGTGTGCAGCTTCGAGAGAGAGTTCACGACGACATGCTGCCATGGAATCGCATATCCTGATGTCGAAGAACGCCCTTTGCCACGTGTTCAGAAACCTCAAGCACTGACATCTACGCTTGCATCATTTGATATGTTTGCTGTTCTGTGGGTGAAGGGCTCGCCATCCAAGGGTAGCAGAGCTGGCTCAGTCGTGACATCACGGCATATTTCGTGCAGCATTTTGGCATTGAGGTCGCGTACTTCATCGTGTTGGATGCAAACAAGCCTCCCTTCTTGCAAACCATTGCATGGTTTGCAACAAAGGCAGTGCCACAGCCACAGTGTTGAGGCAGGTTCTCTATTGGCCACCCACATCTCAAGGCCATGGCATCAATAAATTCTTGTTTGTTGAAGTGGAAGCCTTTTGCCTTGAGAGGCAGGGTTGTCAGACAGTTCGATGCCCCAGCCTCCTGTGCAATTTCAACTCATCTGCACTGGTCTGGTGTTAGATGTTCGATTATGTGCTGCAGCTGGTCCTTTTGTTTTGCTTCACGCTCCTTGCTTATCTGTGTCTTTATCTCTTTCTACCTTTAGTGGTCGATTTCACTCGTCCCAACTTGGGCGCAAATCTTCTGTGACAGGGTTTCGGTGAGCCTGAGTGAATTTCTGTGTTCGTAGCTTGCCACGGCTGTTGGATTGATAATGCCAAGGCCTCCCATCCTGGGTGGTAGTGCTAAAAGGTCCCTCTCTTCTGGTGTGGGGATGTGGTCATTGATTAGAGATGGGAGGAATGAATCCCTGATAGCATCCTCCAGTGGTTGTAGCAGCAACTCTATGCCTGGTATGGTCCTCATCACGAAGGTCCACTTGTGCTTTACACCATAATATAGGTAAATGCGCTGTATGCTGCATGGGGTTCTGTTTTTGCATGGCTGGATAATACGTGAATTTCTTCTACCCATGTCTTTACCTTATCACTCACATAATTGTCTTTGAATTCCTTAGTTCCAGTCACAGCACATAGATGCCTCTGACCTTCCTTAGTCACTATCACGTTTGTCTCTAAAGGCCTCCTATGCATCGTGATAGTAAGCTGGTTTCACGATCAAAATGGACTTACAGTACTTGCATTAGGGCAGTAACCATTCAGGGCCACGAGATGTTACAAGGTCCCACCATCTCCTCACATCCTCCACCTTGCCAGCACCCATGAGAGCATAGGCTACTACTACAACTGCTACTACTACTACTTTTCTTCTTCTCTTTCCACTACTACTACTACTACTACTACTACTACTACTACTGCTACTGCTACTACTACTACTTTTTCTACTACTACTACTACTACTACTACTTCTACTACTACTACTATTACAACTACTGCTACTAGTACTACTACTCCTGTTCTTAAGCTACCTCACATTTCTAAGTTCCCAATTTATTTTCCTGTTCCTCCCACCCTCATCTTCCGCCTCCCCCCAACCCCACCTTCTCTCCTGCTTGAATGTTCCTTTCCCCACCCTCCCCACCCCCGCCTTAGCACGCATCCCCAACCAAACTCTCGCTCTCATGTTACTCTCTCTCTCTTCCCTGGTCTCACCTTACCCCCTTCCACGCGCCCACACACCTCTCCTGCCCTCTTCCATCTTCCCTTCCACCCACACTTCCCCTCCTGCCCCCTTGCCCTCTCGTATCCTGGTTGTTTGTGTGTTTGTTTGTTTTAATTACGGGTTTAGTAGGACCACTCATTCTCCCGCCTCTTCTTCCCTCTCTTGCATTCACTTCCACTCTCATAACCTACACTACCCTCCCCCCTGCCATCCCCTGCCCTCCTCCAAGCTCTTACTTTCCCTTCATCCCGGTCTTATGTTCTCTTCCTCCCGTCCTCACACCACGCCCTCCTCCACCCGCCCTCCTTCTTTTGCCCAAACTCTTCCTCTCGTTCCTTCCCTCTTTTCATCCTCAGCCCCACGTTCTTATGTTCCACTCCCCCACCTACCCTCCCCCGCCCTTCCCACCCTCCCCGAATCGATTGTCCGCCGTGAAAGCATGGGACTGGGTTTGTTTACGTTCAATAAGCGTGATTGGCATTCCACGACCCTGACTGCCTGTCTGCCTAACTGCCTGTCTGCGTGCTTTTGTGCCTGTGTGCCTTCCTGCTTACGTACCTGCCTCTTTGTCTACCTGTATGCGTGTCGCTTGCTTCCAGTGAGCCTTTTTGTTTGTCTGTATGCCTGTCTGTTTCCTCTTCACTGCCTGCCTTCTTGTTTGTTTGCCTGCCAGCCTTTGCGCTAAGCTTCTGTTTACTTGTTTGCTTTCTTATTTGCTCTTGCTCCTGCCTTCCTGTCTGCCTCTCTGCCTGCCTGCCTCTGTTCTTTCCCGCATCTCTGTCTTCCTTCCCTCCCCCCGCCTCTCTCTCTCTGGTTTCCTGCTTTTCTGCCTTCCTGCCTTCCCGCCTCTGCCTGTCTGCTGTTTCCTGCTTCTCTGCTTTCCTGCCTCTCTGCCTTCCTGTCTCGTCTCCTTCCTGCCTCTCTGTCTTCCTGATTCTCTGCCTTCCTGTTATGCCTATTTGTCTCATGCTTCTCTACTTGCCTTTGTTCATGTGTGTCTGCTGTTTATGTTCCTACTCCGTTGATTACCCCTCTGCCTCCTGCCTTCCTGCCTGCCTTTCTGCTTGTGTGCCCTCTTGCTTGTTTGCTCTGTCTGTCTGTATTTATGTATATCTGCCTATGTTCCTGCTTCCATGCCATCCTGCTTGTTTGTATGTTTGTTTACTTCTTTGCGCATATTCCAACCTCCCTGCTTGCTGGTCTGTCTGCCTGCCTTTCTTTTCGTTGTCTGTGCATGTGTGACTGTCCTCACTTCCTATGCCCTCCTCACTCCCTGAATATGCTTCTTTCTTACCTCCATTCCTTTCTTATTTCCTCCTCTCCTCCTCTTCCTGTCTCCCTTCCTGTATCTTTCTCCCTCCCTTCCTGTCCATTTGCATTCCCCTATTCTCCCTCTTACCTCCCTACCCACTTCCCTTTATACCTGCCTCCTTCTCTTTCCCTTCTGTCTCCCTTCATGCTCTCCTCTCTACTTGTCTACCCACTCCTCCTTAGTACCCCCTGCCTTCCTACCTGCAATCCTCCCTACTTAGCTACCAGTCCTAGCTTCTTACTAGTTATTATTCTTTTCACTTTTTCTTGGATGGAGAGTTACAGTCACTAAGGGCCGATTCCACAGTTGTTTGTAGTGGTTTGCAAGCACCCAAACAAAAGAAACTGAACTATGTAAATGACTTATGACTGAATTATATGATGATTTTGGTAACTAAACTATGTAGCAATCTTAATTATCTAACCATTTGACAGGGGTAGTGAAAGTGGATACTGAACTTTTGGAAAAAATGTAGTTATTAAGTGTGGTTGGGGAGGAAGCAAACAAACGAAAACTACTATGGAATCGCCCCTAATTCTTTTAAACTTTTAGACATAAAAACAATGAATGAAGATCCCAATCTATTCATTTCTTGTTGATCAGTGGTGGCACTGATAAAGCCTGGTGGCTCCACTGCCCTGTTGTACAAATGTCTCTCAGCTTCCTCCCTGTTCCTCGAAAAGAGGATAGTGAACTGCAGGAAACCAGCCGCTTTAGCCGGCAGTCGACGGGGTTCAGACTCAGATGAGCCAGGGGCTACAACAACAATAATTATATACCAAGTGATTAGTGTAACAGGGTCTCGACAAGGTCCCGCACCTCCTTTACCGCGATGACGCCCTTTTCACATAATTTTTGTTTATCTCCATATGGGTTTATTTTTTCAGATTGAATTGTTTACATCAATCCTTCATTGCAGGAGGTGTATGTGTTCTTTGTCCTCATGCTTCTCATGCCACACTCCAAGAAGCATGAGTTGGAAGAATACTGGTCCATGGACCCCTTACTACCCTCACCCACCTTCAATAAGTACATGGCCAGAGATCGCTTCCGGAACATCATGGAAAACCTGCACTTTGCCGACAACGATGTACCTTCCCAAACCGACCCACTCTGGAAGATCCGGGAGATTCTGAGCAGAATGAAGGATAAGTTTATGTCATTCTTCCACCCCTCTCAGAAGGTTGTCATTGACGAATCCTTGGTTTTGTTCAGAGGACGTCTTCGGTTTGTTCAGTACATTCCAAGCAAACGCCATCGCTTTAGAATTAAGTTCTTTGTACTGTGCGACTGTAAGACGGGGTACATCCTTGACTTCGTCATTTATTCAGCCAGCACTGTCGATCTGGATAAAACACACCCCCTTGGCTTCTCAGGCTGTGTAGTGAAAGTGCTCCTAGAAAAGTATTTTGGTGGGAATCATGTACTGTATACAGACAACTACTATACAGCACCGAAACTTGCCAAATACCTTTCTGAGCACGGCATTGGCTCCTGCGGCACTGTGAAAAGTAATCGTGCCCACTTTCCCAAATTCCCAGAGGCTAGAACCTCGCAGCGAGGAGACGTGCACCTACGCAAGTCTGAGAAGATGCTGGCAATATGGTGGCGGGACAAGAGGGTCGTGCACATGCTCACCACCGTACATAAGGGGGAGATGAGAGACAGTGGGAAGGTCGACCGTAGGACGGGTGAACCTGATGCTGTGTTGGACTATAATATCAACATGCGGCTGGTGGACAAGTCCGACATGATGATTGGTGAGATCGACTGCCTCAGGAAGAATACTAGGTGGTACAGGAAAGTTTTTCTGCATCTCATAGATATGACGATGCTGAACGCCTTCATCCTGTACAAGATGAAGGTCAAGCCACCCAAGTCCTTCTCCCTGAGGTTGTTCGCCAGGACTTGTGTCCAGCAGCTGCTGGAAAGATATGGTAGGGTGACAGCAGCAACTCCAAGGCTCCATCCAGTAACACTTCCCAACCGACTTGAGCAGAGGGCGTATATGGATCGGCACAGACTTGAGCTTATGCCTGCCACAGGGAAAAGGAAGGCTGCGATTCGCAGGTGTCAGGTATGTGCACATACCACCCGCCGCACACCTGAGCACAAACGCACCTCTTGGCAGTGCGCTGAGTGCCAGGTTCCCCTCTGTGTTACCTGCTTCTTCGATTACCACAGCCAGAAGCAGTTCTAACAGTGCAAGTGTGAAAGCAGAATAATTTGGAAATACTGTGTAAATAATGTGTAAATAATGTGTAAATAGCAGGTGAAAGCAATGGATGTTCAGTACATATGATTGAACAGTGTATTATAGTTTTATCTTACTGAAAGTGACAGTGAATAACATAGTGTAAGTAAAATAGAAGGGTAAATATTGAAAAAAGAATAGAAAATGTAAATAGTAATGTAAGTAATTAGTAATATAAGAATATGAGTACAAATAATTTATGTTATAACAGTGAAAGTGAATCCGTGGCTCTCTACGTATTTTACTGAATGAAAAATTGAATGACTTCAGTGACAATAAACTAATACGACTGAAGGAAACTTATGGAGAAAGACTCCAGATATATATAAGTGTGATATAGTAATAGAAATATAAAGTGTGAGGGGTTTTATGAATAATAAATGACAGAGTACCAAGAGCGAACTAGCGCAAGTGCGACGATCAGACGCGCTCGTAATTTCCATTGCTTTCACAGTGTTTTTTTTTTGGAGTATGGATCCCAAACTACTTGAAAATCATAGAATAGTGTTTATAGTGTTTATATCTGGCTGTGGTAATCATATTACGGGTTGTCGGGAAGTGTAAAGTGGAGACTTCGTTACCCTACTTCAGAGGTCTCCACAAGTTCTACGGTAACCGAAGAAGGCTCAACAAACATTCCAGGAGAAAGCTGAAGGTATGTGCCATAAGCGTATATAATTTTATTATTCTAGGACTAATAACTGATTTTTGGCAAATATTTTTTGAGAGTCTGTCGGAGCCCGAATAACCCCGCGGGACACGCAAAACATTGGTAAACATGCCCGCGGTGTAGGGGTTAAATGACGTTAAACAACATGGCATTCCATCATACCCATGTGAATCACCAGGCCACTGTAATTGGGCGGTGGGGTCAGTATACGCGAAACACCCGCCAAGATTCCGCCTTCATAACCCTGACTCCACCCCTTCACAGTGCTACCAACTCTGTTGACACAAACATACGTGGCACGTGGAAACGAACTTTTGGGACCGAGTGTACATCTGCCTCATTCTCTTATTGTCTGTTTATCTGTCTGTTTGTCTGTCTACTGGGTATTATTTAAAAATTTTTACATATGTCACAGTTAATTTATTTCCCCTTCGTAATGAATTAATGAACATATGGCAGAGTCGCAGTGTTAAAGTAAGTGTATGAATGAAAACGGATGTCTGTCTGCACAGTTCATACATGTCACCTGTCGTACTTCTATTTCAACACTACAACGCCGCCAGAGGCACATTAAGGGTACTCTGATGAGGATATTTTAAGAGAAGACTATTTCTAGGCAAGTGCACATATGTATACATTTTTAAACATATATATACACAAATCTTTATGCATTCATTATTACATATATACAGTAAGTGCATGCATACATTCTGTCTGTCTGTCTCTGTCTCTCTACCGGTATATCATCATCACCATCATCATCAACCGTTTGAGTATCCACTGCAGGACCGGTCTGTCCTGACCGAAGTCGGGACGATACTGTCAATGCATCTCTACCAAGTGGCTTAGGCTGTCTGGTAGAGATTGTATGTAGGGTGAGAAGTGCTTGTAAGTGTAACTGTAGTGTTGTAGTGGCTTTGGATGTGTGTGTAGTCTGTGAACCAAGTGTAATCGGCCCGCACAAGCCGAGTGGGTGCAAACATACTTTATAGTAAGCGACACTGGTTCAACTACAGCACCCCTTGTGTCCGCCAATGCATTACGTGGCCGAGTGAACACTCCCAAAGTTTATTACCCTGGCGGGGCGCGAACCCTGGTTCACCCGTGTACGAAATGCACACTCTACCACTGTACCACAGAGGCTCCAGTATATATGTATATATAAATATATGTATATATATGTACACACACACACACACACACACACACACACACACAGTTTATATATATATATATATATATATATATATATATATATATATATATATATATATATATATATATATATATATATATATATATACAGTATAGGTGGGCAGTACCGAGGTACAAAAGTACCGAGTTACATTACCTAGTTACAGTTCGAGTACCGGTAGCAGTAGTGACATTATTTTTTCGTCATGTACCGAAAATGGTACCTAAGGTACATTTTTAAGCATATTATGTCGGTACTCGGTGCCGGTACATTTTATTTATCTATATCCACGCATCGTGTGATAGAAAAAAAGGTGAGGAGAAGGCCTACATGGGAGTGCTGCTGCCGACCCTGGCCTTGTGCCTCAAGAAATTAAAAGAGGTGAAGGAAAGCGCCGATCTGACGGTGTGCTAGCCCCTAGTGAATGCCGTGATTGGGGGTGTGGAAGGCAGGTTCGGCCATCGTTTCGAGGACATTGACTGCCTGCTTGCTGCTGCCTTTCATCCCCAATTCAAGCTATCGTGGTTGGCGTGGTTACCTGATTCTGCCTCCTACCACATAGAGAAAATGAGGAGGAGGGTGGAGAAGATAATGTTGTCATACCGGAGAGCAAGCTGGAGGACGCGGAGAGCAGCACAACTGATGATGATGACGAGCAAGATGTCAAAGAAGAGTTTTTCTAACCCCTCTATGTAAAAGGGAGGAAGAAAAGGGGGACTGGGATAAAGCTAGGAAAGAAATATTTGGAGAAACACCAGAAACATAAAATCAACAAGGACTGCTTTTCTTGCAAGGTTTTCAGAGAATTGTTGGTAGCTTATAACACGCCAATACCATCCAGTGCTGCTGTGGAACGTCTGTTTTCAC
>NC_136960.1:20989451-21009451 GCF_032717465.1 Coenobita brevimanus
AATTACGAGGGAGACATTTTCGCCTATAAGATCATAAGTAAAAAATAGTTCAGTAACAGTTGAGATTTGGGCACATGTTCAAATAACACTTTTCACTTGGCATGGGCTCATCTATCATTTCCCAGTGTTATGCCCTTTCCTCCCAAGACAGCCGGTGTATAACGTCACTTTTCCAGTCCGCCTGGTGATTTCTCGTGTATTGCGAGGACGGATCAGTCTAGCTTTAACAGTGTCTATCCTGCATCAATTATTCGCTTTCTACTCCTAGTGCCAAATCCACGCCCACACTGGCAGACTGAGCCGTTCCTGAAACACAGAAGATACTATAAGATAAGGTTCTGTTGGAGCGCTATTTACGGACGAACTTGTATTATAAAAGCGGTATCACATTGTAGGAGTTACTTGATAAGGCATTCATCTCTTCACTACGAGTGGTCTCCTAAGCTTATTAAAATAGCTTGGTGGGAGCTAAAATGTGATAAAGTCGTCATACTGAAGAGATTATCTGATGGGTATTGTTTCCTAGACTTGTACATCACACAGCGGTGTCGAGAATTAAAGACAGGCTGGTCCATATACTACACAGTTCAATGCCCGTTTGTTGTGACGGTTCAGTAAACGTTCTCACTGTCTCCCCTGCATTATTTTCAGCTTCCAGTAATCCTTGCCTGATTATTTTCTTGTCTCTCTCTCTCTCTCTCTCTCTCTCTCTCTCTCTCTCTCTCTCTCTCTCAATCTATCCATCTATCTATGCATATATATACATATATACTTATATAGTCATATATGTATGTATGTATGTGTATACGTACCGATATATATATATATATATATATATATATATATATATATATATATATATATATATATATATATATATATATATATATATTAAACTTCCTTTAACTGCATGGTTGACTTGCAATGCTTTTGAGGCACTCAAAATGTCTTCGTTCCTTATGAAAGCAGATTAATCCGTCCCCACAGCACACAAAACTGCAGAGCGCACTATAGACACCGCTCTGTTTAAGAGGGCAAAGGATATAAAGAGAAAAGGTGGTAAGGCAGAACAGAAAAGTAAGGAAGATCCTAGACAAAGATAATTGAGAGCAGGATGTGTGAATGAGGGAGAGAGATGATAGAGGAAGATAAGGGGTGAGAGAAGAGAGTGGGAAGAGGCAGAAGACATAGATGAGGAATACTGCAGAAAAATACGGTGTAGAGAGGAAAAATAGAAAACACGAAGTGCGAACAGAGAAATACAGGAAGGTTAACGAGAGAACAGAATAGACAAGAAAAAGAAGAAAAAGAGGAAGAAGGAAAATATAAAAGTATGATGTAGTAAAACAGATGGTGATAAAGAATTAGGAATAAAATGTGAATAACGAGGTCAATAAAGGTACAGAAAGAGGAGAGAAGGAGTAGGGAAAAAGCGGAGGAGGAGAGAGGGATAAAGGATATGGCAGAAGAGGAATACATGTAGAACAGAAAGGGAAAATTGAAGATATTCATACAGAAAGAGAAAGAGAGAAAACCAGGAAATACAGTGACAAAGAGGAATACGAGAAATGGTATTAATATGGAGCAATAAAACAGAGGAAGGCTGACCATGAGCAATGCACGAGCTAGGCAGAGAGAGGACAGAAGAGGAAGTTGAGGAGTGGGAGAGGAGGGTGGGAAGAAGCAGCGGAAGACAAATAGGGGTAATACATGAAGATAAGTGGGAAAAAATTGAAGACACAGGAGCAGTAGGAGGAGGAGGGGATGGAGAATAAGACAAACGAGGAGGAGAAGGAGGAGGAGGAGGAGGAAAAGGAAGGAGAAGACGAGGAAGATGGGAGAAGAATGACTCTGTATATGTAAATAGAAAGGGTGATTCATGAGAGGGGGATAATGAACGATAAAACGGAAAAGGACAAATGCGAAGAAATACAGGAATAATAATGGAGGAACTGATGTCGACGGAGGAAGAAAGGAAGAGAGAGAATTTGGCGTGTGAATGATGAATGCAGGAAGGGATGGTGATACTAAACGACTGGAGGAGGAAACGTGTAAGTAAAAAAGAGAGCTGGGAGAGGAAAGAGTAATGGACTGCAGTAAACCAGAGGATACTAGAAAGCACTCAGAGATCACATACCGCCGCCAATGCCGTTGCCATTAAAAAGGATGCCGATCCTGATCCGTGGGTACAGGTTCCGGAACCGGATCTGGATCCGTCCCAGAATTTAAGAAAATCTTTCTTGGTCCATGGCCCACCTTTCCACAAAATTTCATTGAAATGCATTGACAGCTTTTGGAGATACTGTGAGGGATACTTCGGATTAGGACCCAGATCGGCCCCAAATTTAATTATATCTACCTTGGCCCATGGCCCACCATTCTGTACCCCCTCCACAATATGTCTACCCCCGATATATATATATGTCCCCCTCCAGTGCATACATGCCCCCACTAAATTTGCTAGGTCAGCATGCTTTCCCACGCCTGAAGACGGCGTTATTGCATCAGTTCTTAGCAGACAGCCTAGCCGGGCAGACTATTTTACTGTGAGCTTGTAATAAACTCCTTATCTAGCTGTTTGTACACGGAGCTTCTATTACCAAAGTATTGCAAGTTACATTTGGTAGCAACGGTGTTTCGAACCATCACATTCTGACCGCCTCCTTGGATTTTTTGTGATACAACAAGATACACGACGTCTCGCATCTGCCAGCCTCGCCCCTCCTCCGTGCCTCTAGTGGTGTCATACCTTGGCTGTGCTTTTCGAGTGTACCATTTTTCTCACTAGTGCTCACCTCTCAAACAACCGCACCCATACGCCTTGTTCCTGACCGCATGTGTCACCGTCGCCGACCTATGCACCTGTTGCACCTGTTCCCAGCACCTGTTCCGGACTCATCATCGCTCCTGCCCCCACGGTGCCACTTATCACTGTCTGCCCGCTGCCTGCCCACCACCATTCTCTGCATTTGCAACTCACCAGCTCTACACCTGCCTTGCGCCGACATCTGCCATCCCCACCCACCACCGGCCTCCGCCGTCGCCCGCATCTGGTCTGCATTACGGAGCCTCCTAAGACTGCCACTCCTTGCCGGTGATTCATCGTGGCGTCTCTTTCCCTCTCCGCCCAGCTGTCTCTCCACCGCTGCCCTGCCCCGTCGCCCCGCTCCGCCCCGGCCCAGCTACGCCCAGCCACCCTGCACGTCATACATCTCGACACTCCCGTTTCTACTGTGTAACTATAGTATATCTTTCTTTTCTCTAGAGATTATCCTCGATTTTCTCTACAGATTGGTTATTGTAAATATTTCATCTCATTTCCATTACCCCGTTTTCATCTTCACCTACGTTATTTATTATCCATCTCATCCTTCGCATTTTATTTAAACCATCCATGCCCGCACCTTCATTCATTTTCACACCTAGTGTATTCCATTCTCTCATTGTTATCTATACATTTCCACCTACGTATCCGTCTTCATCCTTTCATCTTCCATTGCCGCATTAAATGTCATACTTTCCCCGTCAACCGCTTACCACCAGCCCTCTCGACCCGGAAACATCACCTGCTCATACCCCGTCTGCCGACTCTAACACAATCACTCATTTACGAAGTGGCAAAGAGTACCACCGCCCTGTACTTGCGACTCCCGTTTCACTTCCCGCAGAATCACTTACTACCCGTCCTACCCTCGTAAATCCAGATACCTCCTCCTCTACTCCTGCCTCTACACTCCCTTCTTCTTCCTCTACTCCTTCCCCTGTCGTTCCCTCTCCTGCCTCCCTTCATACCCCGTCTTGCTCGCCCTTAACTGCCACTACCTTCTCTCTCTCCCACACCTCTCCTGCCGCCACTTCTGCACTTCCAGCCATGGCCAACCCTCCACAGTCTATCTATCTCGACGATGCCAATCGTCCCAAATTTACCGGCCAGGACCCAACTTGGTCTGTCTATGATTTCCTCAGAGAAGTCGAAACCGAAATAAATAATAGACAAATTACCGAGGAATCGCTCAAAGTAGCTTACCTCCTCGGTCGCTTGCATCACGGTAAATCAGACATCGGATCCGCGATCCGTGCAGGACATTTCGATAGCATTCGTACCTTTGCTGATTTTCGTACGGAACTCATCAGCCTTTGTTGCCAGCATTCAAATACCGCGTCTCTCATGGGATTCATTAATCTCCTAAACCAACTAGATGAGGACTTGCGCACCCCAGCGCAATATGCCAAGCTCCGCGAAGCTGCCGCCGCCATGAAAGCAACTAGTAGCGAGATGCTCCAATTACTGGTAGGCACGAAATGGTTAGAAGACAAGAATGGCGTTCCAATGCTTTCACTCACCAACTTTGCTGACTTAATTGGTTACCTCAGATTCCTTCTCTGGCTTACTCCTAAACAGCGAGAGCTCGCCTTGGAAATCGGTTTCAATCCAGGGGATAAAATTATTCAGGTCACTAAAGCTATTCATGAAAGAACAGGTTCGAACTACATGCGTCAGGGCACCACCCAACCCTTGGCCTCCTCAGTCTGTCACACCTCCACTACCCCAAACCAATCTCGCTCTCGTCCCACCACACGCGGCAGACCTGCCACACATCGCTCTCCTACCGCAGGCCGTGATCCATCAAACAGACAATCTTCGATCCGACAAAACAGACAATCTTCGATTCTTTGCTGGTACTGTGGTCATCCTGGACATCGAGCATCCAGTTGCGACCGTACATACAGACGTCCTCACTCCCAAACCAGACAGCGTACGCCTTCCCGCTCACGCCGTCCACACTGCAAATACCACAAATCAAGCACGACTCACACCACTGAGGAATGTCGTTACCTCAACCGCCCACAGTCGGGGGAAGCGCCGAGCCCGTATCGGACCAATATCACGTAGAACCAGAAACCCAACTCCCCATCCACCATGTAGGTCCCATAACATCCTCGGGTTTAGTCATTCTCGGAAGCAGTCATGACATACCAACGTCATTCTTCTTGGACACAGGATCTATAGTAAATCTCATCTCCAAAAATTCCTTACAAATTATTCATCGCCATCACAGCCACGTCAGTTTCCTAGAACCACCAGACATTCGCCTATGTGGTGTTAACGGCTCAGAGTTTAAGGTTAAGGGAAGAGTCATCCTTGAAGTCAAACTCCACAGAGCTTTGCCCCTTATCCTCATTGAATTTCATGTCACTAATGACTTGCAGTATCCCGCAGATGCCCTTATTGGTTTCTCCACCATGGCACAACATTCCATTACATTATTACCTGCTTGTGGTAGTATAAACATTTCTGGATTCCCGGTTTACACTATGGAATGTCCCCGTCCTGTTCTTACGATCAAATCAGTCCTTCAGTTACCTCTGTCCTTCTCACTACCAAAAAGTCCAACCCAGCCCAAACCACCACTATCATCATCTGAGAATACAGAGATCATTCCTTTACTGACTGCGAGCAAGGACATAAATTCCTCAATGTCCCCTGATACATCATCTCAGCCCTCGAACATGGCTCTTACATCCTCTCCCGACAACACTATCGCTGACTCAGACATGTCTCAGTTACCTACCTCACACAGTCTGAATGATCTTCTCCAATACGCAGAGACGAAACGTGCAGTAACGAATACGTGCACAATTTTGTTACCGCATGAGTTCACCAAAGTCTCTGTTTGTGTTGCCGGTGCGGAAGAAGGAGTGGATGTACTAACCCTACCTGAGACGTGTTGTGTGAATGGCTTGACTTATGTGTCAGCGTGGTGTACAGTCTTAGAGGACAGTTTATGTTACCTGTACTTGCTCAATGTCACAAATGCTCCACTAAAACTTAAAAGTGGTGTAAAGATTGGAGACTTCCTAGTATACCCAGCGGCCGTAAAGGTGTGCCAGGATTCCTCAATTCCTACTATTCAGACTGATGATACGCCAATCGGTGTATGTACTATTCACTCTACGGGATCTGCGCCGACGCATTCACCCGATATGCTCTCACATCTCACTTGCACAGATTTCCAAGAACATGCGCCTCAACTCCTCGACCTTCTGACCTCGTACAGAAACGTGGTTGCCTTACCCGGTGAACCGATGGGTAGAACAGACCTTGTCAAACATACGATTGAACTACTCCCAGGAACTCAGCCGATTTACATACCAGCGTATCGATTGCCTCACAGCCAGAGAAAGCAAACTGATCAACTGGTACAGAACATGTTAGACCAGGACATTATTGAACCCTCCGTCAGTCCATGGAATAGCCCACTTTTCTTAGTACCAAAGAAGGACGGCAACTTTAGACCAGTAGTCGACTATCGTAAGGTCAATTCTGTCACCATTCCAGACCGTTTCCCATTACCTGTCCTCACTGATTTGCTAGAATCCCTTGGTGACAATAACGTAGTCTTTTCATCTTTAGACCTCCTCAGCAGGTACTGGCAGGTCGAAATGGAAGAGTCCTCTCGCCCAGTTTCAGCCTTTAGCACCCCTTCCGGACATTTTCAGTTTAAGAGACTCCCTTTTGGTCTGAGAAATGCTCCCTCCGTGTTCATGCGACTTATCCATTCAGTCTTCAGCGGTATGATGGGACACACTCTTTTTGCTTACCTAGATGATATCATTGTTGTGAGTAAATCCATCCCTGATCATTTTACCAAACTCCAGCAAGTCTTTGAACGCCTCCAGCTCGCAGGCCTGAAAATCAATCTCAGTAAATGTGACTTCCTGCAAAAGAAAATCAAATTCCTAGGCCATGTCGTAGATGCACAAGGCATTCATACTAATGAGGATAAAACTACGGCGATCCTTAACTTCCCAGAACCTACCACTACCGACGCTGTACGAAGTTTCCTGGGCCTCAGTGGCTATTATCGTCGCTTTATCAGGAATTATGCACAGATCGCCGCTCCTCTGACCCACTTACTCAAGCAGAATCTGCCCTTTGTTTGGACTAACGACCAGTCACAGGCTTTCCAAAAGCTAAAGACAGCTCTTGTAAATGCCCCTATTCTAGCATTCCCTGATTATACCACACCTTTCCTTCTCTGCACAGACGCCTCAGGCACTGGACTTGGTGCCGTTTTGATGCAACTCGATGAAGCATCAAGGAAGCGCGTAATAGCGTATGCTAGTCGCACCCTTACAACTGCTGAACGTAACTACAGTGTCACAGATCTCGAAGCGCTAGCGGTAATCTGGTCCTTGAAACATTTCAGAGATATCGTCTATGGTTATCCAGTGCATATCCAAACAGACCACCTTCCACTGTGATTTGTTCAAAAATCGCAACCTAACAGGTAGGTTAGCTAGATGGTCTGTCATCATCCAGGACTTTAATCCCACTTTTCAATATGTACCAGGCAAGTTGAATGTAGTCGCAGACCCAGTCTCACGTCACGTAGCAGCAGCTATAACATCACTGCAGCCTGAAGTAACTGAAAATTACACTAACGTCAGAAGTTGTTCGAAACTTTCAACGCCAAGACCCCATGTGGTCCAAAGTCATTTATTTCCTAGAATCTGGCGATGCCTTGACCTTACCTACTCTGCCAGTATCACTAGATGAGTTCATGCTAGATGATGATCTCTTGTACAGGAAAACACTGCTAACAGGCAAAGATATGCCCAATCGCGAAGTACGCCAACTTGTTGTCCCTGCTGCCCTGATCCCAAAGGTTCTTCATATTGTTCATAATACTCCTCAAGCTTCCCATCCAGGTAAAGACCGATGCTTGCGCCAAGCACGTCTCAAATACTATTGGCCAACCATGCGCCGCGATATCAATGCCCACTGTGACTCTTGCCTCTCCTGCCACCGTCACAAAGGATCAACCGGCTTACCAGCACCTCTCTTACAATACCCAATCCCATCACGACCATGGGAAACTGTCTCAATCGATCTCTTAAAACTACCTCTCACAGAATCTGGCACTGAGTACTTGTTCGTAGCGGTCGACCACTTCTCCCGCTACTGTGTCCTCGTTCCCCTCTCTGACAAGACCGCGAAGAGCGTTGCACGTGCCCTTGTAGATCACGTAATTGCCCGTTCAGTACCCCTCATACCATTCTTACTGACAACGGTACAGAGTTCAACAATAGCCTTCTCGATGAGATCTGTCGCCACTTTCGGATCAGTAAGTGCAATGTCGTGCCTAACCATCCGGCTTCCAATGGCCTTGTAGAACGCCACAACCGAAAAATCTTAGAGTGCCTCAGACACCTAGGCTCCCATAGTTCGTCCTGGGATGACTGGATTCCCCAAGTGGCATCCTCCATCAATAGTTCCATCAATGCATCCATTGTTGAATCTCCCTTCTTTGTCCTCTTTGGTTTTGACAAGGACCTCCCATACTCTCTCTTATCCTCAAAGCCAGAACCCATCTACAACATGGATGATTATGTTAAACTAAAATTGGCCAACTTCCAGACAATCCACCAGTATGTCCAATCCACTTTGGCTTCCTCTCAGGAGGAAATGCTGCAGCGCCAACATAAGTCCGCCTCTCCTATCACTATCAATGTAGGCGATCTTGTCTTTGCCCATTCCCATACGTGTTCCTCTAAGTTGGATGACAAATTTACAGGGCCCCACCGCGTCCTCACTCAACAAGGCAACAAATTTCACCTCCAGGACCTGTCCACTAGGGACACCAGATGGGTCCACGTCGATGCCTTAAAGCGAGCACCCCGTGGCCTCGTGTTGGAAGAGTCACTTACTCAACCTCCTGCCCCCTCTTCCCCTCCTCCCATCCTTCAGTCTACCTTGTCTCCACCTATCCCTCAGTCTCCTTCATCTCCATCTCCACCTGCTCATTCATCACCCAATCAATACTGGTCCAAACTGCGTTCTGCCCATCAACCTCTTCACGACCTCCCCCATTAACTCTACCCTGATTTTCTAGGTACGATGTTAGCGATCTCCCTGCTGGCAGTGCTGACTCTCCTGGGGTCTGGGTCAGGTCAGGACGATGGTGGAGTACGTCCCGGGGCCTTGGTCGGCTCGGGAGGCGAGGTAATGCTTATCGACGACATCGCCTCTTTGCGCTACAATCTTGCTCCCCTGGCCAACGTAGCCATTGCCCTACCTGCCTTCGCGCACCAGCTCCACGGAATCAGGAACCATCTCACGGCCCTCATGGGGACACACAACCCGAATGAGTATCTCTATAACCTTTTCCTCCCACTCTCCTGGCAATTGCAATACACAAGTAACAGATTCACTGAGCTCAATGACACATTTTCCATTCAGACACCCGTGGGTCGTTCTCGTGTGAAACGAGGTCTCTTCGACTTCGGCGGTGAGATTCTGAGTGGCTTGTTTGGCGTTGCTAAAGCCCGTGACATTTCTGGCTTCAAATCTGATCTCACTCATTTAGCTTCAGCCCTAGAATCACAACGCCGAGTCATTAAAATTCAACACACTATGTTACAGAAGCTCACAACCCAACTCAGTGAAGTCACATCCACTCTAAACAATTTCACCGATATTTTACAACGCCACCTTTCAGATCTCAACGTTATCTCTCAGTTCTTCTACCTCAAACTCAACATGGATAATCTCCAACTGGCCGTTGACTCTCTCCTGTCTCAAGTCTCTACCTTGGTTCGTATCCTGGTCGATGCTATCAATGGACGTGTCACTGCCGACTTAGTACCTGTCTCAGCTTCCTGTTCTGTCCTGGAATGGGCTCACTCCACCTTCGGTCTCTCCCCAGTCCTCCCTTACTCCTCCCTTGAATATTATTATCCTGTTCTCAAAGCCACTCTTCTCACTACATACGTCGTCGTCCATATTCCTCTCCGTTCTGCCATAACCTTTAACCTTTTCCACATCATTCCCTTCCCTTTCCGCCTCAACAACTCCTTGTTACAGGTATCTGTTCCTTCAGAATATTTCCTCCTCTCCCATGATCATCTTTCCGTTGCCTTCCTTTCTTCCACAGACCTCCAGCAATGTTCCTCCCTTACTCTGACGTCTCGTCTCTGTGCAGCCCACCTTTTCGCTATCTTCCCTAGCAGCGCTACACCCTGTGAGTCTGCTTTAGTTCGCAACCATTCCATCTACTCGGCCTGTTCTTTTGTCCTAGCTCCTGACCTCCCGGTCCACCATGCTCACCTCAACCATGTCCAGTACTTCTTCTTTGCTGTTCCCATCTCTGTCACAATCATGTGTCCTGGTTCTTCCGTTCGCTCCGTCCCCGCTAGTGGTCTCTACAAAGCACCTGACTATTGTACCATCAAATCAGAGTCCGTCATCACTTACGCCACTCGCTATCACCAAGCTGTTCGTACCCACTCCTATGACATCTTTCAACCAATCGACATGCCTTCAACCCTACCTTCTGCCAACATTACCATCACCTCCCCTCACTTGCGCATGCTCACCTTCCTCAATGACAGTGATTTCATTATGGATCAATTTTCTCTGGCCTTCAGCCGTTCATGGGTTCATCCAACAGTTGTGTTTCCCCCTGTGGTTATCGCTTTCATAGGTTTTCTACTCATCATCTGTGCAGTGCATTGTTGTGTCAGAAAAACGGAACGTCGACTCCAGGAAATCAGAGTCGCTACCGGCATAGTACGCCCTACAGATGACGTAGAAACTCCCCGTTCTTAGTGCCCTCACATTCCGTGACTACCAATGCCATCTAACCTTTAACCAACCTGTGAACAGCACTCTGCCAACTAGAAAATGATGGTATTTCTTTCATGCATTACTGAGTGACAGTGTATCCTACAGAAAATACAAAAAAAAAAAATGAAGGAAGAACAACAATAGAACTCTCATATCTACTCCTTGTTTATCATGTATCAAACTATTATTGTGTACTTCCCGTTCTGTTTATATATACCTTCGACCCTTACTGAATTTGTACCTATTATTCCTTGTATATCTTATATGTATATATCCTTCAAATTCCCTCCCCTCAACATGGCCATGTCTCCCCTACTGCCCCTGTATCATACTTATCCCTTGTACAAACCTCCCCGGTCCTGCCTTACTACTATAATCACCCACCATTTACCTCCTGGTGTCAGGAGACACCATCTCAGCTACCCGGGGGAGTAGTGTACCCCCTCCACAATATGTCTACCCCCGATGTTTATATGTCCCCCCCCCAATGCATACATGCCCCCACTAAATTTGCTAGGTCAGCATGCTTTCCCACGCCTGAAGACGGCGTTATTGCATCAGTTCTTAGCAGACAGCCTAGCCGGGCAGACTATTTTACTGTGAGCTTGTAATAAACTCCTTATCTAGCTGTTTGTACACGGAGTTTCTATTACCAAAGTATTGCAAGTTACAATTCCACAAAATTTCATCATAATCTGTTTCTAACTTTTTGAGTATTCCTGCTAACAGACAGACAAACAAACAAATAGGCTAAACCATAACCTCCTTGGCGAAGGTAATAATAATAATAATAAGTAGCAGTAGTGGGGCATTCAAACAGCCTATGCTTCCGCCAATGCCAGATCCTGATCAGGATCCCCCCCCAAAAAAATATATATATATATATATATATATATATATATATATATATATATATATAAATTCTTTCTTGGCCCATGGGTCACCGTTTCACAATGTTTCACTGAAATTCATTAAGAACTTCTGGAGATATGGTGTGAACAAACAAACAAATAATTCCGGATCACAAACAAAATCTAAATGGTTGTTTATTGGGCCATACCCTACCCCTCCACAAAGTTTCATGAAAATCCGTTCATAACTTTTTGAGTGATCTTGCTAACAGACAAACACGTAGGCAGACAGACAGACAAGGCAAAGCGGGGTAAAACATATACCTCCTGGCGGAGATAAGTGAGAGAACATCAAGGAATAATGCGACAGTAAACGAATACATTGAAAACTATACACTGAAAGACAAATAGATAGACAGACCGATAAATAGATACAGCTGAAAGAACAGGAAAAATTGCATTTGCTTTGCAGAATACGAGAAACTAGAGGAAGAAAGTAGCAGTGCACAAGCAATAATGTAAGAACAGTGATGAGAAAAGGAGTTGAAGGGAAGAAATGGGAAATATAATATATTGATAATGAAGGAGAGAAATTAAAATAGTATATATATATATATATATATATATATATATATATATATATATATATATATATATATATATATATATAAGAGAAGTATGAACTCAACAGGAAATATGAGGGAAATTTTATAATGTAACTAGATGACGAAGAAAATGTAAAAGAAAATACAGAAGAAGAAGGAAGAAAAAGAAGAAAAAACGATAGAAAGAAAAGATATTTGAAAATGGGATGAGAACGAGGACCAGAATAGGAGAGAATATAATAGTATTAAGGACCATTTTTCGAGAAACAGACAAAGATAGGAAATATATAAAAAATAATGAGGGAAAATTGGAGAAACTCGAGGAAGGGTGATGAATAAAAGAAATAAACCGTGAAGAAGAAAGAATAATAAAAGAAACATGACAGAGCATGAAAGAGGAAGGGAGACTGAAGGAGCTCACGATGAATGATGATTAAATGCAGTGGAGATGGAATGGCGAGGAGAACAGAAGAAAAATAAAATAAAGAGAGGAGCATGTGAGAATTGATCTTTTTTTTTTTTTTTTTAATCTATTGCCAGACGCTTGAATCCCATAAGGAGTGGCCACAAACGAATCGCCACCATGCTCACCTGTCCTTTGTCATATGACTGCCCACTCTCCAACTCATATCCTCCTTCTCATGTACCTCTCCATCCACCTCGTCCCTTTATCTCTCAAAAGTGGCAATGAAAATATAATTAACTGAAGTGAAGGAAAACATGGAGAAGTAAACAAGGCAGAGAGAAAGGCAACAAGAAGTGGATTACAAGTGAGAACTGAGGTTGGAAAGAAGTAGAGGAAGGCAAAAGAAGAGAAACAGAAAAGGATCGCCGAGGGAGAAAGCGAGGACATGGACAAAGGAAAGAAGAATGAGCAATATGGCATGTGACAGAGAAATTCAGGAGGAGGGAGGGATGCATAGAGTGCGCAAGAGAAATGCTGGAGGAGATACAAACGGAAGAGCAATAAAACAGTGGATGATTAATAGGAATAACGATGTAGCGCAGGGTGAAGCACAACGTAAGAGGAAGAAGAAAATATGGCTGAAAGTTGCCAGAAGCAGAGGAAGAAAAAGGGGGAGGCAATATTTACCCTGTCTTTTAGTTTTTACTATTTTTGTTTATCTGTTTAATTGATTCATTTTCTTCCAAGTCTCTTTTTTTTTTTTTGTATTCAGATATTTTATTCATATTTCTCCGTATTTTAATATTCATTCCTGCCTGTTTCTCTTATTCGATTCTTTTCTTCCTCACATTTATTTTCTTCCTGCCCTAATTTCCTGTCTTATCTCGCCTGATATTCTCATTTTTCCTGTATTTCTTTGTGCATCCTCCTCCACTCATATTCTTGTTTACTTGCTGTTTTCCTCTGCATTCTTGTGCCATTTCTCTTCCTCTTATTCTTGCCCAGTCACTCCCTCTCATATTTTCCCTTCTCCCCCGTTCATCGCGTCATATATTTCACTCATTATTGGTGTCGTCATTCATTTTCTCTCTGCTTTCACTGCTTTATTCTCGTTTGAAATTCCCTCCTCCTCTGTCTGTTCCTCTCCTTTTACCCTCTCTCTCTCTCTCTCTCTCTTCTGTGCGTCATGGTTATTAAGAAATCTTTCATTCTCTTCTCATTTCTCATTCCTCTCGTTGGCCCTTTTTCTTCCAATATGTCATCTTCGCATTAATTGTCATGCTTAAGTCTTCTTGTGTTTCATTCATTATATTTATTTCTTATTCACACTCTTAATGCAGTTTCAGCTCCTTCGATTCCATGCAGCAACTACATTTTATTCTGTTTATTTTCTTGGTTTCACATACTTTCTCTTTCCATCTCTGCCCGTCGCGTTCAGAAAATTATACATTGTTGTCATTAATATAGGTATATATGTATTTTTTTTTTTTTAAATTCATTCTTCTCAGTTTAATTTTGTTTGATTTTAGATTATTCTCTTTATCTGTGAGGCACTTTTATCAGAGCACTGTCATTGAAAGAACTCTAGCTGTATCTGCCTTTGCATCTTATTTGTGGATCTTCCCCACGACAGGCATTAGTGGAAAAAGTAAGACTGAATGGTGATAACCATGATGATTAGGAATGAAAATGATCGATCCTTTCATGCAGAATATATATATATATATATATATATATATATATATATATATATATATATACATTTTGGACCCAGGCCTTCGGAACCCAAAAAAGGCCAAAAGATGTTAAGAAGGAAATAAAATCTGACTTTTTTTTCGACCTTACTTTGAACTTGATGCGTGGCGCTAAACAGCTGTGTTTATGCACCTCCACTTGCAAAGCTGGGAATGGCGCCGCTATTAGTAGCGGCGCTACATAGCGTCACTACTATTTTAATAGTGATGGTGATTACGCCATTACTTTTTTTAGCCAGTAGCAAAACTGAGAGTGCCGCTACTTTTTGGTTGTACTCATGCGTTACCGTGCTCCTCGCTACTCACGCAACGAATACAGGTCCAGAGTCGATGAGTACATACAGATATGCCGACAGTTTCATTGTATTTATTAATGATGAAAATTAATACTTTCATCAGTTCTGTCAGTTAATGATGTTTGTTCTACGAGTATATTACATCAGTAGTTTATTATTATTTATTAGTAATGTGCAATAATTAGACAGGAATTTGTTAGTTAACTATCGATCATTTAAATTAAATCCGTTGTGCCAGGCAGGAGTTAAGCATCAGCAAGAACTTGTTCATTTTTATTATTAATTATTCATTGTCAGGGGTAAAGATCACACTTTCTCAGAGGCTAACAGTACTAATGATACAGCATTTGTGAGTAGATAATCTCTGCTGTGTTCTGTTGAGAAAGTTTATAAAATTCTCGTCCTTAGAGAATTGGTGAAGTAAGCCACATGAAGTATAACTTACTACTTGATTTCACAAGTCAATTCCTTGTCTTTACTTTGAGTAATATCAGCATTTATTCTTAATTTTACATCCCCCCATGACATCTGGCGACCTTATTTGAGGATATTAACTCCTAGCTCTAAAGTTATTAACGAAATAATACTCACTCACTCACACCTAGGAATTTGTTATCATTAAAGGCTATAGGCACTAGTCACAGATTCACTAGTCCCCCTGCGACAGTGAATCCTACCGGTTTAGTTAGATACGACTAGTCACTATTCGCTAGTCCCCTTGTGACAGTGAATCCTACCAGTTTAGTTAGATAAGACTAGTTACGATTCACTAGTCCCTCTGCGACAGTGAATCTTACAAGTTTAACTAGATAAGACTAGTCACAGTTCACAAGTCCCCCTGCAACAGTGAATCTTACCAGTTTAACTAGATAAGATTAGTCATGATTTACTAGTCCCCCAGTGACAGTGAATCTTACCAGTTTAATGAGATAGAACAAGTCACAGTTCACTAGTCCCCCTGTGACAGTGAATCTCCTCCATAGGAGATAAAACGAGTAACAACTCACTAGTCCCCCTGCGACAGTGAATCTTCCTCCACAGGAGATAAATCAATTCACAATTCACTAGTCCCCCCTGTGACAGTGAATCCTTCTCCACAGCAGATAAGACTGGTCACCACCAGCCTGTGCCTATATTCTCTGCTTTCGATTATTAGCATTCCTCTGCGAAACAGCAGTCAGTACCCAGTCTTTAGTCCACTCAGCCTTAGTTGGGTTAGCATCATGGCCAAGGATATGGGGCTTACCAATCCCCAGGAAAATAAAGACTATGTGCTCTCACGGTTCACCCTTGAACAGCAGCGTGTGAGTGATGCCCATGAAAAGCATAGAATTCAACGCGAACATGAGCGAGAACAGCACGAATTTGAGCAAGAGCAGCACGAGGAACGGGAGAGAGAACGCGAACATGAGCGAGAACAGCACAAAGAACATGAGAGAGAGCGTGAATATGAGCGAGAACATCGAGAGAGAGAGAAAGTGAACACAAGCGTGCCAAGCACGAGGCACATGAGAAACATAAACTTGAGATGCTGAAGCTCAAGTGAGACTCCTTAGCTTCAGGCACAGCTGGTGCAGCTGACCCAAGCTCCACGAGTGTTCTTCCTGCACATGTTCTGGCAACCTCATGCCACAAGCTTCCTTCATATGAGGAAGGCGAGTGAATCGAGCCATTCATAGCTTGTTTCGAAGACATGGTGCAGCTGTGCCAGCTGGATGAGGCAGCTAAGGGACTCCAGTTTCTTAGCTTGTTTGAGGGCCCTGCACTCGATATTCTCCACAGAATTCATGGAGACAATCTCACGTATAAGATGATAAAGGCCGCACTCATCAAAGCGTATGGTCTCACAGTTGACGATGCCAGGAGTCAGTTCATGAGGGCGTGCGTCCAAGAAAAGGAGACTGCTGTTCAGTTCCTCGATCATCTCACTGCTTACTTAGATGAGTGGATGGAGAAAGATGAAACCCCTCGCATGTGAGAGGGGACAATTGACCTCAAGCTGTGCACACAGCTAGAGAAGACATGGCCTGCTGAACTTATGGCTCAGCTTAAGATCGGCCAGGTAAAGGATGCCAGCCAAAGGTGGAAAGGCATTTTTCACTGTGTACAGGTACCAATCTCGTAAGTAACAGACCTGGAACAGGAAAGCTGACAAGTCTGGGAAACCATCTCAGACTGAACCCCAGCATCAAGGCTGTTCTCAGAATAATGGCCAAGGTCCAAACAAACCACAGAAGAAGGACCAGGGGCAAAATACGCAGAAACCCAGTTGGAAGAAGTACAAGCAGTACCCCAACCAGCAGCAGTATCTCAAGCAGCAGCAAAACAAGGACAAACCACGTAACCCTCAGTCAGGTCAATCAACTTTAGCGTATTGGAGGCAGGATGCAAATGCAGCCTTCATTCCACAACAAGCAACAAGCGTATGGTGGTGCCGAAGCATATGGTGGTGCCGTCCTCACCAGTACAGGTACTTCCCCACAGTTCACTAGACCCTCTACGACAGTAGAACTCTCCACCACAGGTGGTCAATGCTCCAACTCCTCAGATGGTGAGTACGACCCCTCAGGCATCTAGTTCTCAGGACACCACATTTGATGCATCTTTCGTTCTGCAGTCTCATCAATGACTGGCTGCTAACTCCTCAGACCCTTCCACCAGTAACACTGCCTTTCTTGTTCAGCCAGGGTTTGTGGGAGGTGTTTCCGTAAATGTTCTGAGAGACAATGGTTCCTCAGGTTGCTCCATCAAGCAGAGTTTAGTTCAGCCCAATGAGTACATAGGTAGGTAGATCCAAGTTAGACTTATTGAAGGATCAGTGAGATTGTTCCCTGAGGCATGCGTCCAGGTGGCATCTCCTTTCTACACTTGCTTGACAGCTGCTGTTGTCATGCCAGAACCTTTGTTTGACCTCATTATAGGTAATATATCAGGTGTCAAAAATAGTTGCAATGTAGATGTTGCTACTCAGACTTCGGCTGTTGCAGTAACACGAGCCATGGCTAAGGCTCCGAACCGTGTCACCCCATTGACCGTCGCAACTCCGCAAGATCTGATTTCTAGTCAAGATGTTGTCTAAGAACAACAGCCTGACCCGACACTTGCCTCAGTGCTTAACCCCGACACCGAGGGCATGTTTACCAATGTTTTGCGTGTGCCGCAGGGTTATTCGGGCTCCGACAGACTCTCAAAAAATATTTGCCAAAAATCAGTTATTAGTCCTAGAATATTAATATTAAATATGCTTATGGCACATACCTTCAGCTTTCTCCTGGAATGTTTGTTGAGCCTTCATCAGTTACCGTAGGACTTGTGGAGACCTCTGAAGTTGGGTAACGAAGTCTCCACTTTATACTTCCCGACAACCCCCGTAATATGATTACCACAGCCAGATATTAACATTATAAACACTACTCTATGATTTTCAAGTAGTTTGGGATCCATACTCCAAAAAAAAAAAAACACTGTGAAAGCAATGAAAATTACGAGTGCGTCTGACCGTCGCACTGGCACTAGTTCGCTCTTGGTACTCTGTCATTTATTATTCATAAAGCCCTTCACACTTTATATTTCTATTACTATATAACACTTATATATATCTACAGTCTTTATCCATAAGTTTCCTTCAGTAGTGTTAGTTTATTGTCACTGTAGGGATTCAATTTCTTTCAGTAAAATATGTAGCATTCACTTTCTCGTCCTGTATACTAGCATTGAGAGTGAATGTCACTTTCATCTTCACTCTCATAACTCATAGTATTCAGACATGCTAGAGTGAAACTTTCACTTTCATTACTCCTAGGGTATATACTCGTATTCTTATAATACTACTCATTTACATTTCTATTTACGTTCTCTATTTTATTTACGTTATTTACATTTCCATTTTATATACACTGTGTTATGCACTGTCACTTGAAGTAACTTATAAAACTATTTTCCATTGTTCACGTATATTTACATTCATTACTTTCACTTGCTGTTTACACATTATTTACACATTATTTACAATTCCACTTGCACTGTTTTACTCAATAGAAAGATCGTAGTCACTCTTTTATCAATTGTCAGCCCTTTACCTCTTTCCACACGAGGTTTAGTAGGGGGTAAAGGTCACAGGGCCCTTTGCAGGGGGGTGAAAAAGTCCCTGAAGTCAGCAAGAAGAAACAGACGTACCTCTACTTCAGAAGATGAGAGTAAACTGATAAGGGAGGGCCGTGGTAGAGGCCTACTTAGGGAATATTCAGTGTTACCAATGTTAGCTCTTGAAACAGCTATGTATAGCACAAATGATTGGCAAGAACTCTAGACAATACATTATAAATTAGGTAGTTCCAGGTGAATGTAAATATCACTTAGGCTTCTCCCTTCCCTCCTTACATGTATATTTATTACGAAAATAGATTATACAGCATATTTCAAGGGGAAAAAAACAGCGAAAATTAGCGAACGAGTGCACGTGAGGTGTTGTCAGGTGATAATTAGCCAATTCCAGGTGTATGGCACTCTCACTTACCTTATTTCTTTCTTGTATATATTATTTGGTATAAGAATAGGACATAGGGCTTATTTCAATGGATGAAATCAGTGAAAAATTCCAGCGAAGATTTACTTAGCTGTAGCACGGCCGGGCAGGCGAGAGGATAGGGTAATGGAGGGGGGGTAGGGAGGGGAGTCAAGAAAGGGGAGAAATGGCTAAATTGTCAACAATGGATGGGAGTACAGATGAGATTAGGAGTGCTGACTAGTGTTGGACATTGGCAGTACTGATAGATGATACAAGCCCCCACTTGGAAGCCCAGGTGAATTCAAAATAACACAGAATCACAAAAGCGACGCCCCGCGGTATGATCCCTTGCTCCCAAGCGTCACGAAAGTGACGCCCCGCGGTTAAGGGGTTAATAAGAGCAAATCTAGCGTTTACAGCGCTTGTCGATGCCGTGGCCAGGAAACCAAGGTCGGTCTGGTGTTCGGACACAGCTTCAAACCCCTTCCCCTCCTCTTCCCTCCTTTCATATGAACTACCACCACCTCCCTTGATTGAGAAGTAATTCAGTCTTTTGTTTCACGGCTTTGATGCTAATGAGTTAACAGGTAGGAATTACATCAGCAGTGAAGATAAGCTTAAACATAATTTGACATGTATACTGTCTCTCCTTTTCTTTCTCCTGTTCTGTTTTTCCCCCCTTATCTCTTTCATCATCTTTTCCCTTTTGACTTTCTTCTCTTTTTCTCTCTCCCATCGTTTGCCCTCCTCTTCACTCTCCAGCTTCTCTTAGTCCTCCTTCTAATCCTCCTCCTTCTCCTCCTCCTCTTTTTCACGTGTTTGCCCCCTTCTCGTTTCTTCTAATCTCACTTACTTCCTCTCGCTGCTTTTTTTCCTGTTTTTCACTCTTTCTTACCCTTCTATAATATTCTTCATTCTTATTCTACACTCACTCTTTTCTTTCCCTTTCTT
>NC_136960.1:21011951-21114451 GCF_032717465.1 Coenobita brevimanus
TATTATTATTATTACTATTATTATTATTATTATTATTATTATTATTACTGTTACTTTTAATACAAGTTGGTAGGCGACGATGGCCAGCTTGATGATGACCAAGTTTCGTTAGCGACAAGAGCTGATATTTTACACAAAAAGCCACCTGTATTTGGAGGTACTCCAGTGCAACATTCCACCCAAGAATAATGGCCCTGGCTTATTAATCTTTGGAGCCTTAGCATTTCACGCTAGGAAGGTCATAAATTTAGAGCTTTTCATATTTTCTGAAATTGATGATCTTTGACCCCTGACCTGGTAGATATAGGTCATGAATGTATGAAGCATGCTTGTAGTACTCATTAATCCGTCCCGTGCCAGTGCCATTTTAAAACGGTGTTACGCAACTACGCGCTTAGTGCCAGTGCAGTTTTAAAACGTCATTTTTTCCAAAAAATCATGGAGAGTGCAATTTTCAAACTAGGTGCACAAAAATTGTTGAGGATTTAAGTCAACTCTTCCACCACCTTGCCTCAGGTGGCCAGGCCTATACACCCAGGTGCTGAGTCATCGCCCACGCTCTGCCTCACTCTGCTTGTACTACTCATACTGTACAATCATGGCTCACCGTGGTATCTCTGATGAGTAGATTTAGGAGCTCCTGAAGGTGCCCTACACTGGCGAAAGTGACGTTGACAACAATGTGCAAAATAAGGATTATGTGCAACCGGATGATGAAAGTACTAGTGAGGAAATACCCACACCAAGGAAATCCAGGTATGTGGGGTATGCTAGTACCTAAGGGATGAGGCCATCAGCACGTTGTTGCCTAGCCTTACGTGACGAGGAGGAGGATTCAGAGGAGGAGGGTGAAGCTTCTAGTATTCCTGGGTAGCTGGGGAGGCCGAGAATTTCCCCACTTGGGGAGATTTGGGAATATTCCACTGGCTAGGAATGCAGGTAAGTCATCTCGCCCGCACTATCCCTCGCACCCACGTGACCCACCCAGCCCTAGCACCTCAGGACAAAGTGTTCCCCCATTCTCCGCACCCAGCACATCCACAGAAAGTGTTCCCCAATTCCCCACACCCAGCACATCTCGTGAAAGTGTTCCTGCTTTTGCTACATTTCCCAGCACATTGAGGGAAAGTGTTCCTCTATCCCCCACACTTCCCAGCACCTCCAGTGAGACTTTTCCCTCCTTCCCCACACTTTCCCACGCTTCTCCATGGTTCTTGGATGAGGGAGGTGATGATGGTGATGAAGAGGAACTGACGTGGGAGTAGGAAGATGGGAGTGACTGTTCCAGAAGTACGCCCGTTGACATACTGGCATGTTGCTGGGTGTACTGTACCTGAACTAACCCCAGCTTCAAGTAGGGTGGATTTCTTCAGAAATTTCTTTACTGTGGACTTTGTATTGAGAAATGTTGCCCTAACTAACGCCTTTGCTGCCTTTGAGCGTGCAGTGAGACACTCAGAAATACTCTTACAGTGTCTGTGTATACTGAAGGCATATTGTAAACAATTTACTGTAAGTGTAAGTGCAATACATAGTGAAGTAAAGTTGCACGTAAGTTACCGTAAATGTAAGACGAAGGATGCACAGTGAGAGAGATACGTGACAGGTGACAGGTGTTGCAGTACTAAGCGATTTATATGGGAAAAAAAGATGTTTTCTGTATGAAAACCAGTGAAAAAATTTTGTGCGTATGAAGTGGACTGAAAAGTGTAAAAAACATTCCTAGACCTTCCCAGGGTAACGTTGGCCAGAATATCTGAGTTTACCTTCATAGAAAACGAGGTTTTCTCTCACCTTCGCTGCAATTCTTCTGGGAAACCACACCTGAGAGGTGGACCGGGGACTTCCAGAAAATGCACCTGTAGCCTCCGGTGTCTTTTAATGGTCAAATTCGTTCTTTTCACATCAGAATCTATCATTTTTGCCTAAAAAAAAAAAAAAATCGAAAATTAGCCGGCACTGGCGTGCCATTTTATGTTTAGGGTGTCCGGCATGCTGCAGGTTAACATCTATAGTATAAGTTTGTAGAATTTCATTTGATTCCATCCACCCACTGTGGAGCTAGGGAACTTGAAATTCATGGAATGGCTCACCAGAGGTACAACTTCTAGTTGGTGCTGCCAGCAACCAGAAGAGAGTTTCGACACTAAATATCATTTTTGTATGGAGGTACACCTGTGCAATGCTGTTTCCAGTTATCATGGCCCCTGGCTTAATAACCTTTGGAGCCTTAGCATTTCACGTAAACTTGGTCATGATTTTAGCTATTTTCACCATTTTTGCATATGATGACCTTTTACCCTTAACCCTTACACCGCGGGCATGTTTACCAACATTTTGCATGTCACGCTGGGTTATTCGGGCTCCGACAGACTCTCAAAAAATATTTGCCAAAAATCAGTTATTAGTCCTAGAATATTAAAATTAAATATGCTTATGGCACATACATTCAGCTTTCTCCTGGAATGTTTGTTGAGCCTTCTACGGTTACCGTAGGACTTGTGGAGACCTCTGAAGTTGGGTAACGAAGTCTCCACTTTACACTTCCCGACAACCCGTAATATGATTACCACAGCCAGATATTAACACTATAAACACTATGATTATCAAGTAGTTTGGGATCCATACTCCAAAAAAAAAAACCACTGTGAAAGCAATGTAAATTACGAGCGCGTATAACCTTTGCACTTGCGCTAGTTCGCTCTTGGTACTCTGTCATTTATTATTCATATAACCCCTCACACTTTATATTTCTATTACTATATAACACTTATATATATCTGGAGTTTTTATTCATAAGTTTCCTTCAGTAGTATTAGTTTATTGTCACTGAAGTCATTCAATTTTTCATTCAGTAAAATACGTAGAGAGCCACGGATTCACTTTCACTGTTATAACATAAAGTATTTGTACTCATATTCACATATTACTAATTACTTACATTACTATTTACATTTTCTATTGTATTTTCAATATTTACCCTTCTATTTTACTTACACTATATTAGTCACTGTCACTTTCAGTAAGATAAAACTATAATACACTGTTCAATCATATGTACTGAACATCCATTGCTTTCACTTGCTATTTACACATTATTTACACATTATTTACACATTATTTACACATTACTCTCCTTTCCCACTTGCACTTTTAGAACTGCTTCTGGCTGTGGTAATCAAAGAAGCAGGTAACACAGAGGGGAACCTGGCACTCAGCACACTGCCAAGAGGTGCATTTGTGCTCAGGTGTGCATCGGGTGGTATGTGCACACCCCTGGCACCTGCGGATCGCAGCCTTCCTCTTGCCTGTGGCAGGCATTAGCACCAGTCTGTGCCGATCCATATACGCCCTCTGCTCAAGTCGGTCAGGAAGTGTTACTGGATGGCTCCTTGGAGTTGCTGCTGTCACCCTACCATATCTTTTCAGCAGCTGCTGAATACAAGTCCTGGCAAACAACCTTGGGGAGAAGGACTTGGGTGGCTTGACCTTCATCTTGTACAGGATGAAGGCGTTCAGCATCGTCATATTTATGAGATGCAGAAAAACTTTCCTGTACCACCTAGTATTCTTCCTGAGGCAGTCGATCTCACCAATCATCATGTCGGACTTGTCCACCAGCCGCATGTTGATATTGTAGTCTAACACAGCATCAGGTTTCATCACAGGTTCGCCTGTCCTATGGTCGACCTTCCCACTGTCTGTCATTTCCCCCTTATGTACGGTGGTGAGCATGTGCACGACCCACTTGTCATGCCACCATATTGCCAGCATCTTCTCAGACTTGCGTAGGTGCATGTCTCCTCGCTGCTAGGTTCCTGCCTCTGGGAATTTAGGGAAGTGGGCACGATTACTTTTGACAGTGCCGCAGGAGCCAATGCCGTGCTCTGAAAGGTATTTGGCAAGTTTCGGTGCTGTATAATAGTTGTCTGCATAGAGCACATGATTCCCACCAAAATACTTTTCAAGGAGCACTTTCACTACACAGCCTGAGAAGCCAAAGAGGTGTGTTTTATCCAGATCGACAGTGCTGGCTGAATAAATGACGAAGTCAAGGATGTACCCCGTCTTACAGTCACACAGTACAAAGAACTTGTCTCCAAAGCGATGGCGTTTGCTTGGAATGTACTGTACAAACCGAAGACGTCCTCTGAACAAAACCAAGGATTCGTCAATGACAACCTTCTGAAAGGGGTGGAAGAATGACATAAACTTATCCTTCATTCTGCTCAGAATCTCCCGGATCTTCCAGAGTGGGTCGGTTTGGGAAGGTACATCGTTGTCGGCAAAGTGCAGGTTTCCCATGATGTTCCGGAAACGATCTCTGGCCATGTACTTATTGAAGGTGGGTGAGGGTAGTAAGGGGTCCAGGGACCAGTATTCTTCCAACTCATGCTTCTTTGAGTGTGGGATGAGAAGCATGAGGGCAAAGAACACATACAGCTCCTGCACTCCCAGCATGGACCACTGTTGCATCTTGGCTGCACCTGTACCACTTGCAGCACGTTGTGATTCATACCTGTTGGTCTCATCACATATGTGCTGCATGACTTCGTCATCTAGGAAGGCCAAAAGGAAGTCCACACACTCAGCATCATCGTCAAGAGTGAAGGCAGGCTGTACTCCTGAGGAACTCTCATCAAAAACTAAATGTTCTGGCACAAAATCGGACCCTTCCATCCATGCGAAGGCGTCCAGGATTCCCTGTCGTGGCGGTGTAGGATGGGTGAGAGTGGTGGGTGGCTGTGAGGGAGATTTACCCCGTCCAAGGTCACTCGCACTGACCCTGAGTTGCCGTACAGCACTAGCAGCCCTTACTCTAGTAGCAACTCTACTTTTACTGGTCAGGGATTTACCTCTTCCTCTACGGCCTGCCTTCACTGTTGATGCTGGTGGTGACTCCGACGACGAAGACTCCGGAGATAATTCAGCAGACGAAGAGGAAGAAATGAGTGAAGTGGGGCTTGGGGAACGGGGAGGTGAATCAACTCGGGACTCATGGTGGGCTAGGTCACGCGGGGCCATTGTTCTGGGGCTAACACGCTGCCTTTTCATTCCCTTCCCAAATTCCTTCCCTTGCTGCACTAACGGCTTCTTTCCCTTGGAGCTAGGGATAACTTTCGACACTGAAGCACTTGTACTAGCACTTTCTGGCATGATTTCCTCACCTGGCTCATCACACGATTCCCCTGAAGGGTCAAAATCACTATCCATCATCACCATTGACAATTCCAATAGTTCACATTTCACTGCAGAGTCACTTAGTCCTTTCCTGCTTCCCTCACGACTTTTTCTGGGTGTAGAGGTCACGGGGCCCTTTGCAATGGGCGCAGAAGCGGCAGAAATGGCGGGGCACGAGTGCGACATGTTTTGACCACAGAGGAGGACAAGGAACTAAATGCTGCAGCTTATCTGAGAAGGCCAGGGTTGACAATGACAATGAGGATGACAGCTGCTAACTTACATGCTAATAAATTATTGTTAGATAATCTTGGCAATACATAAAGAAGTAGGTAGTTCCAGGTGAATGTAAATGTCACTTAGGCTTCTCCCTTCCTTTCTGATATATATTTTTATTACAGACATAGATTACAAGGCGTAATTCAAAGGGGAAATTACCGTGGTAATGTAGCGAATGAATGCATGTGAGGTGTTGTCAGGTGATAATTAGCCAATTCCTGGTGTATACCACTATCACTTACCTTATTTTTTTTTGGTATATATTATTTTGTATAAGTATAGGGCATAGGGCTTATTTCCATGGATGAAATCTGTGGAAAAATCCGGGGGAGATTTGCTTAGCACAGCGTGGCCTGGGAGGCGAGAGGACAGGGTAATGGAGGGGAGGTAGGGAGGGGAGTCAGGAAGGGGGGGAAATCGCTAAAATGTCAACAATGGATAGGAGTACAGATGAGATTTGGAGTGCTGACTAGTGTTGGACATTGGCAGTACTGATAGATGATACAAGCCACCACTTGAAAGCCTGGGATAATTCAAAATAACACAGAATCACAAAAGTGACGCCCCGCGGTGTGATCCATTGCGCCCGAGCGTCACGAAAGTGACGCCCCGCGGTTAAGGGGTTAACCTGGCCAGTGTAACACATTGGTGTACAACAGGAAGTTGTAGTACTAGTCAGTGTCTATGAGCAAGCAAACGTTCATTCAATTCCATTGAGCCACTGAGAAACTAGGGAGGCATTTTTGAAAACTGATACTAGTTTGTTGGTACTCTAAGGCCAGTCTTTGTACAATTGCCACTAGATAACTAGAGGAGAGAGGCAAAAAATGGATGGAACACTTCCAATAGGGAATGACCTCAAGATTACGCCTAAACAAGTCAGAACTTTCTTTGCTTGTTAGTAATGCTTCTACAACTCAGAACGTGAAAAGTACGAAAATAGTGCTTTTTCGGCCGTTGCTAGGCAACTACTCATTGCCTAGCAACCAAAACCTTCCGGTCACAACTAGGTCATAGGCAAGTAATTGTGTCCAAGTTTGGTCTGAATTGGTTAACTCTGAAAGGTAGAAGTGCCTGCCACAGTTAAACAAGAAAGAAAGAAAGAATACAAGAAAGATAACGCGACCAACAACAATAAAGGCAGCAAGGAGCTGGCCAGTTATAATGTTATTATTATTATTACCTTCGCCAACGAAGTTGGAAGAAGTTATGTATTCACCCATGTTTGTCTGTCTGTTTGTTTGTCCAGACGATATCTCCAAACGTTCTTGATGATTTTCAATTAAAATTGGTGGAGGGTTGGGCCATGGACCATGAAGGAATTGTTTAAACTTTGGTACAAATTCGGATCCGGATTCGGATCCGGATCCTGAAATAGCACTGGTGGAGGTATGCGCTCTCTAACTGCTTTCTAGTTATTATTATTATTATTATTATTATTATTATTATTATCATCATCATTATTATTATTGTCGTTGTTGTTGATGTATTCGTAGCAGTAGTAGTGATAGCATTCAAATTATGGACTACATCATCAGGCAAGCTATGAGCACATGGTGTGAGACACACCTTGAGGTTATTTTGACCCGGCAATTGAGGAAACTCTGTGGTGAAATTCCACGCCTCTCCTGCTGTTATCAGCTGCATTGAGCAATGAGCATGCCGCCAAAGCCAAGCAAGTTGTTCGCAACGGTATTTACATTTGTGCTTCTTACTCTGCACATGTGGATTATATCTTATCTGATTGAGGATTCGTATATTATGTATCCATAAATGATGCTTGTTGATATGATGCGTCAGGGAGGATACCGACAGATTTGTCATGAGAAACAAACGCAGTAGAACAGAGGACGAGTTTTGTCAAGACCGACCCTTTTAGACTGTGAGTGCACGGTCATGGGATACCATATGAGCCTACCACCTGGTTGTATTCTGGTTCGCTATGGGTTTTCGCAACACATCTTCGTATGTAAATTATTTTGCTCTTGCCCCTAAATATTTTCATGTAGGCTATTGATGTAAAATATATCGGGATTAGAAAGATATACATAACTAAAAAGATGATATTAAATTGTATTATGAAAAATAAATCTCTGTGGAAGAAGTGTTACAAGCTTTCAGTACAAAAGATATTAAAGTATACAAGACTACCGACATTCCCAAAGAAATGCAAGATGGTCTCCACAAGGCTACATTACACTGGCATGCTTCTGCACAAGATGCCATGATGATTAATGAGTATTCAAAAACACAGGATCTCAAAATTTTGTTTATTTTGTTTGAAATTTGATTTTATAAAACTCTAAAAAACTAAATGAAAATAAATAAATAATAAAATGTCAGGGATTATTCATTCAAGGAACAATTGTGCCAAGTTTGAAGCGAACTGGAGAAAAATTAAAGGAATGGTACTAACTGAAAAGCTTAAGGGATAAAAAAGAAAGAAATGGAGTAAATACAGTAGTGCTCCACATTTTGGTGTGGAAACTTATATAAGCAAAATTTTTCACTGTGGAAGAGGTGCTAAAACCCTCCATGCAAAAAGATATCATACTGTAGTGTAATACAAAGCACAGAATTAATCACTGTGGATGTAGTGCAACAACTCTATGTACAAATGAATACAAAACTGCAATACAACGTGCAAAACAAATCGCAGTGTAAGAGGTGCTACGAACTCTTTCCATGCCAGAAAGAATTCGGAACATCAGCCTGAAACTTGTGCAGATCCCGGGGAAGATGGGTGGTTGGTCTTCACCTAATCGATTTATGGCAGAGAAGTTGACTGGTTCCCAGGATCCAGGGGTGATTTATCTCGCAATGTGTCTATTCTGAGTTACTCGGAGATGCCAAAGCAAAGTCCTCCACCGCAATATGGCTTAAATTTCACCTCAATATATCTCACTGGGTTTTATATTAACGTCCATGGTGTAACTTTTCACATACCATGAGGCAGCCTTTTTGCCGCATTTTTATTGGCGTAGGATACTTCATTGTACTTCTTCTCTAACTATGATGAAAAAGAAACACTGACATGACTATGGTTATAAAAGGGAAAAAAAACACACATACAAGGAAAATACTCTAAAGACGCTCTATGGGAGTTATTTTTATATCTTTGTTGTGCTCTTCCTTCACCTCTATCTTAGTAATCACATTCTCTAAAGCACCTTTTTCTGAATACTTTTTTTTTACATCTTTACAGCCAAAGGTTCCTGGGACATAATCTTAGCTGTATAAAATACAAGATTTCTCATGACCTTGGGAGGGTTAATGGTGACAATGGTCGCAGTCCCGTTATATTAGTTTGAAACCCCCACAAAGTGTTGGAAAGGGACGCCTTCGTGTGGTGGCACTCATATAAAAGGATTGCTCTGCTAACTGGTTATACAAACGTCCCTCATCTCCTTCTATATCCACCTTAAAGGAGGCTGGAGAAATACAAAGCTGCCTGCAGTCCACCGACCTCACGTCCAGGCATGGCTGAGGCTGCTATTTCTACTACTACTACTATTACTATTACTACTGCTGCTGCTGCTGCTGCTACTGCTGCTGCTGCTACTGCTGCTGCTGCTGCTGTTGTTGCTGCTGCTACTACTATTTCATTCTGAGTCCTACTAGACAATTCGGCTTAGCTTAGAATATCTGATTAGTGAAATGGTTAATGAAGGCCAAATGAATCCTCTACAGCAGAGAAAGACACTCTTGTCTCTCTGTTATCTTTTTTGCTCCACGAGCAGCGTAAGGGCCAGGGGCCAGGCTACTCAATTCTGACATTTATAACAAGGGTGACTAGTCATTTTCGCCACTGAGTAGGAGTTTATGAGCATTAAACAAAACCCACCTGTCGGATGTATATTTCTATGGGCCCTGTTCGGTTGAAGTGCTTTAGCTCTCTAGACAAACCTGGCGTCCTTTTTATTAAAAGGTTGCTGTCCAATGTAGTAAATGGTCCTAGGTTACAGTAAACGACTTGTTTTAATACTTAGTGGAGAGTCACTTGGAGTCACAATTATGTCGAGTGAGTAGATGGTGAGCGCCCTCACCTACCACCTGATTGATTACTAAAATGAATAAAACAGTCTGGCAGCATCGTTAATCAATTCTTAATCACTCTTCATATACTGCGGTCGTCATAAAAACCAATTCTCCTCATTACGATAAATAACAAAGTGAGCAATGGCATTCCAAAGCCAATATTGTTATCTTTGGAGCTCAACAAGCTTCTCAGAACAGTGTGCTGGAGTTTCATGGCTGAACGACTAAAACGTATTGAAGAAACACAATTGCCCGGAAGTATAAATGAACCTGCACTACAAAAGGGTTTTATATAATTCTTTAAAATGTCCCCAAAATCAACTTGCATGTAGTAATCTCCCATGTTCTCAGTCATGAAAAAAAAAAAAAGATTACCTAAAACTTTCAGATAATTTCAGAAATGATTACCTGTAATGCATACAGTAACCCTCCATTTAGAATCAGAACCAAATTCAAATACGATATATATACAGTAGTCCTCCCCTGCTCCTTATCATACATAACGTATCTAATTAAAACTTTCCTTCAGTAACTTTAGTCATGTGCTGTTCCACACCACCAGCCTCGGTTTTAATTAAAGGTTGTATGGGCCAAAAATGCGCTCATGCATCCCACCCCTATCGCTGATCCATAACATATTTCGCACGAAGCTTACAAAATGTTTTACAGATTTAGTATTGAATGTTCGGGTGACGAATCACTTTTTTTTTTTTCATTGAGTCTGTATTCATTGCTGGACTTTCCACTGATAAACCGTATGTAACCCATTTATAATACCTGTATTCTTTTTCTTATTAACGAGTGAATGACAAAAAACTGATTCATTTATTTAGTTTTCACTTTCTGTGCGACGTAATTTATTCCCATGTCGTCGATATAATGGCATTAACTGGATTTTTTAAATTTTAATTTGTGTCATGTTGATGATTTACAATACCTACGAAACTTTTTCTGTTTTGCCTCTCTTTGTTATATATGATTAAGTCTTACTAGAAATTCAATAGATTTAGTGTTCAATATTCCCACTCAGGAGGCTGATTTTAATATTGTAAATCATTACTTTTTCTCGTGTGTTGTTATCAGTGTTTTGGAAGTGAAATTTATGTCGTATTTCCACATGCAGCATACACAGTGGTTTATAAAATTAGTAATGAATTGACCAGGGACGAGTTTTTTTTTTTTTTTTTCTGGATATACAGTATATATATATATATATATATATATATATATATATATATATATATATATATATATATATATATATATATATATATGTATATATATATATATATATATATATATATATATATATATATATATATATATATATATATATATATATATTTATATTAACAACGATTCGTCTGTAACTTTCATACAGTCTTTTAATTAATTACGAATGAATCTCACTAAACGTCCTCCAGAATTGATAGTATATATTTGGATGACGAGCCAATATATTTTCCTCGGGTGATTCTTATTATGGTAGTTAAATTTGTCTTCCACGTGAATGGTACAAAATTATTAACAAATTTGCATCGAATGTTTTGGTGGCGAGATTTATTTCCTCAGGTGTGTGTGTGTGTGTGTGTGTGAACTAAATTTATTATTATCCATCTCTTGTTATTTAATGCGTCATAATAACCCGCTCAGTATGTATTTCTTGATTATACACGAGCATTGAGGTAAGTGGGCCATCCACAATCCAATCAGCTGATGTAGTGCTACAGTGAAGTAGCTCTACGTTGTATAATAAGCCAAATGGTTATATGAAACACAGGAAATTATTATGCTGGGTGGTAACAATATAACAAAATGAATATCTATTGTGGGTAATAGTTCTCCAACCGGGTATGGCCCATGAAGGACTATATCCGTTGAGTAATTAGAGTTTATTGCTTACACAAGTGCTTGCCACCAAAAATTTGCGGGATTAACTATTAGTTTTTCCGTCACAAATAGTTTGCAGATGCTATTATCTTTGTTTCTATATCATCAATGAACCCACAATGACCAGTTCTTAACAAAAAGTCGAAAAAATTTTCTTTCGTATAATTTCGCATGATACGATTTGCGACAAATTCGCGCAGTCGCGTCGGTGATCGCCGTCATTTTTGCTTGATATTTCTCTGACAATCCCTGGACTTACCCCGACCTAATGCAAAGACTTGGGACGATATTTATCACCGTTCTCGTGAAAGAAACGAATAAACGCACAGACAGACACACACATACGCAACTTGACTTTATTAGAGTTAGAAATGCCACCCAGGGATGGAAACTGATCACTCCTCACTTATAGGTATGAATTAACTAGCCTATCCCTGGTCCTCTATGCTCCTCAAGAGTCAACAGGGGACAGAATGATCAAATTATTACCCAAGTAATTCTTACTTTTTTTTTTTTTTTTTACAGATTTAGTAATGGGCATTAGAGTGATGAGAAAAACAATTCTTACGTTGATTTATATTTAATGTGTTTTGATGCATTTTCAATATTTACATTTACCCACTGTCTGATATCTAAATGAAGCTTGGAAGCATTGCACAATTGAGTTTTAACATTTCAGGTGACACTGCTGATTTTTTCCATTTTAATTTGAAAATTTAACAATTTGTGGTTATAGTTTTGTAAATTTATTTCTATTTTCTTTTAATGAAGGTATTTCCAAATGCTCCATACGAGAGGCTCTCTTACAACTGATTCACACTGTTTGGTACTACCGAGAAGTCAAAGGTCATGTTGAAGTTCTTTATAAATCATGTAACTCTCCTTAATTTTTCTTGGATATCTGCGCGTTTTTAAGGCGGAAAGTTATTATTCTATCGTGGGATCTTGAGACTCATTTTTAATTTATTACCGGTAATTCATCTTTTACTTACTCATACATTTTGCCTGGTTTTATTTATTTAATATTATTACATTCATGTATGTAACAATATAAGATTTTCTTAGTTTATTTCATGGAGAATTTACATATTTTATAGACATTCGTTAGAATCTTCAGACAGTCCATTCCAATTCTTCTCTTGCTATTTATATAGTTTTTTTTTTTTCTCCTCATGATGCTGTAAAATACTTTTCAGAGTTGAAACTGAATGTTTAGGTGATGTTGATTTCTTTAGCTGGAATTATCTGCTACCAGGCAAAATTGTCTTGAAATTACAGACCACTATGAATATATCAGCTAAATTACTTTAAGTTTTAGGATGTGTTCTAATTTTTTTTTTTTTTTCACAATCCAGGAAGTCTGAGCTGTTTCAGGAATAAAACGTTTTAAAAATTCAAAGATTAAGTGCGAAGAGTATCAAGGCTAGGTCAGTAGGATGCTGCAGTTAGCTTACAAGGATGTAGGTTTCACTTTTACATTAGGTTGATTAGATTTAGTTTAGGTAATTTCTCTAATTTGTATCCCTGTGCATGCTGAAGGTAAGTTCAGAGGACATCAGAGTTAGATCACGAAGATGGCAAGGTTAGGTAAGCAGGTTAAGTCCGAAGGGAGTCAAATCGTAATTTTGCTACTTCCTCCAGTGTTAGGATATAACATTACACTAATCTAAAACACCTCAAAACGTCAGAAATGTATGCTTCATGAGAATAAAGAACAGTAAGGTGAAATGAAACTTTAACGCCTGAATAAAATATACACGTGAGTTCATGGGAGCAATAAGGGAAAGGAAAGGGGAGAGCAGATAGGAATGTGTAATGAAAGAAAGAGAGAGAGAGAGAGAGAGAGAGAGAGAGAGAGAGAATGATAATATACTCGTAATACCCACCCAGCATCCCATGAGAAACAGTGATGACAGAGATGTGGTTGGGGTAGAGATGAGTATATTTCGAACAAGAAGACACACCCACCCACCCACCCACACACACACACACACACACACACACTTGCATCACATACACAAACACCCAGTCTCCCAACCTCACACGCATACAAACAACCTTGTTCCAAGGAACGATGATGGAAGGAGTAGGAGGGGGGCTAAGGGCGGGGTATATTACCATCAAGAGGCCTTCTGTTATTTTTAGCCGACCACAAATTCCCCGCGAGAAAACTTTGATCCATTAATCCACGTCAGTAATCGAGCTTTTGCATATGAGTTACTGGCCAGGCGTGAGCTATGGCGGACACACACGCTCTCTGCCTTCCTCCTCGTGTCACGCTAATTCACTTTGGTTCTAACGGCGGTATTTCAGTGCCATCCTTCCTGTTATACGGTTATGCTGAGAACCCCTTTTCTTTGTAGTGCAATTCTCTGCAGTGTGCAGCTGTACAGTGAATCTATTTTCTTCTTAGCGCCATCCTCCTTTTCGTACGACTCTACAGCAAACCCTTTATCGTTTCAGTGCCATCCTCCTTACCCAATTGCCATACAGCCAAACCTTTTTCTCTCTAGTGCCATCCTTCCCATCATACGCTTATGCAGCGTATCCCCATTCTTTTTCGATACGCTGAGTGGCTATAGCACAACTAGAATCTACTGGTAGCAAAAAGGAACAAGGAAATCCAGTCTAGATTGTAGGATTATACCCTCGAAGACATTTTATGTACCATTTTTTGACGTTCGTGATAGAGTCAGGCTACTTTAGGAAACTTTGAAAGAATATATAGCAGTGTTACATATGGGTTAGATCTGACTCCTCAAGTCAGAATGTTTATCCGAAGGTAAATGAGAGTCGAGATAAAAGCAAGAAAATAGAGAACTAGTCATCACAGAGAAGGTTTTAACCACTTCAGGCCGATGATACATTTATTCTTGCCATCAACAGACGATTTTGTTTAAATAAGGAGACAGTTTCTGAGCTGGAGGGTTTAGGCAAAGCTTTTTTTCAACACCTTCCGAGCGAGAGGCCTTTTCTAAGTTAAATAAAATCGTCTGGAAGCGGCAAAAACGGACCATCTATTACGCCATTTTGGTGAAGGACTTAAGAATATTGCTGTAAACCAAATGTCATATTCTAGTCACCTGAGAAAGTTTTCTAACACCTCTCTTAGTGATTTACTTGGTATACAACACTTCATTGTTAACTGTAGTGTTCATATCCTGTGCTTATATATCGACGGGGATTGCATAAATGACATGAGGCCGGAAAATAACGTGCCATGCGAATAATTAAGTAGCTATGGAAGTTGTAGTAGGAAGCCTCAGCAATTAACGAGAATATAGGACTAATGATCGTATAAGTGGTTCTAGATATTTCATAACATAACTTCCTGTGCGATTTATCCTGCACAGTTACATCTTGAAATCCGCTAGTATGCCGTTGATGCAAATTATAAAGACATTTAAACAACGTACGTAACATACAAAAGAATGCTAAGGTATCATGCAAAATAAATCGCGTTGAAATTCGTGTTACGACGCATGCTACTCTGCATTGATTACTGGCTTCATTCTCCTACAGCAAGGTAATGAGGAGGTCCAACATGCATATGACTGACAACCTCATTATGGGGTCAGGGTCGGATGGGGGAAGAGGCGAAGGGGTAAAGGGGAATGGCGAGAGGGAGGGAGGCATGGGGGTCCGGAGCGGGGGGCAAAGGGGGCAGTTGCCCCCCTTGGAATTCCAAAGTGCTTTAGTTCTTGTTCAAGGATGACTGAGTGATTTGAGTCGATTCATGCATTCTGTCCCTTTATGCATTTGATGTTAAGTCATGTAACCCATGTAAGTATATGCCTACGCCTATTTGGAGTGTGTGTATTTTGGTATATTATAACAGCACATGTATGTTTAATTTCTTTTATTTTTCCCCTCTCTTATAAAAAATCCTGCGGACGCCCCTGGAAGGAGGATAAGGTTCATTGTGTGTTGGGGGGATGGGTAGAAAGGTGGAGGATGGGAGTGTGGAGGTTAGGGAGTGTATGGACCTGGTTTCGGTGTTTGTTGTGGATAGAGAGAGAGAGAGAGAGAGAGAGAGAGAGGGGGGAGGGGAAACTTACGGAAGTGGGGACTGTGTGTGTTGAGGGGAAGGGGGGCAGGCAGGGAAGGCGTGGGTGTACATGTGTATAGGAGGATGTGAGAGTAAGTAGGAGTGTATCAAAGAAGTTAATTTTTTTACCTTTTAATTATTTTTCGGAAGCATTGAATTTTCTCTTTTTTCATTTTTTTCATTTCGGGACCGACATCATCTTTTACCCTCTCTCTCTCTCTCTCTCTCTCTCTCTCTCTCTCTCTCTCTCTCTCTCTTTATACTTTCCTTTTTCTAACAACGAAGTTTTCCATCCCATGTTGTCATCATTCTCTCTATTCTTCTATTTTCGTATTTTTCCTCACACTGTATTTCATTCCTTCGTTTTCCTACCAGGTTTTCTATGTATTTTCTTCTCCCCAGACTTTCAATTGACTCTTTCCCGCGTTTCTCCATCTCCTCGCTTCCAAGTTTTGCGTCCCCTCTCAGATCTGTCACTTCCCTCCCACTTCCTGATTTCTTTTCCTCCTTTTCCCGTCCCAGCTCTCCCTTCCACTCGCTTGACTTTCTCATACCCCTCTCCCGCTTCTCCACAGGCGCCTTTCACTCTTTGTTCTCCATGCTTTTCAAAACTATACTTTCCATCCTCTTGCCACATTTCTTCTCTAATTCACTTTCGTCGGTTACACCCGTCACTCTAAGGACATGTCTTAAATTTCTTCCTTGCTTACTCTTGATAACTGTATTCAACGTACTAGAACATCCGAATTGTGAAGGGATTAATGAAGGCTGTATCTAGCACCGCCAGGTTGAAGAGCCTCGCCTAAACTGAATGAAATCGTCTGGAGATGACAGAAGTAAACTTTTAAGAATACTTTATCTATCTATCTATCTATCTATCTATCCATATCTATCTATATATATCTATTATCTATTTATCTATCTATCTATCTATCAATCAATCTATCTATCTATCTATCTATCTATATATATATATATATATATATACCCGCCAGGGTTATAAGCTTTGGGAGCGTTCTTCAGGCCACGCACTGCATTGGCGGACACAAGGGGTGCTGTAGTTGAACCAGTGTTGCTTACTATAAAGTATGCTTGCGCCCAGTCGGCTTGTCCGGGCCAATTACACTTGGTTCACAGACTACACATACATCCAAAGCCACTCCAACAGTACAATTACACTTACAAGCACTTCTCACCCTACATACAATCTCTACAAGACAGCCTAAGCCACTTCGTAGAGATACATTGGCTGTATCGTCCCCACTTCGGTAGGGATAGGCTGGTCCTCCAGTGGGCACACAAACGGCTGATGAGATGAGATGATAAATATATATATATATATATATATATATATATATATATATATATATATATATATATATGTATATTGTGGTGTGGATGTGGATGTGATAGGAAGTGTTATAAGGAACACACTGAGGTGGTTTGGCCATGTAGAGAGGATGGAGGGTGAAAGACTGACGAAGAGAATGTATGAGTGAGGTGGAGGGGGGAAGAGGGAGGGGGAAGCCGAGGATGAGATGGAGGGATGGGGTGGAGAGGTATATGAGAGAGGGGTGTGTGAGTTGGGAGCAGGGCAGTGAAATGGCGGGGGACAGGGCGACGTGGAGGCGATTTGTTTGTGGCCACTCCAAACGGGATTGAGGCGTCTGGCAATATATATATCTATCTATCTATATACCTAGGCTGCTTCCCCCAAGGAAAGGGAGGTAGCCGAGACAGGACGACACACTCCCCATTTACTCATCCATTCAAACACATTCATTCGTATCTTAGCCCCAAGGGGAGAACGGGCAGATCCTCACAGCACCACACCGCACAAGGGTCAACTGCACAATGCAATCAGTGACATCCGCAGCAGGGCCCGACAGCAGAGCTGGTTTACCCCTGCCACATCATAACAGACCCATCCCCTTACCCGCACCTGACCTGACTAGCTGAACAGACCAAATGCGGGAGAATATCCCCTCAGGGCTGCGTCATCACTTATTCATTCACAATTTCTCTCCATTTATTTCTGTCACGCACAGCCACTCTTCCTTGCTCAACAGACATCCCTCTCGCATCCAGTGCTCTCTTCACACTGTCCATCCACCCTATTCGTGGTCTTCCTCTCAGCCTTACACCTCTCACATCAGATCTAGTTATCTTTTTCACCAATCTCTCATTATCCATTCTCTCCATATGCCCAAACCATCGCAACACCCTCTGCTCAACTCTACCAGCCATCTCCCGAACAACTCCAGTTCTCCTTCGCACTTCATCATTTCGCACTCGATCCATTCGCGAAACTCCACACATACTCCTCAGACACCTCATCTCCATTACATTCAGATATATATATATATATATATATATATATATATATATATATATATATATATTACTTTCAGATATATATATATATATATATATATATATATGTATATATATATGAATTGGTATAGCCTGGCAGGATGTTTTCTTGGAGGCATATGGGTTCAAAGCAATGGCACATTTTTTTTATTGATTTTCTTATGCATGGCTTCTATTTGTCGTACAGTTTTTCGGTGATCCTCTTGGAGTTTCTTCAGAAGTTCCCCAAAGTGCAGCGACGTTTCGGAACTATCTTGTTCCATCATTAGGCTGGATCTGATGGTTCTGTCATGGGTGGTTGCTGATATACGATTCAGGCGAATCAGGTGGAGACTTTTTTTTTTTCTTTTTTTTTTATGTGGGGAAGAAGGAACCAAAGGCAATGAGCCCGCAAAAACTGTTCCTTCCAAGAGAAAAATAAACTACAAGAGAGAGCCAAATTCAAGATCCGTTCATTTTGAGATGCCTTGACACACTGCGTTTGTAAGAATGGAGATCATAGGAAGCAGGAAATACAGACAGAGGGAGACAGTTCCAGAGTTGACCTGTTGCATAAATGAAGGACTGGGAGTAACGGTTAATTCTTGCATTAGAGAGTTGGACAGAAAAGGGGTGAGAGTTTGCTGCTAGACGGGTGATACGCGCCCGTCGTAGAGGTGGAGGAATGCATGCAGACAGTTCAGAGGAACAGTGACCATTGAAGTAGCGATAGAAAAGAGATAAAGATGCAACACTGCGGCGAAGAGACAGAGGTTGAAGGGAGTCAGTAAGAGGGGGAGAGTTGATGAGACGACAAGCCTTTGACTCCACCCTATTGAGAAGAGCTGTATGTGGGGAGCCTCCCCACCCATGAGAGTTGTACTCCACACAGGGGCAGATAAAACCCCTGTATAGAGTCAACAATTGTGCAGGGGCAAAGAAGATACGGAGTCGGCTTAATACACCCAATCTTTTGGAAGCAGATTTTACAAGAGATGTAATATGATCTTTCCAAGATAAGTCCCAAGCAAATGAAACCCCAAGCATGTTCAACGATGATGCAGGATTAAGTTGAGTATTATTAAACATAAGTGGGTATACCTGTGGAAGATTTTGTCGGGTTGATAGGTGCAAAAATTGAGTCTTTGATGCATTGAAAACAACCAGATTATTTTTACCCCAGTCAGAGATACGAGCCAAGTCAGACATTAGGTGTGCCATAGCCTCATCCCTTGCTTGTTGAAGTAACTGCTGAGATGGACTTTGCGGGAATCGAATGGAAGGTGAAGGGTGGAGTCATCAGCGTATGAGTGGATAGGGTTAGATGTACAGCTTAGAAGGTCATTGATGAATAAAAGGAAGAGAGTTGGTGATAGAACAGAGCCCTGAGGAACACCACTGTTAATAGATCTAGGAGAAGAACGATAGCCGTCTACAACAGCTGCTATAGAACGACCAGAAAGGAAGCTATAGATGAAGGCACAGATAGAAGGATAGAAACCGTAAGAGGGGAGTTTGGAAATTAAAGATTTATGGCGGACTCGATCGAAAGCCTTTGAGATGTCAAGTGCAATGGCAAAGCTTTCGCCAAAGTCCCGAAAGGAGGATGACCAGGAGTCAGAAAGGTAGGTGAGAAGATCGCCTGTGGAGCGTCCCTGACGGAACCCGTACTGATGATCAGAAAGAAAGTTGTGATAGGAAAGATGCTTTAGAATTTTTCTATTAAGAATAAACTCAAAAACTTTTGAGATACAGGATTTTAAAGCAATTGGACGATAGTTAGAGGGTTGGGAATGGTCACCCTTCTTTGGGACCGGCTGAATGAGAACAAACTTCCAGCAAGAAGGAAAGGTACAAGTTGACAGACAAAGGCGAAAGTGTTTGCCTAGGCAGGGTGTAAGCACAGAAGCACAGTTCTTGAGAACAACAGGAGGGACTCCATCAGGCCCATATGTCTTATTAGTACTGAGGAAAGCAATCGCAGAAAATACATCAGCTGAAGAAATTTTAATGTTAGCCATGAGGAAGTCAGAGGGGGGAAGTGATGGAGGAACAGCACTGGAATCGTCTAAGGTGGAATTGGAGGAGAAAGTCTGAGCGAAGAGATCTGCTATATCAGTAGAAGAAATAGCTACAGAGCCATCAGAGTAGAAAAGAGGAGGGAAAGATGATGAGGTAAAGTTGTTAGAAAGGTTTTTGGCAAGGTGCCAGAAGGAGCGAGAAGAGTTCGAGTTAGAGAGTTGAGAACATTTTGTACGGATGAAATTATTTTTAGCAGACCGAAGAACAGCCTTAGCACGATTCCGGGCAGAAATGTAAAAAAGATGTGATTTAGGAGTGGGTTGGCTCCGGTACCTTTTGTAGGCCCTCTCCTTGTTGCGGACAGCATTAGAACAAGCATGATTAAACCAAGGCTTTCGTGCATTAGTCAAAGGATATGAGAAAGGAATGTATGTTTCCATGCCCGAGAGAATAACCTCCGTAATGTGCAAGGCACATAAAGATGGCTCCCGGCCATGGAAGCAATAATCATTCCAGGGAAAATCAGAGAAGTTCTGCCTGAGGGACTCCCAATCCGCAGCTCCAAAGTGCCAGAGATGACGTTTTTTTGAAGGGTCCGCAGGCCACACCGTAGCGATAGGACAGGTTAAGGTGATAAGGTTGTGATTGGAGGAGCCCAACGGAGAGAAAAGATTAACAGTGTAAGCAGAAGGATTAGTTGTAAGGAAAAGATCAAGTATTTTGGAGCTCTCACCAAGGCGGTCAGGGATACGGGTAGGGTGCTGTATAAGCTGCTCTAGGTCATTAAGGATAGAAAAAGTGTAAGCTTGTTCACCAGGTGGATCAGTGAATGGAGAGGAGAGCCAAAGGTGGTGGTGGTGAACATTGAAATCTCCAAGAATGGAAATTTCAGAGAAAGGAGAAATGGTTAGAATGTGTTCCATCGTAGAAGTAAGATAGTCAAAGAATTTTTGATAGTCAGTAGAATTAGGAGATAAGTAAACAGCAAAGATATATTTAGTCAGAAAATGACAGGAAAGCCGAAGCCAGAGTGTAGAGAATTCAGAAGATTCGAGTTCAGGAACACGAGAGCAAGATAAGTTGTTGCGTATATATACACAACAGCCACCTTTGGCTTTGAAATGAGTATAGAGAAAGTAGGAGGATACAGAAAAGGGTTTGCTGTCAGTTGCCTCAGACAGCTGAGTCTCAGTTAGGAAAAAGAAGGTGAGGTTTAGAGAAGGAGAGGTGGTACTCAACAGAGCGAAAGTTAGAGGAAAGGCCACGAATGTTGCAGAAATGAAGAAGAAGAGAGTCAGACAGTGGTTCCAGGCACCTTGAGTCGTCACCGGGAGAGGGGCTGAAGGTGGGGGTATTTATGGTCCCCCCCCTGGGGACTCCAAGGCTATGCTATTTGACGCCATTTTTGAATATTTTGAAAAGGAAGTGTGGTGTGTATTGTGCATGTAGTTTGGTGTTGATAGTTGGAGAAACTTGTACTGGAGAGCATGCTGGTCTACTCTCTGTGTTACTGAGACACTGAAAAAGTTCAGCAAAGGGGGATGGTCGGGACCTAGTCCCGGGGGCTGATGAAACGGGAGCTCCAGCTCTCCCTGTCATCAGCTCTGTCATTGGCTGCTTCGTTGGCTAAGCTTATGTGGCGTTTTAATGTCGGTAGGTTTTGAAAATTATCTACTTGTGTGTTTATTGTACATTCTCTTACAATAATGTAGATTGCCTTTAGAAAAAAGAGACGGCAAGGGTCTTGTTCTCTCTTTGAACATGACCCTCGAACATGACCCATACTTAAAGCCTTCAGTACAAGTCCATAAATTCAATATTCGGGAATCAGTAAGAATAAAGTAAACTAAATCATGTTCTAAATCATGTTTTCGTGGTAAATACGATAACGCCATCATTACGATGATATCTTCCCCTATTCTTGCTACTCTCAAAAAATGTTATTAAGCTTCGAAGAGATTTTCAACAGGAAGTGTTGAATATTTATAAAGCTCTTCGCTGCTAGAAGTCTTTTTTATGTGGCATTACATTGTCTGAAAATAGCAAGAATGGATATGACCTTACCCCCATCACTGCAAGAGCCCTCACCTAGGCCGAGTAATATCGTAAGAAAGTGTCAGAAATAAAACAATAATTTACTTCATTACACTCAAGGTGTAAAGTATTCTCTATTTTTTTTTTCATTGAAAGAAACGTGGGCAATTATTTTCCCCTAAAGTTCCTGTACTGTGTATTATTATACTTTTCCCTTGTTTTTTTGTCACTTTATTTCCTGTAGTCGCGGTTTTGATCTCTCTTTCTGTCTCTGTACGTATATATATAAGTTTTTGGCAAAAAATCACTTCGTTTTTGCCCCACACTCCCCATACTCAACAGATCTCGGTCACTGTGATTTTTTCTTATTCCCCAAGATCAAGTGAGAACTGAAAACCAGAAGATTTGACTTTTTTTTAATGCAAGCAAGAAGGAACTAAAGGCCAGGAGCCCGCAAACCGTTCCTTCCAAGAAAAAAACAATACAAAAGAGAGCCAAATTCAAGATCCGTTTATTTCGAGATGCCTGGACACACAGCGTTTCAAAGACTGGAGGTCATAGGAAGAGGGAAAAACAGACAGACAGAGACTGTTCCAGAGGTGACCTGTTTGCATAAATGAAGGACTGGGAGTAACGATTAACTCATGCATTAGAGTTGGACAGAAATTCCTTCAATAGTACCGTTACTTAAAAATTGCTCCTCAGTGTGGCTCCTGTATTAGCAAAATTTTTCCGCTTATGCATTCGTACCTCAATTTTTCCAGCCCCTTGGAAAGAAGCAAATATCCACCCTGTTCCTGAAAAGGGGGGAACTTCTGATCCATCAAACTATAGACCAATTGCAATAACTTCCGTTCTCGGTAAAGTTTTTGAGACACTAATTAACAAACACATAGTCAAGCATCTAGAAATCAATAAATTGATCAACGATCGGCAGTATGGATTTAGACAGGAACGTTCAACTGTAGATATTCTTTGCCTTCTTACCCATCAGATTAACAAAACAATAGACCAACATGGTGAAACACACACAGTAGCACTTGATATATCAAAAGCATTTGACAGAGTATGGCACCAGGCCTGATTGTCTAAGATGTCACACTATGGCCTTGCATCACTGGTTCCTCTAATTTCTTCTTACCTTCATAGTAGAAAAATACGGGTCATGGTAGATGGAATTTATTCTCAGTTTCATTCCATAAATGCTGGCGTACCTCAGGGATCAGTTTTGGCGCCAACCCTTTTTCTCATACATATAAATGACCTCATATCTGTCACGCACAACCCAATACACTCTTATGCTGATGACTCGACCCTTCATAGTTCTTTCACATTTAGTACCTCCTTTACACAATTTGATATTATAAATTCCCAAATAACACAGCAATTTCTCTGAACCAGGACCTTTCTAAAATTAATCAATGGGGACAAAAAAATCTGGTCTCATTTGATACTCAAAAAACTAAATACATTAATTTCTCCAATTGAAAGAATCCCTCAGACTCTCACATAATTTTAAATGATGTCAGTAATCCCATATCCACTACAACTGATATCCTAGGTGTTACTTTAAACCCCAACCTAAGCTAGACAACTTATGTTAAATCCCTTGCTAAAAATGCTTCTAAAAAAACTGGGACTTATGCACAGAGTTCGTGAGTTCTTCACTGACGAGCAGATGCCCACAAAATACTTAAGTCATGTGCATTCTCAGATCGAATAATGTTCACCACCGTGGAGTGGATGTGGAGCGGTTGCATTGAGGCAGTTGGACAAAATTCAAAATAAAGCCATTAGATTAATCAATAATCCTGCTATAACAGGACCTTCCTCCGTTATCAGTACGTAGAGATGTTGCTTCTTTAGCACTACTTTATCGATATTTTTACCGTTAAGTGCTCTAACGAACTGGCTTCAATTGTTCCTCCCTTTCACATTTTCTCCCGAAATACCCTGGCAGCTGGGAGCGCCCATGAACTCACACTCTCTCCCCCACAATGCAGAACCTCTGCTTATCAAAATTCATTTATCCTCAGAACTACTACTCTCTGGAATTCACTTCCTGGGAGTTACTTCCCACATATTTTTAATCCTCTCAGTTTTAAATCCAATTGTTATAAGTATTTTATGAATGTAGGATGCCTTTAGGCACATTGACTTATTTTTTTTTCCTTTGTTTTTCCTTCATTCATTATCAAAAAAAAAAAAAAAAAAAAAAAGAGTTTGTTGCTAGCTGGGTGCTATGCACCCGTCATAGAGGTGGAGGGATGCAAGCTGACAGTTCAGAGAAGCAGTGACCACTGATGTAGCAATAGAAAAGGGATAAAGATGTAACAGTGCAGCGAAGAGACAGAGGTTGAAGGAGGCCAGTGAGAGGAGGAGAGTTGAAAAGCCTTTGACTCCACTGTATTGAGAAGAGCTGTATGTGGGGAACCTTCCCGCACATGAAAGTTTTACTCTACACAGGGGCGAATAAAACCCGTGTATAAAGTCAACAACTGTGCAGGGGTAAAGAATGTATGGAGTCGGCTTAGCACACCCTATCTCTTGGAAGCAGATTTTACAAGAGATGCAATATGATCTTTCCAAGATAAGTCGCGAGTGAATGAAACCCCAAGCATGTTCAAGGATGATGCATGATTGAGCTGGATATTATTAAACATAGTGGGTACTCCTGTGGAAAACTGCATCTGGTTGACATGTGTAAAAACTTGAGTTTTTGTTGCAATAAAAACAACAAGATTATTTTTACATCAGTCAGAGATACAAGCCAAGTCAGACATTAGGTGTGCCATAGCCTCATCCCTTGTTTGTTGAAGTGACTGCTGAGATGGACGTTGCAAGAATTGAATGGAAAGGTGAAGGGTGGAATCATCAGCGTACGAGTGGACAGGGTTAGATGTACAGCTTAGAAGATCATAGATGAATAAAAGGAAGAGAGTTGGTGATAGGACAGAGCCCTGAGGAACACCACTGTTGACAGATCTAGGAGAACTATGGCCGTCTACAACAGCTGCTATTGAACGACCAGAAAGAAAGCTATAGATGAAGGCACAGATAGAAGGATAGAAACAGTTAGAGGGCAGTTCTGAAATTAAAATTTATGGCAGACTCGATCGAAAGCCTTTGATGTGTCAAGTGGAATGTCAAAGCTTTCGCTAAAGTCCCGAAATGAGGATGACCAGGAGTCTGAAAGGTAGGTGAGAAGATTGCCAGTGGAGCATCCCTGACTGAACCTATACTGACGATCAGAAAGAAGGTTGTGATAGGAATGATGCTTTAAAATTTTTCTGTTCAGAGTTGACTCGAGAACTTTTGAGACACAGGATGTTACAATAATTGGACGATAGTCAGAGGGTTGGGAATGGTCACCCTTCTTTGGGACTGGCTGAATGAGAGCAAACTTTCAGCAAGAAGGAAAGGTACAAGTAGATAGACAAAGACAAAAGAGTTTACCTAGGCAGGGTGTAAGCACAGAATCACAGTTCTTGAGGCCAACAGGAGGGACTCCATCAGGCCCATATGCTTTGTTAGTACTGAGGCCATTGATGGCAGAAAATACATCAGCTGAAGAAATTTTAATGTCAGCCATAAGGAAGCCAGAGAGGGGAAGTGAAGGAGGAACAGAACTGGAATCGTCTAAGGTGGAATTGAAGGAGAAAGTCTGAGCGAAGAGATCTGCTTTATCAGTAGAAGACATAGGTGCAGAGCCATCACAGTAGAAAAGAGGAGGGAAGGATGATAATGTAAAGTTGTTAGGAAGGTCTTTTTGCAAGGTGCCAGATGGAGCGGGAAAAATTCGAGTGGGAGAGTTGAGAGCATTTAGTGCGGATGAAATTATTTTTAGCAGAGCGAAGAGCAGACTTAGCATGATTTCGGGCATAGACATAAGTATGATGTGATTCAGGGGTGGGTTGGCTCTGGTACCTTTTATAGGCCCTCTCCTTGTTGCTGACAGCATTAGAACAAGCGTGAATAAGGTGTTCTTGCATTAGTCAATGGATATGAGAAGGGAATGCATGCTTCCATGCCCGAGAGAATAACCTCCGTAATCATCCGTAATGCTCAAAGCACACTCAGTTTCTCCATGGCCATGGGAGCAATAATCATTCAAGGGAAAATCAAAGAATTACTGCCTGAGGGTGTCCCAAATCCATAGCTCCAAAGTGCCACAGACGACGTTTCTTTGGAGGGTCCACAGGCCATACCGGAGTGATAGGACAGGTCAAGGTAATAAGGTTGTGATTGGAGGAGCCCAATGGAGAGGAAAGATTAACAGCGTAAGCAGAAGGAATAATTGTATGGTAGAGGTCAAGTAGGGTGGAGCTCTCTCCAAGGCAGTCAGGGTAGGATGCTGTACAAGCTGCTCTTGGTCATTAAGGATAGAAAAAATTTAGGCTTGTTCACCAGATGGATCAGTGAAAGGAGAGGAGTGTAGACGATATTCAGGAACAATTGCCGGAGTTTCTGGATAAGGTGACAAAAGACAACTACAAGAAGTGTTTCAAGGAATGGGAAAAGCACCTGGACAGGTGCATAGCGCCTCAAATGGAGTACATTGAAGGGAACTAAAGTGGAATTGCTGTTTTGTAATGAAGTCGTGCATTAGCAGTTTTCGGAATTTGGTGGTCCCCCCTCGTGCAAGTTTACTAGTATCCATCTATCTGTCTATCTATATCTACCTATCTACGCATCTATCTAATATATATATATATATATATATATATATATATATATATATATATATATATATATATATATATATATATATATATTTTATAATGAATGGAGGAAGGGAAAACAAAGGAAAAAAAATAAGTCCATGTGCCTAAAGGCATCCTCCATTCATAAAGTACTTATAACAATTGGATTTAAAATTGAGAGGATTAAATGTATGTGGGAAGCAACTCCCAGGAAGTGAATTCCAGAGAGAAGCAGTTCTGGGGATAAATGAATTTTGATAAGCAGAGGTTCTGCACTGTGGGGAAGAGAGTGTGAGTTCATGGGTGCTCCCAGCTGCCCGAGTATTTCGGGAGCAAATGTGAAGGGGAGGCACAATAGAAGCCAGTTCGTTAGAGCACTTATGGTAAAAATATCGATAAAATAGTGCTAAAGAAGCAACATCTCTACGTACTGATAACGGAGGAAGGTCCTGCTTTATAGCAAGATTATTGATTAATCTAATGGCTTTATTTTGAATTTTGTCCAACTGCCTCAATGCAACCGCCCCACATCCACTCCACAGTGGTGAACATTATTCGATCTGAGAACGCACATGACTTTAGTATATTGTGGGCATCTGCTTGTCAGTGAAGAACTCACGAACTCTGTACATAAGTCCCAGATTTTTAGAAGCATTTTTAGCAAGAAATTTAACATAAGATGTGCAGCTTAGTGTGGGGTTTAAAGTAACACCTAGGATATTAATTGTAGTGGATATGAGAATACTGACATCATTTAAATTTATGTGAGAGTCTGAGGGATTCTTTCTATTGGAGAAATTAATGTATTTAGTTTTCTGAGCATTAAATGAGACCAGGTTTTTTTGTCCCCATTGATTAATTTTAGAAAGGTCCTGATTCAGAGAAATTGCTGTATTTAATTGGGAATTTATAATATCAAATTGTGTAAAGGAGGTACTAAATGTGAAAGAACTATGAAGGGTCGAGTCATCAGCATAAGAGTGTATTGGGTTGTGAGTGACAGATATGAGGTCATTTATATGTATGAGAAAGAGGGTTGGCGCCAAAACTGATCCCTGAGGTACGCCAGCATTTATGGAATGAAACTGAGAATAAATTCCATCTACCATGACCCGTATTTTTCTACTATGAAGGTAAGAAGAAATTAGAGGAACCAGTGATGCAAGGCCTTAGTGTGACATCTTAGACAATAAGGCCTGGTGCCATGCTCTGTCAAATGCTTTTGATATATCTAGTGCTATTGTGTGTGTTTCACTGTGTTGGTCTATTGTTTTGTTAATCTGATGGGTAAGAAGGCAAAGAATATCTACGGTTGAACGTTCCTGTCTAAATCCATACTGCCGATCACTGAGTAATTTATTGATTTCTAGATGCTTGACTATGTGTTTGTTAATTAGTCTCAAAAACTTTACCGAGAACGGAAGTTATTGCAATTGGTCTATAGTTTGATGGATCAGAAGTTGCCCTCTTTTTAGGAATAGGATGGATATTTGCTTCCTTCAAAGGGGCTGGAAATATTGAGGTACGAATGCATAAGCAGAAAAATTTTGCTAATACAGGAGCCAACGCTGAGGAGCAATTTTTAAGTACTATTGAAGGAATTTCGTCTGGACCAGTGGCTTTGTCTGCTGATAGATTCTGTAATACGGGTTGTACATGTCTGGAATGATGAAAGGAGGTATTTGGGGGGTATCAAAATCAAGTACAGGAATATTATGATTTTCTGAATTTAGGGTTGAGTTTGTTGAAAAAAATGTCAACAAGAAGGTTGGCTTTTCCATGTGGGTCACTTACTAGATTTCCATTGGGGGACTGTAACTGTGGAATGGAAGAGGTGGCAGTGAAGTTAGTTTTGAATGAATTAAGGGTTGACCAGAATATTTTGTTATCATTTGGATTGTTTAGTAGTTTGTTAGCTTGTCTATGTAGAAAGTTTAATTTAGAAAGATTGATAATAGTTTTGGCATGGTTTCTGATATTTTTATAATAGTTAAATGTTTCTTTGGTTTTGGTCCTTGTATAAGTGTTATACGCTATTGTTTTATGTTCTGTTACTCTAGCACAATTATGGTCAAACCATTTAGGAAAATTACATCTTTTTCTGTAACTATGATGGGGAATGAATGTTTCCATGCCGACTTTGATGAAATCCTGTATGTGGCCCAATGTGGAAATTGCATCATGGGAGAAAAAGGAGGTCCAAGGAACATCCATGAGAAAATTTTGAAGTCCCTCCCAGTCTGCCCTGTCGTAGTGCCATTTAGTCATCACGATATACTGTATATATATATATATATATATATATATATATATATATATATATATATATATATATATATATATATATATCTGATTCACAGACATATTATTGTCAGTCTACCTACCTATCTGTATCTATGAATAGCCAAACGCTTCAATCCAGGAAGGATGGCCACAAACGAATTGACCCCCATATCACCCTGTCCTTCGCTATCAGGTTACCCTCATTCCAACTCCCACTACCGTCACTCATGCACCTCTCCAGCCCATCCCTTTATTCATCCTCGGTCGCCTCCCGTACCCCCTTCTCTCTTCCTGATTATATCATTTTCTGTGCACTGGGATTTGAAAAGCAGGACACTTGCCGCCACTGACCTCTTCAGCCATAAAGAAGTACTGGGATATTCAACTGACATTTCATTCAATGCAACAATAATATCAAATTTATTTATGCAAAACTCCATAGGTATATTCATTTATGGCTGCAGAAATTTAGTTAGTTTGTTTTTATCTCATGGAATTGGGCCACATTTACAAATTTTATACTAAGTTCTGGTTGCATGAAAATCTATGAACCTTAATAATAAGATTAGAATGAGTCTCCTTGATAACTAGTCAAACTTATCCTCCAGTCTGATTACGCTTGACTATTAACCGAGCTTATTTGGGTTAGAGATCTTTGTCAGCCGAAAACATATTGACTATACTTGTTCATCCTTTCGTATTAAAGCAAGAGTAATAATTTATCTTATATAGTGCAACAAGAATTATCAGATTCATTAGAAGAAGATTTTACATGAATTTTAAAGGAGAGTCGTGACGTGAATGTGACTGAAAGCGTTAGGAAATATACATTGAAGTGGTTTGGCCATACCGAGAGGATGGAGAGTGAGAGACTCACGAGGAGAGTGTATGTGAGTGAGGTGGAGAGGGAGGGGAAGGCCAAGGATGAGATGAAGGGATGGAGTGGCGAGGTATATGAGAGATGGGGGGTGTCTGAGCTCGGAGGAGGGCAGTGAAATGGCAGAGGACAAGGCGACATGGAGGCTATTTGTTTGTGGTCACCCCTTACGGGATTCAGGCGTCTGGCAATAGATAGATAGATAGATACACATTCAAAAAGGAGAAAAATTGCTACCATTGGCTCCACGGCATGGAATATTATCGGCAAATTACTAATTACTGCTTCAGGTTAGAATTTTAATGCAAGAATTTTTAGTTCTCTTTTATTACAGTTACAGTATGCATAGTTCAGGCTTTTACTACAACAAGAATGATTTACTTTAACCTGCCCCATCCTGACCACTTTTCCACCACTGACTCCCCCCAATCCCGACCATTTTTGGAAAAAAAATTTTTTGGCTCAAACCTCCGCTTTTGGTGAGAAACATCGAAAATTCATACAGAAATCGCTCACCTGAGATTTAAAATACTCGATCCAGGTAGCAGTACCTCCTTACCTTACTGGGTTTTCTAACAGGCTGGCACCAAAGAAAACGAGTTCTGTGGGAGGGTAACTATTTCACACCACTCACAAACTGTATTTATTTATTTACTTGGTACGAATTTTTATGTAGTACGAGAGTATATTGGTTTTCAAACAGTAATATAGGCATTATAAGCATTGTTTCACTCACTAACTCATCACCATACCTGACCTTTTTTTGCCACATTACCTGATCATCATTTCTGACTGTTTCTTCCTCTAATGCTATGTAAAGTTTGTCCTCCACATTGTCAACGATTGGGGAATCACTCTGGCCCTGAATTTCGTACCGTGGCATGACATGGCTTTACTGGCCAGGTCACTGATAACAGGTGAATTGCTAAGAGAATGGCATGCAGGGAGGAGGAGGCCATGCTGGGTAAGGCATTGTCCCTGCCTGGCATCTTGTAGAGGAAGGTGTCCCGTGTATACCTACCAAAAATCACTCGTGAAAATCGAAAATTGTGCAAATTAGGGACCTTGCAATTGATTCGCATTTATGTACATCGATGGGATTGGCAGTGACAAAACGTGTGGACGTTAATTCATGTCGATGGGACGCTGCGGATTAACTACAATACGAAGAATATCTCAGCTTTTATTTTTACCAAAAGAACAATTAAACTTTTCTTCATCCTTTATTTTTACAGAAAAATCAATTAAACTTTTCTTCAGATTTTATTTTTACAGAAAGAACAATAAAACTTTTCTTAATTCAATAGGGACACAAGATTCAGAAGCCAGAAAATTTGCTACCAGTGACCTCATCCGCCACAGTTCGGACATTCAACTGACATTACATCTGAAACCACATTGATAATTCAGCTCTTAGTGCAATTTTATTTGTTCTATGTTCTCATATTTTCAGAGAAAATACTTTTTTGTTCATTCCAGCAAGATTGTTTAGCTTTTAATATAACAGGAATAATAGTTCAACCTGTATTTCTACAATACAAATAGTTCATTTTTCATTAAACATGTAGATACTCGAGATTCAGGAAGAGGAAAAGTCGCTACAAATGACCTCATCAGCAAGAGAGAACAGCTCGGACATTCAACTGACATTACATCTTATAACGGTACACTTAAATAAAATCACATCAGATAACACGGCACTATTTTATTCAGAGGCTCTTATCACATCAAGGAAAGTGGGTTATAGAGTTTTCACTAGTGCGACATAAAATTCATAAAGTTCCTTCTGTTCTAGACAACTTTAATTAGCTTAGAAGAGATTTCTCTGACTGGAGGCTCACATAGAACCTTAACTAACACCTTCAGTGTGACAGATGAGTCCTAAGTTGACCCTCAGAGAATCTTGTTATGGCAAAAATATCACAGAGAATACGTCAGTGGATCGAAACAGTAGAGAAAAAGGTCACGCTAAGGGAAAACTGCATCTGATAATAATGCAGTGTTTCACATAGGATCTCTTACTGTATCAAAGAAACTGGGGTTGAGTTACGAAAAGAGGAAGTTATAACCCGTTTTACTGCGAGAAACCTCCCTTCAGACGGTATCAGAAATAAGAAGAAGAGGATTACCGAGATTGTTTGTGGTGGAAATTACTAGTATTTCTTAGCCTGCAACAATGTAATATCAATTTTTACGCCATGCATTCCACTCTTGGTGTGGGACTATACGCTGTTCGTATCTGAAGGGCTCTGTCGAAGCACCAAACACTTTATGACTAGAGGTCCATCTTCGTTGGAATAAAACACTCGACCCTTCAACCAATAGTGTGCGCTTTAATCCAATAGTGACTAGACTACGGCAACAATATCCTAACTATGAGACACCTCCCTTTTGTTTTGTTTTTTAAACAGATAATGAATGGAGGAAGGAAACACAAAGGGAAAAAAATAAGTCCATGTGCCTAAAGGCATCCTCCATTCATAAAATATTTATAACAACTGGATTTGAATTGAAGTGGATTAAATGTTTGTGGGAAACAACTCCCAGGAAGTGAATTCCAGAGAGTATTAGTTCTGGGGATAAATGAATTTTGATAAGCAGAGGTTCTGCATTGCGGGGGAGAGAGTGTAAATTCATGGACGCTCGCACCTGCCCCAGTATTTCGGGAGAAAATGTGAAAGGGAGGAACAATTGAAGCCAGTTCGTAAGAACACTTACGGTAAAAATATCTATAAAATAATGCTAAAGAAGCAACATCTCTACGTACTGATAATGGAGGAAGGTCTTACGTGATGGCAGGATTATTGATTAATCTAATGGCTTTATTTTGAATTTTGTCTAACTGAACTGCCTCAATGCAACCGCACCACATCCACTCCACAGTGGTGAACAGTATTCGATCTGAGAATGCACATGACTTTTGTATATTGTGGCCATCTGCTCGTCAGTGAAGAACTCACGAACTCTGTCCATAAGTCCCAATTTTTTTTGAAGCATTTTTAGACAGGGATTTAACATAAACTGTCCAGCTTGGGTTGGGGTTTAGAGTAACACCTAGGATATCAATTGTAGTGGATGCGGGAATACTGACATCATTTAAAATTATGTGAGAGTCTGAGGGATTCTTTCTGTTGGAGAAATTTATGTATTTAGTTTTCTGAGAATTAAATGAGACCAGATATTTTTGTCCCCATTGATTAATTTTGGAAAGGTCCTGGTTCAGAGAAATTGCTGCATTTAATTGGGAATTTATAATATCAAATTGTGTAAAGGAGGTACTAAATGTGAAAGAACTATGAAGGGTCGAGTCATCAGCATAAGAGTGTATTGGGTTGTGAGTGACAGATAGGAGGTCATTTATATGAATGGGAAAGAGGGTTGGCGCCAAAACTGATCCCTGAGGTACGCCAACATTTATGGAATGAAATTGAGAATAAATACCATCTACCATGACCTGTATTTTTCTATTATGAAGGTAAGAAGCAATTAGAGGAACCAGTGATGCAAGGCCATAGTGTGACATCGTAGGCAATAAGGCCCGGTGCCATAATCTGTCAAATGCTTTTGATATATCTAGTGCTATTGTATGTGTCTCACTGTGTTGGTCTATTATTTTGTTAATCTGATGGGTAAGAAGGCAAAGAATGTCTACAGTTGAACGTTCTCGTCTAAATCCATACTGCCGATCACTGAGTAATTTATTGATTTCTAGATGCTTGACTATGTGTTTGTTAATTAGTGTCTCAAAAAATTTACCGAGAACGGAAGTTATTGCAATTAGTCTGTATTTTGTTGGATCAGAAGTTGCCCCCTTTTAGGAACAGGATGGATATTTGCTTCTTTCCAAGAGGCTGCAAAAGTGAGGTACGGATGCATAAGCTGAAAAAATTTGCCAATACAGGAGCCAACACTGAGGAGCAATTTTTAAGAACTATTGAAGGAATTTCATCTGGACCAGTAGCTTTGTCTGCTGAGAGATTCTGTAATACAGTTTGTACGTATCTGGTGTGAATCATGAAAGGTATTTGAGGGGTATCAAAATCAGGTACAGGAATATTGTAATTTTCTGTATTTAGGGTTGAGTTTGTTGAAAAAATGTCAGCAAGAAGTTTGTCTTTTCCATGTGGGTCACTTACTAGATTTCCATTGGGGGACTGTAACTGTGGAATGGAAGAGGTGGTAGTGAAGTAAATTTTCAATGAATTAAGGGTTGACCAGAATATTTTGTTGTTATTTGGGTAGTTTAGTAGTTTGTTAGCCTGTCTATGCAGAAAGTTTGATTTAGAATGATTGATAATAGTTTTGGCATGGTTTGTTATTTCTATAATAGTTAAAAGCTTCTTTGGTTTTGGTCCTTGTATAAGTGTTATAGGCTACTGTTTTATGTTCTGTTACACTAGCACGATTGTGGTCAAACCATTTGTGAGAATTACATCTTTTTCTGTAACTATGATGGGGAATGAATGTTTCCATGCCCACTTTAATGAAATCCTGTATGTGGCCCAATGTGGAATTTACATCTTGGGAGTAAAAGGAGGTCCAAGGAACATCCAAGAAAAAATTATGGAGTCCCTCCCAGTCTGCCCTGTTGTAGTGCCATTTAGTCACCACTACAGGTTCAGAGCAGGAGGGTGTGGTTGGTGTTAAACTGGTAGCTTGAATCAGACAATGATCCGAGGATCTGAGGGTGGACTTCACTTCGACACAATAATTCTCTGAATTGGTTGTTAGAAACAAGTCCAATAGGTAGGGATTTTGATCAGGGTTGTCTGGTACAAGGGTGGGTTGACTGACTAACTGGGTGAGATTAAATGAGTCTGCAAATAGCTCACATTCAAGACCAGGGTCATCAGTTCTGGCTGAATAAGTGAGCCATTCAACATTATGGACATTGAAATCACCCAGAATAGTAATTTCTGATGCAGTATTAATGCTGAGGACACTTAGTTGTGAAGACAGAGAGTCAAATAAACTCTGTTTTTGGAGGGGCATTAGGGGAACGATAAACACAACAGAAATACTTAATTTTACCAAAAGAATTTAATTTGTAGATGGAATAGTCAAAATAAGGACAATTATATTTAGTAATCTCCTCCAGGGCAATTTCTGATTTAGCAAGACAACATATGCCTCCTTTGGATCTGAAATTTTGAATGAAGCTATAACCAGGAAAATTAAATCTAGCTAAATCAGAGGTGGAGCTTACTTGTGTCTCTGTCAAAAATAGCAGATCAGGGGATTCAAAATGGAGGAAATTTTGAACAGAGTTGATTTTGGAGTGAAGTCCCCTAATATTGCAAAAGAAAATTTTACTGCACTGACGAGCAGATTTAGGGCACCGCAACACTGGAGGTGGCACAGTCATGTGATGATGACCAGGAGGGCCCTGTGCAAACGACCCAGCCCTTAACGTAAATAGTATCGTTCATGGTAGTAACCCTTGTTAGGTAACCATACTACTCCAATAACATGTCAGGTAACTCGGGGTCTGCCAGACCCCAATCTTTAGAAAATCACCAAAAACACTTACATCTTTATTCACACAGTCACTCGTACACAATTTCTGTAGCCCTTTTCCTTCAATTTGGGGCAAAATGTACGAAAATACAAGTGACGAAATTTTATTGTAAGGAAAATTAAAAAGAAAAACATTGACAAATTTTATACCTGGTACCAATTGAGATTAGTGGCTGCCATACCAAAACTGATATGTTCCACCAGTTTTCTATCAGTGCCTGCTGTAGACCAATGGCCAATGTACATATCTTTAAGAAGAAAGAGAAGCACATGTCATAATAAATAATTTTTGGTATGGAAGATATATATGGGGGAAAAAAATCACTGGTTAGGTAACCTGGGGTCCACTGGACCCCAAAAGCCCTTAAGCACGAAAATAGAGCCAGGTCCCGAACTGACTCCATCACGTCCGTAAACTAGTCTACTAGTCAGGAAGGTAGATGGAAAACCAGATCCCAAGACCTTATACTAATATATGAAAAACACTAAGTAAATAGCGTGGGGTCCAATAGACCCCAGGTTACCTTACAAGGGGTAAGCATGAAATGACAAAGACAACATGCTGAAAGAGGAGATGGAGAATGTCTCAGTATGGAGATTGTCTCCCTTAACGTGAATAATATTGTCAATGGTAATAAAAGTGAAATGAAAAATATCATTATACTCCAACAGGTGGTGGGGATTTTCTCTTTACCTAAACCTATCACTGCAAGAAATCTCACACATTCTGAATGTAATTGTCTGACTACAGAGGGAACGAAATTGTTAAGACGTCCTCATACTAAAAGGGTCATTGAACAGGATAGTCTAGAGGGAATGTAAGGTACCAGGAAGGGGAGAACAGACTACTTGGATTCGTCAGCTTTTGGGCTGCCATGACTCATGCTCCTCTGAATGAAATAAGAGTAATTTGTCGTTACTTGGAACAGGATACCAGAACTGTCTTAACCAATCACCCTTAAACTATACATACCCAAGGAGGTTGCTTTCAGTTTACTCGTACTGCTTCCAGGGTATTTTATTCAGATTAAGAGCAAACCCAGGAAGTGGAACGATTGCTAACGGCTAAACAGAATCGTCTGTGGATAGCAAGACTATGATGAAAAAGAGATCATCTTCTTCTAGGCATTTCCTGCACTGAGTTGCTCTCTTCAGATTATTTTATTCACCCCTGGGTGGCTTCAGGTCCTTTTAGTCCCTACATAATTATACATCTTCAGTTATTTCATTCTTGCCACAAGAAGATTTTTATTGTACTTAGGAAGGACCATTATAGTTCATTCTCATTCACAAGGCGTAGATTTTCGTCCTTTTGAAGCTTATTTCCAGTAGCTTAGTAGCAAAATAGGGCAGTACTATGGCTCTACAGTCTACATCCTTTCTATAACACTTCGTGGTGATTAGCGCCATATTCAGGTACTAATTTCTTGTTACAGCTCTGCATTGTTGACGAAGGGATTGCAAGTTCTCGCCCAGTTAATGCGTATACATTATAGGAGAGAATAGGTTAAAACTCTCAGGTTGTGATAATTCACTGTCAGATGAATAAATCGCCTGGTGATCTTTTAGATAAAACACTAGACTGTCCCGACCATGACACGATTAATGGAGGCTACATCTAACTCTTTCCAAGTCGGAAAGTAATTTAATGTTTAATGAAATTTTCTGGTGTGTGAAGCTACAGAATGTGGTGAAAATTTTTGGCGCATCAGATAGAGCCAGGATTCAGGGGGCTTGAATAATGAGTGACTGGAAGCGTGGCCCATTGGAACAAACTTGGGCTGTCTGGATGCTGCTATTCCTTATCCTTCAACAGGGTGGGAAAGGAGGTCCGGATGATGATGATTATGATGACTGGAAGAGTATTAAATTATAGACTTTCTGATGATGATGATGATGATGATGATGATATTATTATTGTTGTTGTTGTTACTGATGTTGCTCTCGCTGTTTTCCCAGGCATATCTAAAGCGAGAACCAAGTGGACTGCAGGTTGAAGGTGCCATCGTCCAGCATTCCTTAATCCTTTTATTTGAGAGAGAGGGCGGTAGTCGAGGAACGTTTGTACCACCGGACCCTTGGGAAGCCTGGCTATATCGGTGCCACTACAAGAAGGCGACTCTCTCCAGTCCCTTGGTCTGAAGAAGCTGAGGCTCAGTACACCCTCTAGTACACCATTCAAGACGTGGAAGATTCTTTTCCCTTGGTATCTCCGGTGATTTCATTCAGCTCGTCTTCAAGGGGTTAATTTTTCAATGCATAAAATTTCCAAGTGATTTTCTAGCGGTAGTTTAGGTGGGGGATTTTTACTTTCTTTTATTCATTACTTTTTGATCATCACTGTCATCACCATCATCAATAACCAGAGCATTAGTTTCCCATGAACACGTGAAGTAATTTATGTATTTATTTTTATTTTTTCTTCGGTTCAACATCGTCTGGTGTTAGCCTGAACGGAATGTGTGGATGGATTCACACCAGAGTAAATGTCAGAGAGAGAGAGAGAGAGAGAGAGAGAGAGAGAGAGAGAGAGAGATTATGAAATGAGAAAGGGAACAGAAAGAAGAGGAAAATGGGTAAACTCAATACAAAACCGAAAAAGAAAATGGTCCCACACTCAATTTTATAGCAACGGGGATTCTCTTAGAACAGCGGGAAGCCCACTAACACAGCAGGAGACTCCATGTAACAGCAATGAAAAGACCCAAACAGCAGCAAATAGCCAAACAACGGAGTTTTTAACTCCTACATTAAGATAGCGTCATTTGTAGTATATTCATTCTATTAAGGGTTGTTATTCTTCACTAATATTAGTATTAACAGAAGTTCCTATTAACAGATAATAGCAGACGATTTTATTTACCCCGGGAGACCCAATTAGCACCTTCTTTTAATTATCTGTGATGTCTTCTTATTCGAATCCTCTTACTGCCAGATGGCTCCAGTAAGCCTAAGAAAGACCTTTCGTATTACAGGGATCATTGTAGGCTGTATCTAACATCTTCCGTAAACACCTTCCTTTAGCAGTATCTCTAATAAAGAATTTGTCTGGATATATATATATATATATATATATATATATATATATCCCTACCGAAGCAGGGACGATACAGTCTCTCTACCAAGTGGCTTAGACTGGTAGAGACTGTATGTAGGGTGAGAAGTGCTTGTAAGTGTAATTGTAGTGTTGTAGTGGCTTTGGATGTGTGTGTAGTCTGTGAACCAAGTGTAATCGGCCCACTTTAAGCCGATTGGGTTCAGGCATATGAGTATGCGACACTGGTTCAACCACAGCACCCCTTGTGTCCGCCAAAGTAACAAGTGGCCTGGTGAAAGCTTTCCAAAGTTTTTACAACTCTGCCGGGAGGCGAACCCACGCTCACCAGCATGCGAAACTCACACTCTAACTATATATATATATATATATATATATATATATATATATATATATATATATACTAGTATGCGACACTGGTTCAACCACAGCACCCCTTGTGTCCGCCAAAGGTAGAGTGTGAGTTTCGCATGCTGGTGAGCGTGGGTTCGCCTCCCGCCAGAGTTGTAAAAACTTTGGAAAGCTTTCACCAAGCCACTTGTTACTTTGGCGGACACAAGGGGTGCTGTGGTCGAACCAGTGTCGCATACTAGTATGCCTGAACCCAATCGGCTTAAAGTGGGCCGATTACACTTGGTTCAAAGACTACACACACATCCAAAGCCACTACAACACTACAATTACACTTACAAGCACTTCTCACCCTACATACAGTCTCTACCAAACAGTCTAAGCCACTTGGTAGAGAGACATTGGCTGTATCGTCCCTGCTTCGGTAGGGATAGGCCGGTCCTGCAGTGGACCTCAACGGCTGAGGATGATATATATATATATATATATATATATATATATATATATATATATATATATATATATATATATATATATATATATATATATATATATATATATATATATATATACACACACGGAAGGATTAGTATTAAAGTGATGTCATCTTTTTATTATTATTATTATTATTATTATTATTATTATTAACCTATTGTTATTTTACCATCAACCAATTTCACTGAATTTGGGAAAGGTTTATGGAACAGGATAGACATTATGCATACCGCTGTTACCAGTTTTTATTCCTTCCCTGGAAATGGTCACGATAATCATCGTCATCATGATCCCAGTAATCCCATTTTCCAACAATGAATTGCACAATTGAACCTCACACACACACACACACACACACACACACACACACACACACACACACACACACACACACACACACACACACACACACACACACACAATCGCTGGTGCAGTGGTAACGTTCCCGCTTGTCAACTGGTGGACGGGAGTTCGCGCCTCGCTCAGGTTGCGAAAAGTTTCACTGACGAAGTGGGTGGTTACTGTCCCCCTTGAGCAAGGGGACGGGTGTGTGCGTGTGTGAAGGTCACAGCCTTGCCCTTAGATCGGACTATATGAGCTCTCAGCTCCCTTCCGGGAGGGTAAAAGCTGACCATCACGACCATCAAGTGATCCTGACCGACCCGGTGAATTACACACACACACACACACACACAAAGAGATATCTGTCCGTCTATGTATCAATCTATCTATTTATCCATCTGTCTCTCTATCTATCTATATATCTATGCATTGAGGTAGCTGGACAAAATTAAAAATAAAGCCATTAGAGTAATCAATAATCTTGCCATTACGCAGGACCTTCCTCCATTATCAGTATGTAGAGATATTGCATCTTTAGCATTATTTAACCGATGTTTTTACCGTCAATGCTCTGATGAACTTGCTTTAGTTGTACCTCTATCAAGAAACTAAAATATCATAAATAATAGCTAGCAGCATAGATGTGATCTAGAAGGTTAAGTCAGTCATGGCTAGGGCCGGCAGGAAATATCGTCAGCACATTCCCCCTGAAGAATGTGCAATCTGCACCTCGTGACGCCTGACAGGAATACACACATACACACACACACAGGCTTCTAGAACATTTGACAACCGTATAATCCACGTGACAGAAGCTCCCATATACGAGAGAGAAGCGAGAAGACAGAATGAATTAGGAGATTGGAGAGGAGAGAGCGAGAAGGGGGGATCTAATGAGAGAGGCTTCGAGAGAGTAGCAAGCAGAAAACTGCTCTCACCTTAATACGCTCTTGTGAGACACTCTGAGTATAGAATTTTGAGATATTCCCTCTGAAGAAAGAAACTACAATCAAACCCCAGTATTCATCTCTATCTTCTCCTGTCACAGACTACAAGTGAACTGAGGTTATCTCCTCACATATCTACTCACTCTTACCTACAGCTCGGCTACGACCACTATATAATCAATTACAAGTTCGATGTGTTATTTTGGTGGCGCGAACGTACGAACCAACGCATACGAGCATGCAAATCTACAAGCCTATAAGCTTACAAATCAACAAACCATCGAATCTGCGAGTCTACATTATCAAGAAACTACAATTCTACGATCAAGTAACCACAAGCGAGTATACAGTAAGAAGAACGAGGTACGAGTGGGAAAAACAAGCAAACAAAGAGCGGGAACACAGCAACAACCACCAGACTCCCACCCCTCCCTACAACCGCCCTCAGTCTCCACAGCGCTGATGCAGAGGTGAACAAGTCAAACAGAGATGAAGAGAGAAACCTGTACTGTACACAGGAAAAGTCATCTGATAAATTACCAATATGCTGGGAATTGAACAAGGGACTCTCAGGTGAGAGCCAGGCAGCATACCACTACACCACGACCAGGTAAAAGTTAACTTAAGTTGTCACAATCTTGTAACCAACGTCCCTCCGCCCCCACTGTGGGCATCAAGAGGATGAGTTAACCCCCTGGCACTCGGGCAAATAGATGCTTTTAATTTATCCCAAGCACTTACTGCAAGTCAGAATGAAGTACAAGTTTCTCTCTTCATTCTGACTTGCCGTAAGTGCTTGGGATAGATTAAAAGCATCTACTTGCCCGAGTGCCAGGGGGTTAACTCATCCTCTTGATGCCCACAGTAGGGGCGGAGGGACGTTGGTTACAAGATTGTGACAACGTGAGTTAACTTTTACCTGGTCGTGGTGTAGTGGTATGCTGCCTGGCTCTCACCTGAGAGTCCCTGGTTCGATTCCCAGCATATTGGTAATTTATCAGATCAAACAGAGATGTAACAATTTTCAGAGCCCTCACTCACCACTCATCTTACTAATCGTTACTCACTCATCATTACCCTCCATTACTCATTTACTCACCACAGCTATCAGAGTGGGAGGTCGCTGTGCTGGCGTTTTGCTGAGAAGCTAAGAACACCACCACAACACGTCAATGAACTCTTGTCTGACAACACTATCACCACCTGCATCATCACTAACACCATTCCCACCACGGTAAAAGTTAGTGAGTTGCATAGTTACTTCATTTATACAATACACAGTAATAGACACAGTGGTAGACAAAATATTCTGCATAAACGTTTAAAACATGCTGTATAGTTACAACTTGCGTACACATACCTACTTCAGTTATCTGCATAAGTCAGTCACTAAGAACTTGCACCAACAATAAATATTACAGTATATATTGTATATATTCATTCATTAATTATAGCATGCATTTATTCCCAACGAGTGTTACCATTTTTACATATATAAAATACGTGTTTCATGCTCAGAACTAAGCAACAACATATTTGAAATGTAATAAATAAAATATATTATCACATTTACCCAGTGAGCGATTAAAAGAACTATAATAACACTTATTAGTTATCTAGGGGGACCAGACAAATTAAATTATAAGGAAAATCAGGAACAGAGAGAGAGAGAGAGAGAGAGAGAGAGAGAGAGAGAGAGAGAGAGAGAGAGATGGGGAACATGAATGACGCTAGCAAAAATGAACATCCACTTTCACACAGTCGTGATGACAAAGATTTCCACACGGTGCAGACACAAATTGCCCACCACAGGTACAAGCGAACAACAAGTGAGTGTATATAGTTAATGTTGTATAATTAGTGTATATATATATTTTTATATAAAATAACAAAATATGAGGTTATATAATATCATTTTCAGTAATAACTGTGCAACATAACTAAGCCTTAAAAAGGGTCCCAAGGATTAGCCAGCAATTATGCAACCACGGACACCATCGAAAAGCGAACACAAACGATGGAAAACTAGAGAACACAATACTTACAAAAATAAATGAAGACTGCATAAAAAACAAAGAAAAATACGTGCAACTGTTGCTACAAATGCCACAATACAGTATAAACTCCTTCTATAAATGAAACAAAGAGCAAGTTATTGTTCTCCACGAGCCAGTTGTAATGCACATCACTACCATCAAGCGCAGCATGACTGGGTTAGCTAATTAATAGATTTTTCTTTTTCGATACGAAACGATGAGGGAACATATACATTGTGTAATATTACTACAGCAAGTGTTATAGATGACTGATTCATAATACAATTGATTGCTGCTATGGTGTTACTACTGTGTAATTATATGTATGTGTACACAATTATGTCGCAACTTACAGTATAACATACAGTGTAGTTGTACAGTATTACTACAGCTATTACAGTTAACTACAATATTGCTGCAGTTACAGTACCTACAATATTACTGCAGTTACTGCAATTAACTACAATGTTACTGCAGTTATAATACCTACGATATTACTGCAGTTACTACAGTTAACTACAATATAACTGAAGTTATGTAACAATTACAATATTACTTCAACTAATAATAGTTATGTAACAATTACAATATTACTTCAATTAAAAATACAATAATGTCACAATTACTTTCGTACAATGTAACAACAATGTTCCTACAATTCTGTGTTACCACAATTATGTAACAGTTACATTCATACGATGTAACTAAAATGTTCCTACAATTCTGTACTACCAGAATCATCATACAAGTTAGGCATTACTATAGGTATAACACCATATGTAATGTAATGACCTGGCAATTTTGCCACTACATAAGTATATGTGTATGTCTGTTATACATACACATTCATGCTATTGTATTACTACAATATGTTATGCAGTATTCTATATTCAGTTTTACTATAGTGTATTTATTACACATACAATGTATTACTACAATATGCTATGTACTGTATTTGCTCCCAAAGAAGGGTGACCATTCCCAGCCCTCTAACTATCGTCCAACTGCTTTAACATCCTGTGTCTCAAAAGATTTCAAGTCAATTCTTAACAGAAAAGTTTTAAAGCATCTTTCCTATCACAACCTTCTTTCTGATCGTCAGTATGGGTTCCGCCAGGGACGCTCCACTGGTGATCTTCTCACCTACCTTTCAGATTCCTGGTCATCCTCCTTTCGGGACTGTGGTGAAAGCTTTGCCATTGCACTTGACATCTCAAAGGCTTTCGATCGAGTCTGGCATGAATCTTTAATTTCCAAACTGCCCTCTTACTGTTTCTATCCTTCTATCTGTACCTTCATCTATAACTTCCTTTCTGGTCGTTCCATAGCCGCTGTTGTAGACGGCCATCGTTCGTCTCCTAGATCAATCAACAGTGGTTTTCCTCAGGGCTCTGTTTTATCACCAACTCTCTTCCTTTTATTCATCATTGACCTTCTAAGCTGTACAACTAACCCTATCCATTCGTATGCTGATGATTCCACCCTTCACCTTTCCATTTGGTTCCTGCAACGTCTATCTCAGCAGTTACTTCAACAAACAAGGGATGAGGTTATGGCACACATAATGTCTGACTTGGCTCGTATCTCTGACTGGGGAGTACCCACTAATCTCTAATAATATCCAGCTCAATCCTACATCATCCTGGAACATGCCTGGGGTTTCATTCACTCGGGATTTGGAAAGATCATATTACATCTCTTGTAAAATCTGCATCCAAGAGATTAGGCGTGCTAAGCCGACTCCGTACTTTCTTTACCCCTGCACAGTTGTTGACTTTATACATGGGTTTTATTCGTCCCTGTGCAGAGTACATCTCTCACTGTGTGGGGAGGCTCCCCACATACAGCTCTTCTCTATAGGGTCGAGTCAAACGCTTTTCGTCTCATTAACTCTCCTCCTCTCACTGGCTCCCTTAACGTCTGCCTTTTCGCTGCACTGTTGCATTTTCATCCCTTTTCTATCGCTACTTCAACGGTCACTGCTCCTCTGAACTGTCTGCCTGCATCCCTCCACCTCTACAACGGGCGTGTAGCACCCGTCTAGCAACAAACTCTCATCCCTTTTCTGTCCAACTCTCTAATGCATGAGTTAACCGTTACTCCCAGTCTTTCATTTATGCAAAAGGTCAGCTCTGGAACTGTCTCCCTCTGTCTGGATTTCTTACTTCCTATGATCTCCAGTCTATGAAATGCAGTGTGTCCAGGCATCCCGAAATGAACGGATCTTGAAATTTGGCTCTCTTTTGTTTTTGTTATTTTTCTTGGAAGGAACGGTTTGCGGGCTCCTGGTCTTTGTTCCTTCTTCCTTGCATGAAAAAAAAATACAATGTATTACAAAGATTTGTTATGTTTCTACAATATTATTATGTCTGTACAATATTATCATAAATATTACATCTCTACAATATTATAATAGAAAAGAATTGATTACTACAGGCTGTTGTAGGTCGCCAGCAGGGCGTGACCGAGCGATGTTAGGACTCTAAAACATCATAAATAATTGCTAGTAGCATAGATGTGATCTAGAAGGTTAAGTCAGTCATGGGTAGGGCCGGCAGGAAATATCGTCAGTACATTCCCCCTGAAGAATGTGCAATCTGCACCTCGTGACGCCTGACAGGAATACACACATACACACACACACAGGCTTCTAGAACATTTGACAACCGTATAATCCACGTGAGAGAAGCTCTCATATACGAGAGAGAAGCGAGAAGAAGACAGAATGAATTAGGAGATTGGAGAGGAGAGAGTGAGAAGGGGGGACCTAATGAGAGAGGCTTCGAGAGAGTAGCAAGCACAAAACTGCTATCACCTCAATACGCTCTTGTGAGACACTCTGAGTATAGAATTTTGAGATATTCCCTCTGAAGAAAGAAACTACAGTTAAACCCAGTATTCATCTTTATCTTCTCCTGTCACCGACTACAAGTGAACTGAGGTTATCTCCTCACATATGTACTCACTATTACCTACAGCTCGGCTACGACTACTATACCCTTCACTGACACCTACCCTTCACAGTCTCTCCCGAAATACTCGGGCAGCTGGGAGCGCCCATGAACTTACATATATATATATATATATATATATATATATATATATATATATATATATATATATATATATATATATATCCCATTGACCCCTAGAGTTCTTGGGCGAGGGATTGTACCCGGAGGGTACTAAGCGTACCGCCCTCCACCTATCGGTTCATAGTTGCGAAGCTCATAGGCCCCTACCTGGGGGTTCCCTACTTTATTAACTCTAGAATATTCCCAGTTCTGTCCCATATTGAGAATGTTGGGCTCAAATGGGATCTCTCTCTCTCTCTCTCTCTCTCTCTATAAATATATATATATATATATATATATATATATATATATATATATATATCATCTCATCAGCCGTTTGAGTGTCCACTGCAGGACCGGCCTATCCCGACCGAAGTAGGGACGATACAGCCAATGTATCTCTACCAAGTGGCTTAGGCTGTCTAGTAGAGATTGTATGTAGGGTGAGAAGTGCTTGTAAGTGTAATTGTAGAGTTGGAGTGGATTTGGATGTGTGTGTAGTCTGTGATCCAAGTGTAATTGGCCCGCAGAAGCCGACTGGGTGCAAGCATACTTTATAGTATGCGACACTTGTTCAACCACAGCACCCCTTATGTCCGCGAAGCAGTACGTTGTCTGAACAAAGCTCCCAAAGTTTATTACCCTGGCAGGGCGCGAACTCTCGTTCTTCAGTGTACGAAAACGCACACTTTACCACTGTACCACAGAGGCTTCATATATATATATATATATATATATATATAGGATGTCCTGGAACGAAAGAGAATATCTTTGGGAAGGTATAGATGGACAAATGAGGAATATCCACGTGAAAAAAAAATGTTATAGTCATGTGTTCTAATTTCATCCTCTACGGAGTTTTAATTACCAATGATTTTATGGGTAAATTATGAGATACTATTTTAACCCATAAGTTATCAGAAAATGTAGCTCTGTAGTGGTTGAGACTTGGACATAAGTTCATGTAACATTTCTTAGAATGAAACTCATCTATCATTTCCCACAGTTATGCTCATTCCTTCCCGGAAAGCTTCTACTTATAAGTCCATTGCTGAACAAAGGCCTCGCAGTACATTCTCCACGAATTCTTTGATTGAGCCAATCTCCGCCAGGCTTTGGCTGCAAACTTCGTTTCATCCCTCCATCTCGTCTGGCCTTTTTCTGCTCTACTTACAGTTTTGTGGAGCCAGACTCTTACGTCATCGGTTATTCCTTATTCTTGTGACATGACCAATCCATCTCCATTTCTGTTCCTTTATAACTTCTGTAATGTTTTTTACTTTACTCTGTTCCCTCACCCAAGCTGGTCTCTTCCTGTCTCTCAGAAAATAATCGCAATATTGGCATTTCCTTTGCTCTTTGAGAATGGACGAATTAGTTGTTTTCCGTTGAGTTTGCCGGTTTCCAGGTCTCACAACCGTATGTCATAGTCGGGCTTATACATTCATTAAACACTTTTCGATTCTTACATACTGGCAAAGTACTTTTCATGATGTCTCTATGTTTATCGAAAGCTTTCGATGCTATTGCAATGCATCTTTTTATTTCGTTTTCATGGTCTTTCGTTAGTTTTAGTATTTGCCCCAAGAAAATGTGCTCCTCAGCTTCTTCAAGAATGTCTTCTTACATTTTGATTATGCCCTTTGATGTATTTGGATTAAACTTTAGTTTTACTCGGGCCGATCTTTAGCCCTGCTGTGAGACTTTCTCTTTTCAGCTCAGTTAAAGTTTTATTGCAATGTCCCTGCTGTTTCTGATTAAGACAATGCCATCAACGATTCGGAAATGGTTGAAGTTTTCTCCATCATTTTTAACTCCTTTGTTCTCCCATTTTAGTTTTCTGGAAATGCTTTCAAAGCATGCTATAAATTATTTGGTTAACTGTATCTCCTAGACGCACGGCTCTCTCTCTCTCCCTCTCTCTCTCTCTTGGGGAAGTAGTATGTTCACTGTAGCAGTTCCCATTTTTCATATGTTTACAAGCAGTTTTACATTGTTCTCGTTTACTCCGTGTTCCCGGTCCAAATTTACAGTCGCTATGTGGTCCACTGAGTTGAAAGTCTTTTCGTCATCAGCAAATCATAAACACAGTGGTTTATTATATTCTCTAGATTTCTTGTTCCTGATTCATTGCATTTATATGATCAGTAGTCGAATAACAGCTTCAGAATCCTGCTTGCTCACGAGGATATTTTTTTTTTTTTCTGCTCATAAAGATTTTAGTGAATAGTTTGTAAATAACTGATAATTAGTTAATGAAACGACAAATAATCTCTTGAGTCACCCTTCTTATACAGCAAAATAACTATCGCCTTACACCATGTTTTCGGAAGTTTCTTCTTTTATAGACAGTGGGTAAATACTCGTAAGTGGGTAAACCGGTTTTGAAACTCTACTCCTGCATCCGACAGTAAATTTGTTACTATTCCTTCTTCAAGGGCCTTTCCTCTTTTCATACATCTAAGGGAAAAGTTTACTCTATCTAGTGTTAATTCTGGCATTTCACTTGTGTCGAATGAAAAGTTAGTTATTGGCACAATGTAGCCTAATGTCTTTGATGCATAGAGTTGTCTGTAAAGTTCATCAGCTCTCTTCACCATTCTCACTCTGCATTTGATTACTTCACCTTTTTTGTCTGTCAGTAACATAATTTGTTGCTTTCCTAGTGTAACTTTGCTACTGACCTGTTTCAGAATTTTTTCTTTTTTTTGGTGGTGGTTTTGATCCGTTTCTCTTAGGTTTTTCTTCTCTCTGTCTCTTGTTGAAGAGCTTACTCATTTCTGCTCTTTCTATTTCATCTTTCTTCGTCTTTACTTTCATCTCCCTTCTTGTTTTCATGGGCACTTGGGTCGTTTTTTAATACTTGTTGGTTTTGGTTATATTAGCTTTCCCTACAATCTCCGCTGATTAACTTTAAAACCTCTGTTAGTCTGTCATTCAACTCATGGATGTCACACGTAGCAACTTAGAGCCTGAAATATGTTCTTTATTTATAAAACAGAACTGTTTTCACCTACTTTTATTGGGCATGCCTTTTTATTGTCAGTTTCTTTCTTTCACTTCTGAAACTGAATCTGGTTGTGCAACCCACCATTCTATGGTCACTTCCTATACTTATTTTGTTTTCTTATCTTCCACAATGAAGTCGATTACATTCTCTGTTTTTCCATCTGGCTTCTCCAGGTCCTTTACATCCTGTTCTTTTGTGAAAGAGTGTTCATTATTCCATGTTATACATTTCAGCAAACTTTGCCACTAATACACTTATGCCATTCGTCTCTCCTACTCCGAATATACTGTATATATATATATATATATATATATATATATATATATATATATATATATATATATATATATATATATATATATATATATATATAGAGAGAGAGAGAGAGAGAGAGAGAGAGAGATGTGTGTGTGTGTGTGTGTGAGTGTTATATGTATATGTTAGCTTCATGCCTTAATATGTCCTCTTACCAGTCCTCACCCTAAACACAGTTCCATTATGTAAATGTACTTCATTCATTTGAACAACTGGATTATAACTTGGAGAGGCTATGGTCAAACAATTAATTGATCCGCTGTCTGCAGGGTGAAATTTCAATCTCAGGTTGGGGAAGACTGGTGATATAAATCTCGCTGCAACCAACTTTACTGATATTAATCAAGACTAACCGACGACTTATGAAACGTCACTGCTAATACTCACACCAGTTCGGAATGAGACAACTATACCATGTTTTCAGTATGGATGGTGGGTTGTTGTTGCTCAACCCTGCTTCGTTTGATCGAGCAGATCTGTTAACTGCAGGTAAGGAATCGTTCCTGTGTGGTTGTCCCATAGCTTATCTAATGCTCTTGTGTTGTGTTTGCGTCTTAGTGTGGCATGTGCAGTGCTTCATTATGTGTGTCATGTTATATGGGCCTATTCCACAAGCAGGAAACGTGTTATCTGTGATTCCACCCAACCTTAATCTAATATGGTGACTGAGAAGGGATACTCCTAACAGGAAGCAGGGCAGGATGAGGAAATTTTTCCCAAGCAGGAGGGCAGCTTCTCTCCATCCAGGACAACGGCGGCACCTCGGGAAGGCTCCTCCCTACTGTCTGGATGATGAGTATTAGCAACGAACCGGTGACATGTGAAGATATGGGACACGCAGGGGAGAAGCTGGGCCTCAGAGAACGGGTTATCTCTTCTTTGTCCAGAGTCAGATACATACAAGGTTAATTAGAGAAGAAACAAAAGAAAACTATCTCCCGTTCTCTCTCTCTCTCTCTCTCTCTCTCTCTCTCTCTCCTGACCAACCAACGCATCCCTCCAATTACAGGGGCGACTTGTGCAGTTTCAATATCCCTCCAGCAACGAGGCGGGGTCAAACAGGGCCAGCTCTTTGAAGTGGAGACTAAAATTGAGGTGCAAAGTGGAGTCGTCGTCAAGGGCAGGAGGGCAGGCTTCGTCTACCTGCCTCCTCGCTGTGCCACCTTTTTCTTTCTAATTTTTCCTTTGGCATTTTCTCCAACATTTCAGCTCGTATCTTTGGATTCTACTCTTACTTTCTTAGGAATATGGTGGGGACTTATTCTCTGTCTCTATTGACCCTTTTCTCTATCTTCCTTCAGCCCTTTTCTCTATTATATGGCAATATTTGTATCCATCTATCTGTCTAACTATCTATCTATCTGTCTATCTATCTGTCTGTCTGCCTGTCTGTCAGTCAATCTGTCTGTCTATCTGTCTGTCTGCCTGTCTGTCTGTCTGTCTATACCCAAACGTCGTAATTGTGTGGGTTGTTGATTATTCTACGACTCCTTCATCGGCTCCTTCTCTAATATTTCTTCCACTTCCTTTAATATAATCGCCTTTTCTTATTTAACCTTTCTAGTTGTTGATATTTTTTTACCAATTCTCTTTTTTATTCCGGTGAAGGGGATGCGAACTGGCATTTACCAAGACACTCATTTTAGCCTTTTTTTTTTTTTTTATTCCTTTTTGCCCCTTTTTAAATTTTCTTCAGTTTGTTTCTTTAATTCCTCTTTTTTTATTTTAATATGATTTACCTCTCCCTTCTTTTCGTCTCCCTTTCTCTTTTCATCACATTTTCTGTGTGTGTGTGTGTGTGTGTGCTATCGTCTCGTCTATTCGTCGAGTTTCCTCTGTCGGACCTTTAATTTAATTTCCACGTTTTCTTTGGATTTTTATGCGAATTTATTATTCTCTCTCTCTCTCTCTCTCTCTCTCTCTCTCTCTCATCACTGCCATGTAATCATCTTTGTCTAGTAGAGGTGACCTTGCTTCTTCTGCTTCCGTCTTTTTTTTTTTTTTTTTTTTGACGTTTTCTATAAGTTTCAATTATTTTCTCTGTTTTTCATACCTCCATCTTGCTTCCTTCCACTGTGATCACAATTTTTTTCTCTCATATCATCGCTCATTCGTCTTGTTCGATTTCTTTGTCATTATTTTCTCAGAACTAATTATATCATTTTTCTCCTCTTTCCATCTATTGCCAATGTCTTTCCTCTTTGTCAGAATCAGTCTCCATTTTCCTAAATATCCCTTTTCTTAGGTTCTTTACTTACCCGTACATTTGTGATTACTTATTTATTCATGTAACTCTGGTATATCAATTCTCTCTCTCTCTCTCTCTCTCTCTCTCTCTCTCTCTCTCTCTCTCTCTCTCTCTCTCTCTCTCTCTCTCTCTCAACTCTTTTTTCCAAGTGTCTTTTCCTACCTTCTCCTTATTCTTCCTGCGTCACACTAACTCTTATACTCACAAGCACTTATACGCCAATCTAAAAAAAATAAATAAATAACTGGGCGCAAAAATCCCACAACAAGGCACACAAGCTCAATATTCACACACTCAAAAAATACACAAACACAATACAACCTCATGAATAAGCACACGCAGAAATATACAAGAGCATACAGTTATACCTAAACACACAAATATCACGAAAACAAATACAAACACTTAATAAGATAAATACTCTCACAGAAATATAATCACACACACACACACACACACACACACACATGCGAATTCATATGTACCTACAACTGTACACAAACACAAATGCAGGTAAAATACTTGCAGGCACATGCTGATAAACACACACACACACACACACACACACACACACACACACAGCTCTCTCTCTCTCTCTCTCTCTCTCTCTCTCTCTCACGCCTTTCAGTCTCTTATTAAGTCCTCCAGTCCCTCTCTTACTCGCTCCTTTTTGTGACGTTTTCTCTCACATTCTCCGCCTTCCTCGTTTTTATTAATTTTCATCTGTGGATATTATCTTTCTTTATTCGCCCTTCCGCTTTTTTATTACTTCGTATTTTCCTCTTCTCTCATTATTTTGGTTTCATGTATTCCCTTCTTCGGTATTGCCATTTCTATTTGTTTCACTTGAATTTATTTATTTTTTATTGTACTAGTTCAATCTGCTTATCCCAGTTTCATTCTCTCTCTCTCTCTCTCTCTCTCTCTCAGATCTTTTATATACTGTCGTTATTCTGCTTCTTTGTTTGTCTTCCGTTTTCTTTTCTTTTCTATCATAATTTTCATCTCTTTCTCCGCTCTTTCCCTTCATTCACTTACTCTCACTTCCCACCTTAGCATCAGTCTTCCTCTATTTGTTTCCCTCTCTTTCTTCAGTCCTCTGTTGCTTCCCTTTTATTTTCTCTCCTGTGTCCTTCCTCAGTGTCTCCTTTCTTTCTTTCTCCATTTCCTATTATTTCGTTCTTATCATCTCTTCATGCCTTCCTATATTCTTCTACCTCTTCTTCTTACCAGCTCATCTTGTCATTCTTCCTTCCTGCCACAGTTTCTTCTTACCCATTTCCTTCATCCTCTCCTCCTACTGTCCTTTCTTCTTTACCTGTCGCTCTGCTTCCTTCATTTCCTTTTTCTTCTCATCTTCTCTTTCTTCTCTTCTCCTCCTCATCATTCTTAATCCGTTTTCTCCCTCTCTCATGTCCTTGATTTTCCTTTTCATTTCTTCTATCATCATTCTCACCTTTCCTTCCTCCTGAACCTCATTCTCACTTTTCCTTCCACCTAAACCGCTTCTTCTTTCATCATCTTCATCCGCACACTCCTCCTCCTACTTCTTCTCATTCTTTTTCTTTCCACTCTTTCAGCCTTTTCCTCCTCCTTCTCTATCTTCCTCTCCCATTCTCTTTCCACAATATACTTTTTCTTCCCATTTCTTCCTCATCCATTTCCTTCTCCCGCCTTCTCCTCAATAATTTCCCTCAGGCTTCTTCCTCCCCCTCCCACTTCCTTTCACCTTTTCTTCCTCCTCCACCTCCTCCTCCCCACCCACCCTCTTCATTTCAAAACTTAGATAACTAGTTTCATGTTGATCTGAATATAAGTTTCCTCATCATTAGCCCTCATACCCACCCTTCAACCAAGAGAGAGAGAGAGAGAGAGAGAGAGAAATAACTAAATGCCCACTCAGCCTGTTATTATTCTCAAAGTTAAGTGTTCTCGCTAAAAATAAATAAATAATTGTCACTTTCTCCATATATGAGCACTGTAGGTTTCTGACTGACTATCTACCTGTCTCTTTATTTATCTGTGTCTGTCTGCCTATCTGATACTCTGTCTGTCTGTTTCTCTTTTTTTTCTTTCGTTTTTTTTTTTTTTTTTCTGTTTGAGTGTAAACACTATATGTGGGAGAAAGTAAGTGTAATCTCCTCGGTACAGAGACATCGTTCAAGCCCAAACCTTTCTTCCAACAGACGATTCCATTCCGACAGGGATGACCTCTGGTAATGAGGGGCAACAACAAAACTCAATTAACCTCTTCACCACGAGAGATCCTTCATGACTCAGACAGAATATTTTGATGATTGCAGGGGATAAACACAACTGCCTCATATAATGTTGCATACACCAAGTAAATCATGCAAGTAATGTATGTAACCTAGTAGCACCGTACATTTGCAGACATCAATATCGATCCACTTCCTTACGATACAGAATGAGACATTGAACAGTGGGTTATGAAAGCTAATTATGCGATCTTTGGCGCCCAATAGATCTGAGACATATTATTCAGTAGTTTCATATCCGTTTGACCAAAAAACAAAACGATCTTATCATCAATCGTGCACTTATGTGCTTCTCGTCTCCTACATACTGACACTGCCAGTCTCAAGTAACACAACTGAAACAAGAACACATTGCTGATTATACAGAATTACAAGATAATGGATTTATTTACATTTAATTTAAGACATGGATTACAGGTAGGCACTCCCAAGCTGCGTATAATCATCTAAAGGAAGTCACAAAGTAAAATTTTAAAAATATTTCTCTGTTCTCCAAGCATAAAGGCTGACAGCCCCTGACAAGCCACTCCCAGGCCGAACACAGATCTGACAGTAGGAAAACGGTGACAAGGATAATGATGATGATTATGATGGCTGGTCATCTGGGCACGACCTCTCTCTTACAATTAGGAGTCATACAAACGAACCAACAGGCACTATGTGAAAAAAAAAATGTAAGGAAGAAGTGCTAGTGAGCTTCCAAATTCCACACAAATACGACACGTTGTCAGTATTATACTTCCATTTCCTTCATATGACAGCGTATGTAGATGACCAATAAAAGAAGCACTAAAAATATCATTGCTGTGAATGCAAATGATAGAAAAGGTACTAAATTGCATATTACACGAGCAGATTGCGAGATCCTCACAACACACAAGAATTGGGATGCATAGTATATGGAGCAGCCTATATACCTCTCATGCACTTTGTCTATGAATCTCGTTTTTACCTCACTCCGTGCATATGTTCATCAAAGCCTTAGATGAACAAAACGGATACTGTTATTGGCTTTCTACTTTAACTCCCTTAAATGGAGGATTTCATGCCTGCGGGCTTTGCTTCCTTCCCTTTGAACAAAAATAAAGATAATCGAAAGTAGGTGAAGGACAATATGCTGGACATTTTTCTAAATAATTAGAAAAAGAGAAACACTCATAATCACCATCAGCTTCATGTTTACTAAAAGCGGGCTCTGAAACATGGAAAGATAAGTACAAGCGAGGCAGGACCATCAGCAATAAACCCAGTGAATTGGTTTGCACACTGTCTGACAGGCTTAATCACCAGCTCATAATAGATGCACTTCCCATACATTATTCAGAGTCACCCAGTTGGCAATGACAAATAAAGGATGTCAGATCCTTGTTATGTGCTTAAGAACATACATCATCCATCCAACTCCGCTCCTGGCCAACACCCCGGCCTCCTCAGTTTTCGTACCTCGTTCCCTCACATATTCATTTACTTATCCTTAGCTGAAGAAAATCGTCTGACCGTTACACGAATATGAAAATGGCATCATAGTAAATATTTCTAAGTAGCTCGTCACCATTCCCAAATCTAGCACTTGGGAAAAAAAAAAATCTTAATTCCTTTTCTTCTTTTGCCATCCGACCGAATTTTCCATCTCCATTTTTTCCTCCATAAAATTCCAGGATGTTTTTAACCTGCTCTGTGATTGCCTTCACCACTTGACCTGAGCCCTCCCCTCCTTCCTCTTCCGCTTCCTCTTCTCCCATCTTCCTGTCGCGTCTTCCTGTCGTCTTCTCTCATTTTCTGGTACTCTCTCTCTCTCTCTCTCTCTCTCTCTCTCTCTCTTCCACATACCACTACTACACTTCCATCTCCTTTTTCGTTTTTTTTTACCTATTCCTTTCTGTTTTCTTTCTTTTCTTGACACTTATTTTTTTCCTACACGTACCATCATTCCACCTCCTCTTTCTTTTCTCCACTCCTCCTTCTTCCGCTCTCACATTTCACATGAGACTACCACAATATTCTTCCTCTACCCCTTCCTCTTCCATTTCGTCACTCACTCACCCACTCACTCACCCAGTACGCACTCATAGCTCACTCACTTTTACTCATCTTTTTTAGCTGTCGTCCTCTTCCCCTTCAATATTCTCCGTCCACACACTCATTAATGCATTTACTGTTCTTTTTTTCTTTTCCTTTTCCTCACCCACTCATGCTTTTATCAAACAGTCAAAAAAGCTAACAGACTTTGCTTCTTCGTTCGTATCTTGAAGTTTCTATTTCCTTTCCACCTCGTTTTTTCCTTTTCTCACTCTTTTTCTCTTTTCCTTCTCTGTCCCCTTTCTCCTCCCCTTCTTCTGACCCCCATCTTCTTCCATTATATTTTTTTTTTTATCTATCTCTTTTCCAGCTTTCTTACGTTTTCCCAATCTTCGTAATCCCGCCTTCAACTTCCATCTCTCTCTCTTTCTCTCTCTCTCTCTCTCTCTCTCTCTGTTCCTCCTCCCTTACACATTTTCCTCCCCATCTTCCTCACTCCGCCTTTTCCCTCACTGTCACAGTTTCCTCCTTCGTCACAAACTATCACAAAACTTCCTCTTCCTCTTCAGCGTACCAACACAACACTTCCTATTACGCGATCTCTCCCTCTTTCTCCCTTTCGTTCTTTCACTCTTCTTCTCAATTTTCTCTCTTCCTCTTCCCACCACTATACTTCCTCCTGCTTTTCCACATATTACACTACATGTCTTCTTCTTGCTTTCCATCCTTTTCTTCCTCTTTTTCTGTTTCTTGCTCTTCTTCTTGTTCTCCCTCTTTTTTCTTACTCCTTTTCTGTTTCCTTCTCTTCTTCCTTCATCCTGTATTCTGTTGTCTCACATACCACCACACCAAATCCTCTTCCACTTCCACATGATATAATATTTTCCACATAATACCACAGCACATACTCCTTCACACACCACCACACCACATATTCCTCCACACACCACCACACGACACACTCTTCCACATAGCATTACAACACATCCTCTTCCACATACCACCACACCACATAGCCTTCTCTTCCACATAGCACTGCAAAACATACACTTCCACATATCATCTCACAACATCTTCCACACACCACCACACGACATACTCTTTCACATAGCACTGCAAAACATGCTCTTCCACATACCACCACACCCCGTACTCCTCCACACACCACCATACCACACCCTTTTCCACATACCACCACAACAAATCCTCATCCACACATCATGACAGGACTTCCTCTTGCACATACTTCCACTCCAATTAGTATTCTACACGCTATCACTCCACGTCCTCTTCCTCTCCATTATCCTTACTCACGCCTCGATTCCTAACAAAAAAAAAAATGTTAGTTTTTGCTTTATTTTTTGCATACTCTTCCACTTGCTCTTCCTCTCCCAGTTCCAAGTCTCTTTCTCTGTCCCTTTTTCGTCTTCATTCCGTCTCGGTTATTTCCCATCACTATATTCCTGCTTTCTTTTCCATTTCCTCTTACTCTTCTTAATCTTCACCTCCCACTTCCACTTCCTCCTTTCAATCCACTTTTGCTTCTTCATTTTCTTCAGTTTCTTCTTCCATAGTCACACGTCGTTCAGACAATCACTTCCTCTACACACCTCTTTTCTTCTCTTCTTACATTTCTGTTTCACTTCCTATCCTTATTTCAACTTTTTTTTTTCTTTTTTGCTCATTCACCCTTATTCACTTGCTCAGTTTCACTCTTCGTCTCTATCTTCCATTCCTCTTCCTTATCCTCGTTCTCACTCACCTCACCTCACCTCTCGACTTAGCTTTTTCTTCCTCTTCCTCTTCCATTTGGTAGCTTACACATTCTTACTCTTCTTCTTCCCTTACTTTTTCTCTCAACTTCTTAATGAACCTACGCACTGATCTTTATTCTTGTCCTCCTCACTTACTTCAGAGACATTATTCACTGTCTCACACACTCATTTAGTCTTCCTCACACCGAAACAATTTCCTTCATTGACTAATTTACTCTCACTCAAACAGTCATTACTCAGCTCACTCACTCGTTCACTTTTCTCACTCCCTTATTCACGCACCGTCCCTCACAGACTTTCTTCTTCATTCACCAGTAACTCATGCAAGTACTGAGTCACTTACACATTCTTACTCATTCACTTAACCATACACCTCTCTCTCTCTCTCTCTCTCTCTCTCTCTCTCTCTCTCTCTCTCTCTCTCTCTTCGCCTCCCTTGACAGCTATTGGCCTTGTCTCTGCCTACAACCTTTTCGCTCTTTATTCTCCGCTGTTTTTCTGTCTCTCTGTCTTTCTGTCTGTGTGTATGTCTTACGTTTTGTTCCTCTGTCTATGTCCGTGCCTTGTTTCTGTCTTTTCTGTTTGATTGGCCGGTCTGTCTGCTTCTGTTTGTGTCTTTCTTTGTATGTCTGCTCTGTCATTATGGTCTCTTTGTTTACCTGACCTGTATTTCTATTTGCCTGTCTGTCTTTTTGTCTGCCTTTCTGTTGGTGTGTCTGTCCTATTCTGTTCACCTGTTTGCCTGGTTGCTTGTCTGCCTGTTTGCCTGGGGTGTCACTCGTATCCCATTTGTCTGTTTTCTTGTCAGTCTGTCTGTTTGCCTATCTATGCTTGCTTTGTTTGCCTCTATGGTCGTTCCTCTTCTCTTACTTAATAAACTGCCGTCGTTTTCTGTGTCTGTCTATTCTTCCTGCTTGTCTGGCCTGAAAATCTTTCTGCTAGCCTTTGATTGCTGTCTTTTTTTTTTTTTTTTCGTACTGCATGTTTCTCCATTTGCTTGCCCCTATAGTTTTTTTCTCTGTTTGACTGTCTTCCTGTCTATCTCTTTGTCTGTTCCTCCTTCCTTCCTTTCTGTTTGAGATTCCTATTTTTCAGCCTACCTGTCTCTCAACTTCCATTTTTGCTTTCATGCCTGTCTGCATTTTCCTGCTTGCATATTTCCAGTATGCTTCCTAGTCCCCAGTGTCGTGGGGGGTACACAATCTGGCCGCATTATGGGGTGGTACTACTACTCTGCGGCCAGGTTGTGTTAGGAAGAATACTGCCACCGTATTTCCTGCGTGTCGTAAAAGGAGACTTAAAGGGGCAGGGTAAGGGGATTAGGGACCCCCTCCTCTATTTTTTTTAGTTCCTAAAAAGAGACAGGCCACAGTAAGGGCTGGGATATTGTAGCTCTGAGTGAAACAAAGATGAAAGGGAAAAATGAGTCTAAGTTTGGAAGTGTGAATGGAAGATTGTCAGGTGTGGATAGAGGAAGGGCAAGAGAAGGTGTGGCTTTGTTGATGAGCCAGGAAGTGCAGCAGTGTGTGATTGAATGGAAGGAGGTGTCATCGAGACTGTTGTGGGAGAAATCGAAATTTGAACGTGAGTTGTGGGTATTTGTGAATGCATATGGGCCTGGTAGTGAAAGGGATGAAGAAGAGAGGGAGTCTTTCTGGAATGATGTTGATGAGTGTCTGCAGAGTTTTGGAGCGAATATGAATGTGGTAATGATGCGAGATCTGAATGTTAGAGTGGGCAATGTATCAGTTGAAGGTGTAGTTGGTATGCATGGTGTGCCTGGAAGAAATGAAAATGGGGAACGAATGACAGGGATGTGCGTTGAGCGAGAGATGGTGATTGGAAATACTCTGTTTGAGAAGAATGATATTTATAAGTATACATGGGTGAGACAGGAGGGTGGAAGGGTTGTTGATAGAGCACTGATGGATTATGTGGTTGTGTCCAGGAATGTAATAGGAAGATTGTTGGATGTGAGAGTTCTGAGAGGGGAGGATGGAGGTATGTCTGACTACTACCTGGTGGAGGGGAAGTTAAGAGTAGGTAAGAGATGGGTGAGAGCTACGAGAGTTAGGTGTGGCAGGAAGGTTTTGAAAGTGAGTTGGATAAAAGAGAGAAAATGATAGAGTATCAGGAGAAACTAAATGATGAGTGGAACGCAGTGAAAGATCAGGAAAATGGCAGTGTGGAGGAGGAATGGCAGTTGTTTATGAGTGCTGTGGTGGGGCATGCGGAAGAGGTGAGTGGTGTGAGACTTGTGGGTGGTGGTGTAAGAAAAGGAAGTGAATGGTGGTGCGAGGAAGTAAGTATGGCTGTGGCTGAGAAGAGACGTGCATATGAAGTGTGGCTGCAGAGGAAGGATGAGATGTCATATGTGAGGTATAAGGAAAAGAGGAACAGGGCGAGAAGGGCTGTGCGTGATGCTAAAGTGGCAGCAGATGAGAGGTGGGGTAGGCGGTTGACTGAGAATCTTCAACAGAATAAGAAAATGTTTTGGAAGGAGGTGAAAAGGATGCGAAAGGAAGAGTTCGGAAAGGAAGTGTGAGTAAAAGCAGAGGATGGAAGGATGCTAACTGAGATGGATGCAGTTAGGAAGAGATGGGTGGAGTATTTTGAAAGACTGTTAGATGTAGAGGAGGAAAGGGAGGCTAAGACTGTGGCGGATGGAAGGGTGCAAAGAATAAATGTGTTGGGAGAGTTGAATGATTCTTTGATCATGGGGGAGGAAGTGCAGGAGGCAGTAAAGAAGATGAAAACAGGGAAAGCTGCAGGTATGGATGGGTGTGCTGTGGAATGCCTGAAGGGTGGTGGAGTGACTCTTGTTGACTGGTTAGTAAGATTGTTGAATGTGTGCTTTGTGAAAGGTATGGTGCCAGTTGACTGGGCAAGTGCTTGTGTGGTCCCGTTGTATAGAGGTAAGGGTGATAAGTATGAATGTACTAGCTTTAGAGGTATAAACCTGTTAAGTGTTGTAGGTGAGGCATATGGTAGTGTTAAGAGAGTTAGAGAGGGTACAGAGGGAGTGATTGGTGATGAGCAGTGTGGCTTTAGGAGAGGGAGGGGATGTGTGGATCAGGTGTATGTTGTGAGACAGGTGTGTGAAAAGTATTTAGCGAAAGGTATGGATGTGTTTTGGGCATTCATGGATTTAGAGAAAGTGTACGATAGAATTGATAGGGAGGTGTTGTGGACTGTTTTAAGATTGCATGGACTTGATTATAGGTCACTAAATGGAGTGAAAAGTTTTTATGTAAATAGTAGAGCATGTGTAAGAGTGGTAAATACTGTGAGTGATTGGTTTCCCGTGAGAGTGGGGCTGCAGCAGGGATGTGTGATGTCGCCATGGTTGTTTAATATTTATATGGATGGTGTTGTAAGGGAGGTGAATGCTAGAGTGTTAGGTGGGGGTCTGAGTCTGGTGAATGTTAGTGGTAGAGAGTGGATGTGAATGCTAGAGTGTTAGGTGGAGGTCTGAGTCTGGCGAATGTTAATGGTAGAGACCGGAATCTGAAGCAGCTGCTGTTTGTGGATGATACTGCACTGGTGGCTGATTCAGAGGAGAGATTGAGACAGTTGGTTGAGGAGTTTGGAAGGGTGTGTGAAAGAAGGAAATTGAAAGTAAATGAGAATAAGAGTAAAGTGATGAAGTGTACGAGGTTGGTAGATGGTAGGGGGATGAATATAGTTTTGAATGGTGAGTTGCTTGAGGAGATAGAGTGTTTTAAGTATTTAAGGTCACATGTTGCTGTGGATGGAAAAATAGATGCAGAAGTGAAGCTTAGAGTGAATGAAGTAGGAAAGATGCTGGGAGGAATGAATAAAGTGTTTAGATGTCATTCACTTAGAATGGATGTGAATAGAAGGCTGTATGGGGGTGTCGTGGTACCGACTGCATTATATGGGGCTCAAACATTGAATATGGGTGTAGCAGAGAGGAAAAGTTTGAATGTAATGGAGGTGACGTGTCTGAGGAGCATGTGTGGAGTGACACGTATGGATCGAGTGAGAAATGATGAAGTGCGAAGGAGAACTGGAGTTGTTCTGGAGATGGCTGATCGAGATCAGCAGAGGGTGTTGCGATGGTTTGGGCATATGGAGAGAATGGATAATGAGCGATTTGTGTAAAAGATAACTAGATCTAATGTGAGAGGTGTAAGGCTGAGAGGAAGGCCACAAATAGGATGGATGGACAGTGTGAAGAGAGTGCTGGATGTGAGAGGGATGTCTGTTGAGCAAGGAAGAGTGGCTGTGCCTAATAGAAATGAATAGAGAGAAATTGTGAATGAATAAATGATAGCGCAATCCTGAAGGGATATTCTCCCTCATTTTGTTTGATCAGCTGATCAGGTCAGGTGTGGGTAAGGGGATGGGTCCATTATGATGTGGCAAGGGTAAACCAGCTCTGCTGTTGGGCCCTGCTACAGACGTCACTGATTGCACTGCTCAGTTGACCCTCCTGCGGTGTGGTGCGGTGAGGATCTGTCCCATCTCTCCTTTGGGGCTAAGATGCGAATGAATGTGTTTGAGTGGATGAGTAAACTGGGAGTGTGTTGTCCTGTGTCGGCTACCTCCCTTTCCTTTGGGGGAAGCAGCCTTGGTATATAGATAGATAGATAGCATCTTGGCATTGTCTTTTTTCTGCTTGCCCCAACATATCCATGATTTGCCATCTTACATATTTTTTGTTCTTGTTAGTCTGTTTGGCTGCCCCTGCTTGCTTCATTTTCGTTTGGTCATGCTGTCCATTTTTCTACATTTCCTTAATCTATCAATCTTCCTTCCTTGCCTGCCAACCTTGCTTCCTCTTATTTATTATTTTCTTTTATGTCTGCCTGCCTCCTTGCCTGCCAGCCTGTCTACTTACCTTCCTGATTTTGAGCTTTTTTGTGATTGCCTGCTTCCTTCCGTGCCTGTCTCTCTCCTTACTTCTTGCTTCCTTTCCTGCCTGCCTGTCCCCCAGCAGCGAGTCCTGTGAATCGGCAGCAGCAAGTCAAATAAGGCCTGGCTGAGTTTCTTCATTTCGCGGCCACTGAGACCTGGACAGAGGGATGGGGGGTGGAGGGTGGCTGGACGTCTCATACCGACCACACCCTGTGTATGGCCAAGCACAGGAAATACAGAGACAAACTGTGAGCTGACAGAGAGTGGCAGTGAAGGAGTCAATGTGTGTGTGTGTGTGTGTGTGTGTGTGTGTGTGTGTGTGTGTGTGAGAGAGAGAGAGAGAGAGAGAGAGAGAGAGAGAGAGAGAGAGAGAGAGAGAGAATATTCTCTTAGCTCTTCCTGCCTAAACTTTATCTCCCAAACAACACAAGAAATATTACAGATGTGTGAAGGCCTCAGGCGGTCCAGCACAGGCTAATCACCTTCGTATTACAGTCACGAACCACTCGGCCACTGGGTGAGTTATTGCCTTATCCTGCCTCACCCCTTTTTCCTGCCTCACCCCGTTATTCTGCCTCATCCCTTTTTACTGTCGATCCCTTTACTCTGCCTCACTCCATTTTATGCCTCACCCCCTTCTATGCCTCACTCGTTTTACTTGCCTCACACCTTTTCATACCTCACCCCTTCTTCCTGCCTCACCACTTTTTCCCGCCTCACTATTTTTTCTGCCTCACTCCTCTGCCTTACCCTGTTTTTTGCTTCAACTCTCTGCCTCATTTCTTTTTTGTTTTTCTTTTTTTTCCTGCTTTACTTTTTTTTCTCTGCCTCTTCTTTCTGCCTCACTCATGTTTTCCTGGCCTCTCTGCCTCACCCCTTTTTTCCTGCTTGTCCTCTCTACCTCGCCAACTATTCCTGCCTCACCTATTTTTCATGGTTCACTTATTGCCTAGTCCTTTTTCTCTACCTCACCCCTATACCCAGTTTCACTTCTCTGCCCCACTTCTCTATCTCACCCGTTTTTCTTGCCTTGCCCTTTTCTTTTGCCTCACACCTCTTTCCTGCCTTTCCCCTCTCCCCTGCCTCACCCCTTGTCTGCTGACTTCCCCCCTCTTTCGTTCCTCACATCCTTTTCCTGTCCATCTCTTCTCCCTTGTCTCTCTCCTCTCTCCTGTCCCATCCTACCCTCTCGCCTCCATCACCCTTGCCACCCTCCTGCCTCACCCTTACCTCCCTCCTGCCTCGCCTCACCCATACCTCCCTCCTGCCTCACCCTTACCTCCCTCCTGCCTCACCCTTACCTCCCGCCTGCCTCACTCTTACCCCCTTCCTGCTTTTCCACTCCTTCTCTGTCATGTTTCTCTTGCCACACCCTCCCTCCTGCCTCACCTACCCTCCAGCCTCACCCTTCCTCCAGCCTCACCCTCTCTCTCCTCTCTCACGCTCCCTCTCTCTCACACTGCCTACAGCCTCTCACTCCCTCCTGCCTCATCCTCACTCCTGCGTCACCCTCCCTCCGGCCTCACCCTCCTTCATGCTTCATCCTATTCCCTCCCTCTTACCTCACCCTTGTCTCACTTCTCTCTTTATCCTCCCTAACGCATCCTCTTACATGCTTCCTTCCTTGTGTTCTTTCCTATTTTACCTTTCTTCTGCCTTTTGCCTGCCATTGGTTGGATTAAGCTATGTCAAGACAGCAGAAGTTGAATTACGTTATGCCAAGTTAGATTTAATTACAAAGGGTAGGTCAAAATAAATTAGGTTGGGGTAGGTTAGGATACGTTGGATTAGGTTTGGTTAGGTTAGGTTGGGTTAGGATAGGTTAGGATAGGTTGGGTTGAGTTGGGTTAGGTTGGGTTAGGTTAGGTTAGGTGAGGTTAGGTTAGGTTGGTTTGGGCTTGGTTAAGTTAGGTTGGGTTAGGTATGGTTGGGTTTCGTTAGTTTAGGTTATGTTAGGTTAGGTTTGGTTAGGGTAAGCTAAGTTAAGTTAGGTAAAGTGGTTAAGTTCAGGCACGGTAGGACAGATCACATCAAGAAAGGTTGCCTTATAACAGGAATGATTAGGATATTCCCGGTAAGAATGGTCAGTATAAAAGAAAAGGGATTTTTCTGGGGTTAAGTTAAGTTAAGGTAAGATAAGAGTGTGTAATTTAGGTTAGGAAGTGGAAGAGGGATAGACTATGTGTCCTTAAGCTGAACTATGGTAGGTTAGGGTGGCATATGTTGGGAACGATTAAGATAGGTCTGGATCAGTAAGGATAGACCAAGATATAGTGGTCACGAGTGGTCAAATAAAAACTAAGGCACATAATTGGATCAGCAGCTGAGTAGATGGAGGGGAATCCATTTTTAAACCTTTGACTGGATTGAGTTTCTGTGAATTGAATAAAATCATCAGTCCTATGTTAAAATAAAACACGCCTTTCTTTACTGCCAGTTAAATCGCTAGTCGTGATAAATCTTTTTGTCATTTTGGTGCTCTCAGATTCTTCAGAGCATAATTTATTCGTGTAACGACAGCAGAAAAAGAATATATAATATATGATTCACAGACAGGGTTAATGTGTCGAGAAACAGTGGGTGCGGTGGTGGTGGTGGTGGTACGAGAGGTGGTGGAAATAGGGGTGGTGGTAGTAGGGTGATGGTGGTGGTGGTAGGAGAGGTGGTGGTAGTAGGATGGTGGTGGTGGTGGTGGTGGTGGTGGTGGTGATGGTGGTAAGAATAGTGGAGGTGGTAAGAATGGTGGTGGTGGCAGTGGTAGTGGTGGTGATGGTGAGAGAACAGTGGTAATAACAGGAAGAGTGGTGGGTAAGGGAGAGATGGTAGTGGTGGTGGTGGTGATGAGGACATAGAGGTGGGTTGGTGAGACTGAGGGGAGAGGAATGGCAAAGGGGTGGTGGTGGTGAGAGTGAGGGGGATGAAACTGGTGGAGGGAAGAGGGGGAGATGAGAGGGGTAGAAGTTTGAGTGGAGGGTGGAAGAGGTGATACCTGAAGGCAACTCAGTGTGGTGGAAAGGAGAAAGGGTGGGGATTGTTAACTGACATGTATTGATCGAAGAGAGAACCTGTATTTTTACACAGGTAATTTCTCTGATGATTTTATTGATCGAGTTTCCATTTAGGCGCATCATTGTATATGGGTGTTTGAATGTGTTTTAAGAGTCGATATGACTGGATATGATGCAACGCTCATTTGCATTTGTTATTGTTGTGGACACAATGCATATAAATTGATTTTTTTTTTTTTTTTTTTTTTAGCTGTCAGTGTGGCTCTAACAGCGGGAAAGGGCAACTCTTGTATTTACAGCTTGAAAATACATATAAGCTACCGATAGATAGATAAATAGATAGATAGAGAGACAGATAGAAGCAGGAAGTCAAATGATGAGAAGGTGTTGTGTCTGCGAGAATCGAGCAGCGCTAAACATGCTTACACGGAGGAAAGCTGACGACAGCGGCCAGTAAGGAGATGATGCAGTTAGCTGTCAGCAGTCCTCTCGTGAGAAAGATCTGGTAACCATGAGGAACATACGTGACACACCCCTGCTACACCAGATTTTAGGAAAGAGAGTTTAGAAGGAGACAAGCGACCCTAGAGAGAGGTCGAGACGGAGATTAGCCTTAGAACAGAAAGAGAGAGAGATAGCGAGACAGGGAGGTAGCTACCCGGGACTTATACTCTTATACCTGTTTAATATTTCCAAGACAAATAAAAATAGTCCCATACTATTCTTTACCTCTCCCGTCACTACATGACATCTGGTGGGGAAACTACTACAAGATATAAAAGCCGCTCGACCACAAGTCTAAAATATACTTCTCTACAAGTAACTACAAAGTCTTTATGACGAACCTCGTCTACGAATCATCATTAAATTCCTACAAAATATCAAGATTGAAAACAGCCGACAACATCAGCTCCTGACAGTATTCTCTCCATCCTGCCCCCTCCGTCTCCCAGATCATTACGCTGATGCAGAGGTCAAGAGATCACTCAACGCCTTGCAAGTAGCTTAACGACAAACCAGCAAATCTGCGGACATCGTCTCCGAATTAAAAGCAAATTTCTACAAAAGCAACCGAGACTACAAGATTAGCTTCAGTTCTACATTGAATCCTACAAAATACAGTCTACAGTGCAATTAGTCGACAAAGTCTACAGCCATCTACAATCAACTACAGCCATCTACAATCAACTACAATTAACAACTCTACGTCGTCTGTATAATCTTCTACACGCACCTACAAGTAGCGGCAGTCTTCATCCCACAACGAGTAAATCACTAGAGAAAAGGACCGAGAAAACTTCCACATAGAAAAACGGAACAAACAAACGAAGAGTGAGACACGACTCACAACTCATCTTACTCACTCGTCTTCACTCAAGTTACTCATCGCTACTCATTCACTCACCACAGCTACCAGTGTGGGAAGCCGACGTCACCATGTGCTGAGATGACATCACAACGCGAGTCTGCCATGCCAAGCAACGTGTGACTGACACCAGGCTCTTCTCACCCACTACTCATTACTCATTATTCACATAGCTCCTACTCATATTCACTTATTTTCACAGTTAAGTTGGAAATTCGACGTTCTATGCTGAGGTTTGCCTGGGACAGCCGTTAACCACTACAAATACCAGGCCATGGAGTTTCCTGAGTAATATCGTCCATCAACACACCACTAGAATTATCAAGAGATCTTCAATCAAACCTGTATTTTCTTCCGAGATCGACTTTGGTATCGACACACCTCTACGATCTGTATTAAGTGGGTAAAATTATACTTGCTCATTTCTTCTCAGTGCTAAAAGTAGCTATATTCAACTTATTTACTCATCTAGTTTGCTAGGACATAAATAAACAAGAGGCGTATTTCATAACATCATATCTTAATGACAGGAATATTTTCGCCACCACCCACGTTAATACCAGATGACACACAAATTGCCACAACATCAGACTCACAATTAAGAGACAGCCCACCCATTGTACAACCCACACCACACGTTATAGATAAAGAAACAAATACGGGAGTTTCGGATGATGAGTGGGAAACCCCTTCAGACATAGAGAGTGTCGACTTTGCAGCTGCCTTGCATACGTATGCCAATATACTTAACAGGGTTCACCGGTCCGGTCATACATATTCCACCATTCCCTCACATAACGATAAACTCGTACAAGTTGAATTAACAGGGCAATCATTAAATATGAATCAAGAACCAAATACTGCTGATCTAAAAACCACACCTCACGTTTTTGTGTATCACGAGGATAAGACTGCCCCAAAATTCTCTGGCACAGACAAGGATCGCATTGATGTCATTTCATTAATCAGTCAGTGCGAACAAATGTTCATCAAGCGCCACATACTAGATGAACAAGAGAAAATTGCTATTTTTTCATCTTGCATAAGCCAGGAAAGATGTCCAGCAAGCAATTTATTGCGCTCCGATAAGCTACATCGTGCTAGGACATATGATGAATTTAAAACTGAGTTTCTGAAGAAATTTTCTGGAGGTATGAACTTCTTGCCAGGTATAATTCCAGAATTACATAAAATTGTAGATCTTGTAAGGGAGCACACTACAAACCATGTGCTCAGTGAAATAACTGCTGATGTCTCCACAATCAAGAGAACCCTATTAGCTACTCTGGAGAATTCTAAGTGGATAACAGATGATGGAAAGATGTCCCCAGACCTCGTCGTGGACATCATTGGTTATGTAGCTGCCTTGTGTAAATTACCTGATAGAACCCTTAAGATCGCCAAAACAATCGCGTACACCCCTGGGATGTGCTTACTAGACTTAATGAACGAGGTAGAGATGCAGTGCAGTAAAGCAGGTGTGGTCGACACACATGCACATTCTGGTAGAATCAGGGTACCTGAGACAGTATCAGCTGTGAAAACATCTACACCGACCCCAAACAGAGAACAAAATCGATCGCGACCAGAAATGAGGCAGCCCAAACAAACAAAGATGCCTAGACCTCGTTCCCACACGCCTTCCTACAGGCAGTTTCATAAGTTTTCGCGCAGCCCGAGCAGGTCTCGCGCCATAAACAACACTTCTTATGGGAAATCACCTCGTAGGTCACAGTCAAGGGATAGGTCCATTCTATGTCATTATTGTGCAAAACCAGGACACACAAGGTATGAATGCTTTATCAAGGCAAAAGAGGACAAACCAAAGACACAAGGATTTGGTCCTTACTGTAGGCATCATAGATACCAAGGGCACTGGACTAGTGATTGCAAAACAGTAGAAAAAATTGTGTCTATGTTCAAATCGGGGGAAGACCAAGTCATGACAAAAAACGAACAAACGTAAAGAAGAACAAGGTTAAACTTCACATAGGAGGCATGTTGGGAAATGAGTGTATCTTGATACCAGCTGTATGTGAGGATCAAAACGTTTCCTTATTTTTAGATACAGGCTCTCCAGTGAACTTAATAACACATGAAGAACTAAACAGAATTCTTAAAAATAAAAAGAAAGTAACTTTTCTGGATGAAGCTGATTTAGAATTATACACAGTAGATGGTCAAGAGATTACAGTAACAGGTATGATAAGATTAAATCTCAGTTTCACAGAAACTACAAGACCATTCTCTGCATTGTTCTATATCGTTGAAAACTTAGCAATTAAAGCTCATATGTTACTGGGCTTAAGATCCATGAGAACTGAGAACATAACTATACTCCCACAAATGAATGGAATAGACTTTGATAATGAATTCATAGAGGAAATACTTTCAGAGCCCTCACCGATTGGTAGAAGAGAGCCAAAAAGAATTGGTAATATTAAAGGCTTAAACAAACATACACAAACAGATGAGTGTATAAATCCACTTACACCAGCAACCCCATCCTCCAGAATTAGTGACCCAGATAACAGTACTGATTTATCAATTTTTCCAGCCCATCTCACTAATGATTTGGTTATACCACCTAATTCATACATGAAGGTTACCATAAAGAGCAAATTACGGAATAGTACTGTTCTTGTCTTAGAAGAATTATGTAAAGGGATTGTCAGTAGAAAACGCATTATGTCATACGAACGACGAAGGGCTAACTCAGATATTCATTATTAATCACATGAATGGGGAAGTTCAGTTGAAGAAGGGAACTTGCATAGTTAATACTGAAAAATGTTTCGCCCCTGTGAAGGAAATAAATATTGGTGGAGTAACAAGTGAGATAAAATCTACGGATAGAGAAAGAATAAAAGAGAATTTAATTCACTCAGGTGAATTTGACGAAGAAAATGATTTGTTAACCCTGCTGGAAACACACAGGGACACCGTAGCATTGCCCGGAGAACAATTAGGGTGTACTAACTTGATTAATCACATGATTAATATGCACCCAGAAACACCACCAATTTTCGTACCAGCTTATCGCATACCACACTCCCAACGTACACTTGCAAATCAGTATGTCGATGAAATGTTAAAGCTTGGAATTATTGAGCCTTCAGTTTCTCCGTGGAACGCTCCCCTTTTCTTTGTGCCCAAGAGAAATGGAGAAATGCGTGCGGTAGTAGATTACCGTAAACTAAATAATCACACAATCCCAGACAGATTTCCCATGCCATTGCTAAGTGATGTTCTACAGAATATTGGTCCTGAGAATAATATATTCTCGACCATCGATCTCCTAAACGGATACTATCAGATTCCGGTATCTCAGGAGTCACGTAAATACACTGCCTTTTCAACAAACAGAGGCCATTATCAATATACAAGAATGCCAATGGGACTGAGGACGGCCCCCGGGACGTTCCAGCGTCTTATGAATTACGTTTTGTCCGGAATTTTAGGACAAGGCATATTTGTTTATCTTGACGATATTATTATTGCAACGAAGAATATTAAGGATCATCTCAGGAAATTAGACTTACTCTTACAAAAGCTTAGTGATGCTGGATTAAAAATTAAACTTTCTAAATGCAAATTTTGCTTTAAGGAAATAAATTTCTTAGGCCACAAATTAAGTTCTGATGGTATTCACACCACTGATGACAAAATACAGGCAGTGAGAGATTTTCCTGAACCCACTACGACTGACGAAGTTAGACAAGTTTTAGGTCTGGCTGGGTACTATAGGTCCTTCGTACCACAGTTCTCTCATATAGCCTTCCCTCTATTCCAACTACTCAAAAAAGATGCTGTATTCCAATGGGAAGAAGAACAAAAAAGGGCATTTAACAATCTAAAAATTAAACTAACAAATGCACCTTGTTTAGCATATCCGAATTACACGAAATCATTTCTTATTTGTACAGACGCATCAGTTAAAGGATTAGGGGCTGTACTGATACAGGAAGATAAAAGAGGAAAGAATCAACCAATTGCATTTGCCAGCAGACAGACAAGAGGTGCGGAGAAAAATTATAGCACTACAGACTTAGAGGCACTTGCAGTGATTTTTGCATTACAAAAGTTTCGAGATTTGGTATATGGTTACGAAATCCACTTATTCACCGACCATAAACCACTGGTGGGTATGTTTAAAGAAAAACTCCTTTCTGGGAGGAGAGCAAGATGGAAATGTACAGTTGAAAACTACAATGTACAAATACTTTATATACAAGGTAAAATGAATATAGTAGCTGACGCATTATCTAGGAACCCGAACACAATTCAGGTCGCGGCGTTAGATCTCAAAGGAAATATCCCAAACCACGAGGATATCGCGAAGGCACAAAGACTTGACCCAGTATGGTCAAAAGTAATATACAAGTTAGAAAGTGGAGATGACATACAATTACCCAAACTGCATGTCCCACTTGAACAATTCACAATGGTCAATAATACATTATACAAAATTAACTCTAAACAACCAAAACGCCAAAGAAATACTAACCAGTTGGTAGTACCTAATGACATGATACCCCAAGTATTACGAATGATACACGACAGCCCACATGCAGGACACCCTGGAAAGGATAAGACATTCAACCAAGCCCAGCTATTATATTACTGGCCTTCATTACGAAGAGATATAAACAATCATATAGACAGATGCGAATCATGTGCGAAACACAAAGGATATCCAATCACACCTGCACCGATGGGTAATTACCCAGTACCACATCAACCATGGGACGTTGTCGCTGTTGATTTACTCAAGATGCCATTATCATACAATAATAACCTATACTTATTCGTAGCAACGGATCATTTTTCCCGTTATGTCATTTTAGCTCCAATTAAAGATAAGACAGCAGAGACAGTAGCAAAGGCAATAACAGATAATGTAATATGTCACTTTACTACCCCAAAGGTATTAATAAGTGATAATGGAGGAGAATTTAATTCTGAGATCTTACAAGAAATATGTAAACAATACAACATCAAAAAGGTTAACGTTTTGGTCTATCACCCAGCATCGAATGGGTTGGTAGAGACAAAATAAAAAGGTATTAGATGTGCTACGACACATTCTCAGTGAAAATTATGCAAGCTGGGATGATTGGATTCCCAGAGTAGAGGCCTCCATTAATGGGTCTATAAATAAATCCATTGGTGACACACCACATTTCATTATATATGGCACAGATAAAAAATTACCATATGAGCTCCTAGAAGGTGACAGCATGCCTATATACAATTACGATGATTACTCTAAACTCCGTTTACGTGAATTCCAGGACATTCACAAAAGAGTGAAAAAACAATTAACGATGTCCAAGGAAGAAATGACGGAGGCATTTAACAAGAAGGCAAAAGATTCACCTATCAGCTTAGGAGACATTGTTTACGGAGTCATTCATACGAGAGACAATAAATTATCCCCTAAATTTGAGGGCCCATACAGAGTAATTAACATAAAAGCAAACAAAGTTTTAATTAAGTCACTTTCAAGTGGCGAGGAAAAACAAGTTCATATTGACCATTTAAAACGAGTTTCAAGGGAATTATCACATAATTATTCAGACTCGGATACAACCGAACAGGTGAACGTACCTCAAGAAACCAAGCGAGAACACAACAATGATTACAAAAAGAAATTAAGGTCATATACCAAACAATCGAACATAGGTGCAACTATTCCAATGAAATCTACGGTACATCATTTACGAGAATTAAATATCGATTTAAACTCCTTCTATAAATGAAATAACAGCCAACCGTAACGCACATCATCACTATCATCAACCACAGCTTTATAGGAAATTAATAGATTTTTTTTTTCGGTAGGTTACGATGAAGGGACTTATGCTATGGATTCTCCTATACATAGTAAGAGTATATGCGCACCTAGACCCCAAGCATATAGTACGTCAAGGATGCCTCATAGCTCCAACGGCCACGACTACAATCGTCAAGGACGTCATGAGTACTGAAATAAGTCTAGATTACTTGTATGACTTACCTACTTATGTAGAAAGACTTGCGACGCCGATGCGAACTCTGGACTTCAAGATAGGGAATTATGTTTCACAAGCACATAATACCAAGGAAGTGGATGAAATGGTGAAGTTAGCGAAATGGAAACTAGAACAGGCGAAGTCAACTATGCTCGTCATGATCCAAGATCTCCCATCTTATGGAACGGAGGTACTGAGCGACAGGAACAATATCACACGTACTCGCCAAAAGCGCGGTTTGTTCGATCTGGGCGGCGCAATTCTTGGGAACATCTTTGGATTGGCTACAGAGGATGACCTTAAAGAAATAAACAACAAATTTAATAAGATAGCTCAGGTACTAACATACCAGGATAAATTCATCACAGGACAGAACTCGGCAATGAAGACAATTGCGAAAAATCTGAAACAAGCAGAAAACGTAGCTCTCGAGAGTATAGATAAAATAAATGACTTAGAGGGCAACGTTACTCTTTTCCAGCACTTCTCCATCATCACAGAACATATTGACACGATTCTACTACAATTAGAGAACACTAGAGATCATTTCAGGGCACTTATGCAAGGAATTTCGAATGCTGGTGATGGCAAGATCACAAATGACTTACTCCCAGTTCATGAGCTACGTCAGATAGTTAGTCAAGGCATACATAAACATAAATTGAAGCCATTGTTCCGCAGTAGGGAATTTATGCAATATTACCCGTACTTAGAAGCAACACTAACACCAACATGAGTGATAGTTCATGTACCATTCATCACGGAAGACCTGTTCACAGTATACCAAATACACCCCTTCCCCTATAGAAACAACAACACTTTGGTCATCATCAACATCAACACAGACACCGAACTCATCATGGTCTCCAAGAGACGAGACACTGTCACTTTCGCAAGTGAGTCAACGATTGAGCGAAAGTGCCGCACATCCTTACATGCTGTTCATCTTTGTCCTGCGTACATTTTCACGTTTCAGCCTACTGATACGGTCCCTTGTGAAATGGCTATCATCAGCAATAACAATATTCATCATCATTGCAACTTCACTTTTGCTCCAGATAAACTTGTACACCATCAACGCATTGGACACTCGCAGTTTTTTTATTTCCCTCATAACACATCAGTTTACATAGTCTGTCCAGATATACCACCATCTCATACATCAGCCTCAGGATTATACATAGCACCAGACTACTGTGCGGTATTTACACCATCCATGTCTACTTTTTCCACCATGAATCACTACGCCATTATCAACCATACACACAAACATTTCCACCCACTGCCTAATATGAACTTAAACATGAGCACAAGTATTAAGCTGACTTCACCTAAGTTTGAAACTATGCAGCTGATCAATGAAACAATGAAGCCCTGGGAAGATTTGAGTTTGAGTATGTTCAACCCATATTATGTGTATAGCCAAGCACCTTCTGTCTTTATAATCATCTGCATTGTAGTTGCAGTATTGCTGTTGGCAATGCACAGAATGCATGCAAGAATTGCTAATTTGGAGTCATTGTTTAGTGGGGGGAGAGTTAACATCACAGTTAACCACCCTGAATGAAGTGTATATATTTTGTATATAGTATTAATTATATATATAAAAAAAATAATAATAATAATAACACAAAGAAGAATGACCCATATATGACAGACCAGTACCATTATCTTTGAATGAAATATTAATAACTCTTACAATAATCTTAATTTTAAACTATTTTTATTCTTGCATGTATGCATTTCACTATAATATCCCAAATACATACTGTATTACAGTTAAATAATTTACTTTAATGCATTTATTCCAATATGTATACAACTTATTTAAAATGTAATATTACTGAATAATCACTATTTACTATGAATAATATATGTATACAATATTCATACAATTATGTTACTTTACAATATTATGTATTTCACTTAATTAGCTTATAAGTTCATTATAATGTGTATGTAGTATGTATTAATATATTATAACTATTAAATGTCGATGGTACGCCATTTTCGCGCGGCCGAGCAAATATAGGACTACATAATAGATAGATAGATAAATAGATAGATAGAGAGACAGATAGAAGCAGGAAGTCAAATGATGAGAAGGTGTTGTGTCTGCGAGAATCGAGCAGCGCTAAACATGCTTACACGGAGGAAAGCTGACGACAGCGGCCAGTAAGGAGATGATGCAGTTAGCTGTCAGCAATCCTCTCGTGAGAAAGATCTGGTAACCATGAGGAACATACGTGACACACCCCTGCTACACCAGATTTTAGGAAAGAGAGTTTAGAAGGAGACAAGCGACCTTAGAGAGAGGTCGAGACGGAGATTAGCCTTAGAACAGAAAGAGAGAGAGATAGCGAGACAGGGAGGTAGCTACCCGGGACTTATACTCTTATACCTGTTTAATATTTCCAAGACAAATAAAAATAGTCCCATACTATTCTTTACCTCTCCCGTCACTACATGACATCTGGTGGGGAAACTACTACAAGATATAAAAGCCGCTCGACCACAAGTCTAAAATATACTTCTCTACAAGTAACTACAAAGTCTTTATGACAATGAGAGGGGTAGAAGTTTGAGTGGAGGGTGGAAGAGGTGATACCTGAAGGCAACTCAGTGTGGTGGAAAGGAGAAAGGATGGGGATTGTTAACTGACATGTAATGATCGAAGAGAGAACCTGTATTTTTACACAGGTAATTTCTCTGATGATTTTATTGATCGAGTTTCCATTTAGGCGCATCATTGTATATGGGTGTTTGAATGTGTTTTAAGAGTCGATATGACTGGATATGATGCAACGCTCATTTGCATTTGTTATTGTTGTGGACACAATGCATATAAACTGATTTTTTTTTTTTTTTTTTTAGCTGTCAGTGTGGCTCTAACAGCGGGAAAGGGCAACTCTTGTATTTACAGCTTGAAAATACATATAAGCTACCGATATGAATATATATCCCTAATATGTACATCAATCTTTAGATAGGCACCGGAGACGAACAACTTCATGTGGTGGCATTAATGTAATTCTCTTGATTACACAGACGTTCTTGGTCTCCTTCACAGTAGCACGAATGGAGGTTGGTGAACTGTAGAAAGGCAGTTTCAGCATGCAATCCACTGGGTTCACGTTCAGATGAGCCTGTGACCAAAACAAGAATAACAATCCCAGGCATTTTAATGTATTCGTATCTACAGCAGAAGACTTAACTGAGGAGTGAGTGTATATGTGTGTGTCGCATTCATAGCTCACTCATTAGTAAGCAATATAATTGCTTTACTCCATTGTACGTCCTTCTCCTGAGAGGGAGAATGACAGCCAGATTAAATCTTCCCATGTTGATGAACTATGAATAAGTGGGAGATGCCTGTGGATCTCGAAATATTGAAATGGATGTATTTTGTGTGTGTGTGAGTGTGTGTGTGTGTGCGTGTGTGTGTGTGTGTGTGTGTGTGTGTGTGTGTGTGTGTGTGTGTGTGTGTGAGTGTGTGTGTGTGTCAGAGTCGGTAGATGCCACTGATATGAACCGACCGAAAGAGAACGTCTATCTATCTATCTATTGCCAGATGCCTCAATCCCGTTTGGGGTAGCCACAAACAAATCGCCTCCACGTCGCCGTGTCCTCCGCCATTTCACTATCCTGCTCCCAACTCACACACCCGTCTCTCATATACCCTTCCACTCCATCCCTCCATCTCATCCTCGGCCTCTGAGTGTGGTAAGTAAATCCAACGTAACTCCAAAAACACGAGAAAGAATTGAAGGCAGGAGAACTCACACAGACTAAGGAAAAAAAAAAAATTACTTTCACTCAGCACTGGCACTCTTGCAAAGCTGAGCACACAATTGGACAAATTACATACACACACACACACACCCACACACACACACACACATATATATCTATCTATCTATCTATCTATCTATAGCCCGACGCCCTAATCCCGCAAAGGGTGGCCGCAGACAAAACGCCTCCAAGTCACTCTGTCACCCACCATTTGACTACCCTCCCCCTAACTCACCCCCCCTCCCTCATATATCTCTCAACTCCATCCATCCACCTCATCCTCGGTCTACCCCTCCCTCTCCCTCCCTCCACCTCACCTACATACACCCTCTTAGTCAGTCTTTCATTCTCCATTCTCTCCACAAGTCCAAACCACCTCAGTGTATTTCTCCTAATCTTCTCAACCACATCCACATCTACCCCACAGCGTTCCTTCACTTCTTCATTCGTCAACCTGTCCCTCCACGTCACTCCACATGCTCCTCTCAAGTAACTCATTTCCACTGCTCTCACTCTTGACTTGTTCCCCTCTTGCAAGGTCCACGCCTCGCTTCCATACGTCAGGGTAGGGATCACAATACCATCATGCAGTGACTTCTTAACTTCCATACTCACCCCCTCATATATATATATATATATATATATATATATATATATATATATATATATATATATATATATATGTATATATATATATATATATATATATATATATATATGTATATATATATATATATATATATATACATATATATATATATATATATATATATATATATGTATATATATATATATATATATATATATATATATATATATATATATATATATATATATATATATATATATATATATATGTGGTACGTGGGGGCGCTCACCATTCACTCACTCGATGCAGTGCTGCTCTCGGGTGTCTGCCCTTTCCTCTCCTCTCTTCATTCCTTCCTTCCTCTTCTCTCTTTCTTTACTTCATTCTTTCCTCGTCCTTCTGCCTACGGGTGACTTTACACTCCCTCTTTTGTCTTTCCTTCCTTCATTCTTTCTTCTTCCTTCTGCCTATGGGTGACTCTGCACTGATTGACAAGCCTAATGGTTTCCTGTACACCAGGAAACCATTTACAACTCCGGGTGGTAACCATATAACCAAATTATGGCGCCAGGTGGTTTAGTGGGCAATTACAGCGCTCCAGTCGGATTGAGCCGGTGAAGGTTTATATCGAAGAGATGGTTGGGGTTATTGCTCATGTAATGCCACTCAGAGATGAGTGAGGCTGGTCACTCTCATCTTAAATGTAAGGACCAAATTGCCTAGCCCCGGGCTTCTACGCTCCTCATGGGGCAACGTAGAACTGGGTGATGGATGGATGGATATATATATATATATATATATATATATATATATATATATATATATATATATGTGTGTGTGTGTGTGTGTGTGTGTGAGAGAGAGAGAGAGAGAGAGAGAGAGAGAGAATTAGAATTTATTTCTTTTGGAAATTCAGACCTGCACGTACTGCACCACTTAACCTCCAGCCAAATCTGGTCCTCAGGCCACTGGAGCGCCAGGCAAGCTGAGGTACTAACTGATAAAAGTGAGTGGCTGGTGGAGAGGCAGGGTTTTTGAGTTCTCTGCAGTCCCACTAACAGCCACCAAACTTTCACTCACCCTTGTATCAACTTGTTGACGGACGAAGCAGAGGGAGGTAGCGTGTGGATGAGGGGGAGGCATGGTGAAGTGAGGTTAGGCAGAGAAAAGAGGGGAGGGGAGAGGGAAGAGTTAGGTAGAGTGAGGCAGGGTAATGATGGAGGCGAAGGAAGGTATGGTAGGATGAGGCAAGGTGAGGAGGGTTTAAGCAAGATGAGGGAGAGAATATGACAAGGAGAAGTAAAATGAGGATGTTGGTGAGAAAGGATTAAGAAGAGTGAGGCATTGTAAGGAAGGATGGGAAATGGATGAGGCAGGGTGAGGAAGGATGAGGCAGAGGGTGAAACAGTGTGGGACGGCAGACAAGGTTGAAGTGAACCATCATGACGTGGTTGTGAGGCAGGAGTGAAAAATTGTAAGATTAGGGTGAGGTAGGAGTGAGCCAAGGTCAGGTGAGACAAGGGGAGGTAGAGTGAAGTAGGAATGAGAAAAAGTGAGTTAAGATGAGTTAGGGGTGAGGTAAGGTGAGATAGGAGTGAGGAAAGATTGAAGTAAAGTGAGATAAGAGTGAGGTAGGAGTAAGGAAGCGTGAGGTAGAAATATGAAGATGAAACAGGAGAAGACTGAGCGAGACAAAGAGAAATATCGTAATACAAAGATAGGTAGGAGTGACAGGAGCGAGAAGCAGTGAGGTAGAAGTGACACAAGGTGAGGTAGATTGAGGCAGGGTGAGGAGCGTGAGACGGGATGAGGTAGGTGAAGTAGGAGTGACACAGCGTGAGGTAGAAATGATGCTGATTGGGATGAAGCAGGGTGAGGCTGGTGTAAAGCAGGATGAGGTAGGGGTGAGGCAGGGTGAGGTAGAGTTGAGACAGGGTGAGGTTATACTGAGGCAGACACAACCATCTGCTTCTCTCTGTCTGACTGTCCCTCTTCTGTCTACGTCTCTCTCTCTCTCTCTCTCTCTCCTACGTCCTTCGCCAGTCGCCATTATCTCATCACAACGTATTATCATCAGACAAGCAGTCAAGCAGGCAGTTTGACATGCATGAAGGCTGCAATCAGGATGCAAAGGTTCATATATTCGGACAGGCATTCGGTAAATAAAATAACAGTGTTATCTGTCTCTCTATCTGTCGACTTATCTATCTAGCTGTCGGCTGTTTAACTACATATATCTGTCTACGTCCGTCATAATATATCCATAGGTCTATCCATCTGTCTGTCTATCTATTTGTCAATAAATCTGTCTGCTTGTGTCTGTCTGTCTGTCTGTTTACTTATCTATAGCCAGACACCTTCATTCCGGAAGGGGTGGCCACAAACGATTCGCTTCCATGTCAAGCTGTCCTCCGCCAGCAGGCTGCCTTATCTCTAACTCACACCCGTTTTATTAATATACCTCTCAACCCCGTCCCTCTTCTCCATCCGCAGTCTCCCCTTTCCTGTCCCCTTCTCCACCTCACTCATATACACTCTCCTAGTTAAGAAGCTGGAGGGTAATGTGATTAAGCATTCACCGGGAGGTCAAGCCAGGTTCCTTCGTAAGTGAGGATGGCTGTACTGAGAGTCACAAACACCCCAGGGCGAGGTTCAACTGCAGTTTGTCGTTCCCGCAAAGTATCGCCGAGCAGTGTTTGAATTAGGTCATTGTTCAGTGATGGGAGGTCACATAGGCCAAAAGAAAAACTCTGACCGCATCCATGCTGGCTTTTTCTGGCCATGAATGGGACAGGAAAATACTATACTCGGTTTCACATAGTCTGACGCACTAAATTTGCCAGCCTAGGACAGGCGGATTTGGTAACTCTGCACAATGTACACGGGCGGTGATTGGTGGATTTCCTTTGTGTTTGAACGTGCACCAAATTGACTTTGTATTCCAACCAAGGCCCTCGTTGATTTGTAAGATACCGGAAAATACAGATACAAATTGAAGCAATGATATCTTTAATGATAAATATGTGCCTTCTAAATACTAGAGATAAACCTGAACGACAGTGATTACATAACTAAGTAAAGTCGCGACTAGATGCATATGAACGCAGTTAACGACTGTGGCGGGAATTCAGACGTTCATGGCGAGGTGGTTCCGAGGTCCTGTGAAGGCACGAATGTTTTTTCCACCACTACTACACAGTGTCACAGTCTACAGTCTACACCATGCCCCTCATTACCTCATTTGCTAATATACAACCTAACCCTAGATACTCTTAGCTTCTAATAATTATGATTTGTGTGAGCACACACACACACACACACACACACACACACACACACACACACACTACCAGATGTACAATTATCAGAAAAAGTAATACAGGAGGAGTTAAGTAAATTAGACAGAGGAAAAGCAAATGGTCCGGATGAAATTTCTTGTTGGGTGCTACGAGAATGTGCAAAGGAGTTAAGTAAACCATTATTTTTAATTTTCAAGAAATCCTTGAGTCAAGGTAAACTACCTGATATTTGGAAGAAAGCAAATATTGTCCCCTTCTTCAAGAAAGGGAATAGACAAAATCCACTCAACTACCGACCAGTATCACTGACCAGTGTTGTAAGCAAGGTATTAGAAAAGCTTATAAGAAAAGGTTGGGTAAATCATCTAGAAGAACACAATATGATAACAGAAAGACAGTTTGGTTTCAGGAAAGGAAAATCATGTGTTACTAATCTTTTGAGCTACTATGACAGAGTAACAGATACAATACAGGAAAGAGAAGGATGGGTGGACAGTATCTATTTAGATTTCAAGAAAGCATTTGACACAGTACCACACCAAAGACTTTTATGGAAACTGTACCATCAAGGAGGAATTCCAGGCAAACTGGTTTGTTGGATGGAAGACTTTCTCATACAAAGAGAAATGAGAACAGTACTAAGGGGAAACTACTCATCATGGAAAGAAGTGACTAGTGGAGTACCACAGGGCTCAGTGCTGGCACCAATCATGTTTTTAGTGTATATAAATGATATAGACAGTAACACTGGAAATGAAAGCTATCTAAATATGTTTACAGATGATGCAAAAATACAAAGAATTACTAACACAGACTCTTGTAAAGAGCTACAAGAAGAATTAAATAAACTTCATGAATGGAGTAATACATGGCAAATGGAATTCAGTGTGGACAAGTGTCATGTAATCAAGTTTGATAAAAGTGGAAAAAGACCTGATTGGGATTATACGTTAGGAAATAAAACCCTACACACATCAGAAAGAGAGAAGGACCTTGGTGTGATTATCAATAACAGACTATCTCCGGCTGATCACATCACTGAGAAGGTACGGAACATGTATACACTGCTTGCAAATATGAGAATAGCATTCACATACATAAATGAAGACATGCTAAGAAGGATAATACCATCATTCATCAGACCAACCCTGGAGTATGCATCAGTAGTCCGGAGTCCTCATCTCAAAAAACACATAGACATGATTGAAAAAGTTCAAAGGGCCACTACAAGATGGATACCAAGCTTAAGGGATCTAAGCTACGAAGAAAGACTAAATAAACTGAATCTACCAACAATACAGGAGAGAAGGAAAAGAGGTGACATGATAATGCTATATAAATGCATATCAGGGAAGGAGAAAATAGACATAAATGATTACTTAACATATGGGGAAGCATCAGCAAGAGGACACTGCAAAAACTGCATAAGAAGAGAGGTGATAAAGACGTGAGGAAATTCAGTTTCCCAAACAGAGCAATTGATCAGTGGAATGCACTACCGAATGAAATAGTGTGTGCCAAAACAATTCACAAATTTTAGGATATGTACGATAAAAATGGTTTAAGACACGAGACAGTACGAGCTTGACTCATTCCTGTAAAGATACAATTAGGTAAGAACAATTAGGTAAGAACACACACACACACACACACACACACACACACACACACACACACACACACACACACACACCTCACTGGGGTCAATACATGCTATTCTCAATATATATAGTGTACATACACATTTTCATTACCTTCATAGGTAACAGTAGCTTTAAAATATCTGCATTTGTTTGTATTCCCAGTCAGATTCAGTAAAATTATTTCTTACATGAATAAGTTTGGTGTTTGATTTTCCGAAACATTTTCGTATCATGAGACAGACATATAGACAGACAGATGTACACCCTATCCCTGGTCACCTTACACCCTCTCTTCAAGCATGTAACTCTGTCCCCGTGACAGAGCTGGGAAAATAATGGATTACATCACTGTAGAATGAAAAGAATTTTTGTTAATGGTGGAAGAAAGAAAAGTAGGATAAAAGCAAACCCCATGAGAAAATAACAGTTTAACTCCGCTGCTGTAATAAAACCGCGTTCAGTGTGAACGAAATCAAACATATTGAAATGAATTTAAATAAATCAGTTGCTGACTCTTGTCCGTATGCGTCCAGTTGCAACTTTACTTAGTTTTTTTTATCATTGTCGTTCATGTTTCTCTAGTAATCTGAGAGGCACATATTTATCATTAAAGTTATCATTGCTTTAATTTGTATCTGTATATTCTGGTATCTTACAAATCAATGAGGGCCTTGGTTGGAATACAAAGTCAATTTGGTGCACGTTCAAACACAACGGAAATCCACCAAACACCGACCGAGTACATCATGCAGTGTTACCGAATCCACCTGTCCTCGGCTGGCAAATTCAATGCGTCAGACTACATGAAACCAAGTATAGGCTTGTGCGTCCCTGTGATGTGTGTAAGCCTACCACTGACTGGGGACGTGTCTGTCCTGCACCATTGAAACCAATGCCTATAATCTCTGAACCGCTTGAGAGAGTAGCAGTTGACATTGTTGGGGCAATCTTACCTAGTGCTAGTAACGGACCAAGTATATCCTCACCATCAATGATTTCAGCACACGGTGGCCTTAAGCCATGGCCCTTAACCTGAGACGTCCTGTTGACGTATGGGTACGTTGCAACATTTTGCATTTGCCAGTCCCAATGATGTAATGGTACGTCGTGCAATTGCAAGGTCCCTAATTTGCACAATTTTCAATTTTTGCACGTGATTTTTCATAAGTATATACGGGACATCTTCCTCTATTCCTCTACAAGATGCCAAGCAGGGACAATGCTTTACACTGCATAACCTCCGCCCCCCCCTGCACGCCATTGTCTCGGCATTTCACCTGTTACCAGTGACCTGGCCAATAAAAACTTTCAGGGCCAGAGTGATTCCCCAATCGATGACAATGTGGAGGACAAAGTTTACATAGCATTAGAGGAAGAAACAGTCAGAAATGATGATCAGGTAATGTGGCAAAAGAAGGTCAGGTATGGTGATGAGTTATTGAGTGAAAAAATGCTTATAATGCCTATATTACTGTTTGAAAACCAATATACTCTCATACTACATATAAATTTGTACCAAGTAAATAAATAAACACCGTTTATGAGTGGTGTGAAATAGTTACCCTCCCATAAAACTTGTTTTCTTTGGTGCCAGCCTGTTAGAAAACCCAGTCAGGTAAGGAGGTACTGCTACCTGGATCGAGTATTTTAAACCTCAGGTGAGCGATTTCTCTATGAAATTTCAATGTTTCTCACCAAAAGTGGAGGTTTTAGCCCCCCCCAAAAAAAATTCAAAAATACCTTGGGATTGGGGGGTGTCGGAGGTGCGAAATAGCTTGGGACGTGACGGGTTAAAAATATTGAGGCCGTCACTGTTGCTAAGGCATTGATTGAGGTGTTCTGTCACATAGGTATCCCCAAGGAGGTCTCAACCCGCCCCGTCCCGTCGACGTATGGGTACGTTGCAACGATTTGCATTTGCCAGTCCCGGCGACATACCAGTACGTCGTGCAATTGCAAGGTCCCTAATTTGCACAATTTTCAATTTTCGCCCGTGATTTTTCATATGTATACACGGGACACCTTCCTCTATTCCTCTACAAGATGCCAAGCAGGGACAATGCCTTACACCGCATAACCTCCCCCCTCCCCCCCTCATGCCATTTTCTCGGCAATTCACCTGTTACCAGTGACCTGGCCAGTAAAGATACTCAGGGCCAGAGTGATTCCCCAATCGATGACAATGTGGACGACAATGTTTACATAGCATTAGAAGAAGAAACAGTCAGAAATAATGATCATGTAATGTGGCAAAAAAAGGTCAGGTATGGTGATTAAATAGTGAGTGAAACAATGCTTATAATGCCTTTATTACTGCTTGAAAACCAATATACTCTCATACTACATATAAATTCGTACCAAGTAAATAAATAAATACCGTTTATGAGTGGATAAAATAGTTACCCTCCCATAGAACTCTTTTTCTTTGGTGCCAGCATGTTAGAAAACCCAGTCAGGTAAGGAGGAACTCCTGCCTGGATTGAGTATTTTAAACCTCAGCTGAGCGATTTCTCTATGAATTTTCGATGTTTCTCACCAAAAGCGAAGGTTTTAGCCAAAAAAAAAATTTCGAAAATACCTCGGGATTGGGGGATGTCGGAGGTTAGGAAAACCTTGGGACGTGACGGGTTAAGCAACTTGGGTTCGCAGTTCACCTCTGCAATGATGAACGAAGCTTTTAGGTTGTTGTCCATCCGAGGCTTGCGACCTATGCCCTATCATCCCATGTGTAATGGGTTGTGTGAGAGGTTCAATGGGACTCTCAAGAAGATGTTAAAGCACATGGCCACTGAACAGCCAAAGGAATGGGCATGGTTCATTGCTCCCCTTCTTTTTTGCTTATCAAGAAGCCCCACAGCATTCTTTGAAGTTCTCATCTTTTGAACTGGTGTATGGAAGGTCGATCCGTGGGCCACTTCGAGTCCTTCGTGAGTTATGGGACGATGAAGAACCCAACCCTGAAGTCAAGACCACCTACATCTACGTCCTTGATTTAGCTGACTGCCTCCAGTCAACATGCGAGTTAGCTAAGGAAGAATTGATCAAGGCACGCGAAGTTCAGAAAGCTTATTATGATAAGAAGGCAAAGCTTCGGGAGTTCAGTCCAGGTGATAAATGCTTGATGTTACGCCCCACTGTCCAGAATAAGTTGCTGACACAGTGGAAGGGTCCATATGATGTAGTAGAGCGCATCTCAGACCTCAGCTACATAATTCAGATGGGGAATCTTCGTAAAAGGTTCCAGGTTAACATGTTGAAGGCTTTTCATGAGTCAAACCCCGAGGAGACTGGCCCACGGGTAGCTGATGACACTGACCTGCCACTGGAAGAAACTGGGGCAGCTGCAGTGATCCCAGCTGATGACCAAGATGAGGAGCCCTTAACCATTCAGTCCTGTCAGAAGGAGACTGTCGGAGATGTCTTACTTAACACTGACTTAGCATTACATGAACAGAATGTCATAAGGTCACTGCTCTGTCGGTATGCTGATGTCTTCTCTGACCAACCTAGACTCGCAAAGGTTGAGTGTCACAAAACTGAGTTGACCACCAACACTCCTGAAAAGGTTAAGTCATATCCAATTCCCATGTGACTACTGGACGCAGTAGACAACGAAATTGCCAACATGGAGACTGCAGGTATTATTGAAAAGTCCTCATCTCCTTACTGTAGTCCAATGGTAGTGGTCTGCAAGAAGGATGGTGGAGTCAGGATTTGTGGTGATTATAGGAGGCTAAATGTAAGCACCAAAGTGGATGCTGAGCCAATGGGTGACCATATTGCCATCTTCTCCAAGCTGGCAGGGTCACGATATTTCACGAAGCTTGATTTGGCGAAGGGATTCTTTCAGATTCCCCTTCACCCCGAGAGCTGTCAGTTCACTGTCTTTGCTACTCCTAGGGGGTTGTATCAGTATAAAGTCCTCCCATCTGGACTTACCAATTCCGCAGCAGTATTCAATGGTGCAATGAGACAAGTGCTCCTTGGTACTGTAGGAGTAGAAATGTTCATTGATGATGTTCTTGTTCATTCTGCCATGTTGGAGGAGCACCTCAGACTCTTGGAAACTGTCTTAAGTAGACTCCAGGGTTTCAACATGACTGTGAAGCCTAGTAAGTGTAAAATTGCGCACAGTGAGGTGGAGTTCCTCAGACATATTGTTGGCAACAATCACTGCAAGTGTCTGTGCGACAAGATCAGAAAGTTTAGGGAAGCCCCGATATCTGTGACCAAGAAACAGGTTACGGCATTCCTCGGCCTAGTGGGGTACTATAGAAGTTTTATCCCCAACTTTGCTCTCATTGCCCAACTGTTGTACGAGGTGCTTCAGAAACATGCTCCAAACACCATTGAATGAGGAGAAGCACAAGAGAGATCCTTTGCCACCCTCAAGAATATGCTGTGGTAGGAGCCTTTCTTACAGTAGCCTGATTCCAATAAACCTTTTGTACTGTGCACCGATGCTTCAAAGATGGAGTAGGTGCTGTACTAAAGCAAGAATTGGAAGGTGGAATTTTCCCAGTGACATATCACAGCTGTAGGCTAAAACCTACCGAGAGGAATTACAGTACTGTCGAGAAGGAACTCTTGGCCATGGTTGATGGTGTTAGGGAATATTACTATTATTTATACTGAGCACCATTCACTCTGGAAACCGATCATATGCCACTCACTAGTCTCAGCATGACTAAGATGGCTAATGCAAGACTGACACGCTGGACACTGTATTTCCAGCAGTTTAACTTTGTTGTGAGATACATCAAGGGAAGTGACAATGTGGGCACAGACCTGATGTCTCTCCTGCTAACTGATGACTAACGGGCAACTGTTGTTCACTGGAGTCCACATGACAGGGGTCCTGAGAGATTTGAGTAATCCAAGGACTAGCTTGGCTCCCAGTATTTTGTTCGTAGGTCACATAGGACACATTATGTCCAGAGTCTGTACATACTTAGGTATCGCAGGATAAGGGGAAAGTTCGAGACCCCCGCAGAGGCAATCCGAGGCTGTGTCTGAATTATCTTGTGTCTCGAGCTGTGGGCCTCTCTGAGGATTCCTGAAGAATGCACATTATTCACATGAGTGTTCACACCACGTTGGGTGTTAAAATGTGACCTGCCTGATATTGTGTAGGGATTCTCAGCTTGCCGATATTAATTGTAAGTGTAGAGTTAGGTTTAACCAGTAAACTACTGGCCGTCCTCAGAGATTTATGCAATCCAAGGACTAGCATGTTTTCTGGTTAAGAATCTAGGTTTAACAAGGAAACTACAGGGGTCCTCAGAGATTTATGCAATCCAAGGACTATGTTTCCTGGTTAATAATGTATCCATTAAGAAAATGATAGTGTACTTTTTGTTGCATATGTACTGACTACTAGACAGAGAGAGAAATTGTAATTTAATAAAAATTGTCTGTCGCACTGACACTTTTGATGCTCCACCTTGATTAATTTTGCAGGTACAGCTGGCAGTCATAGCAGTTTTCCCGTGCAGATCAGCTGATTGTCTTTGCCGCATGCTGCCACCTCTTCTCTTCTGCCTCGTGGTCTCCATTTACTATTAATTTGTATTATATCATTTTACACATAGGCACAGTTACTTATAACTGTCACAACTACACCGTGTATTACATACACCACTCTACATAGCAATTAGTTGTTAATGTTAATGTAGCGAACTTTTCGCTCAGTTTGACCTGAGTAAGGGATTTTTCACCATCGTCATGGAGTTTTTTATCAAGCTTGCTCCTATTAACGTAAATACAAGGTTTTTACGCTCATTGGGGACAGTGATTTCCTCCTGTAGCAGGATAGTACACACACCACAGTGTGAATCTTGTGTGAGTGACTTAAGATGTAAATATCACCTGCTGTTAAATTTTCTATGAAAAATATCATTTTGATGGGACGTAATGTTACGAATTAATTTGCGACACTGTATTAGTATCATATAAGGGAACGTCTGAATTTCATTGAAATGCATAAATTTTCACTCAGACCGTTAACTGCCTCGCTTTGGTACTCAGATCGTAATGAGTTTCATAACCCTTGTCATTGTTTCATAAGTGACTGTCTTTCTGTATAGACAGTGCATTTCACTGAGCAAAATTTTTTGTTTGGTTGTTGTATCACATTGCCTCTCAGCCGTTAAGTTGAGCCACACTCATCTCTCGTGCTTTGTGCCCTAGCTTGCTTACTTCAGTCAGTCAGCTTCAAACTGCCACCAGAGTAGGGTTGTTTGCGCCCAGCGTAGAGAGCAGCACCTCCGTTGTACAGCGATTTCCGGATCTCTCCTCCTATGATGATCGGCATAGCATACAAGCAATGGAATAGCAGTGCCTGGTGTTCAACAGACAGACGCCCAGTCTTTCATAGCTTCAGCTCCGTTCCCTCCACTGACCAGTATTTTCGTTTGTTTTTTAGCCTTAAGTCTGATAAGCTTTTGAATGAGTGAGTGAGTGTATTTCCTTTGTTATTTGAATTCATTAGTTCCCCTGTGACAGTGAAATCCCCTCTTGAATTCATTTTTGAGATTCATGTAACATAAATTTATTTCATTGTAATTAATAAATTTACAGTTCTTTCCCTTGAGTTAATGTAATGTATTAATGGTGTTTAATTTCTCCACATTGAGCTTACTTTAGTTTGCCGTTCCTAGTTTTCACAAACTTCTTAAATTAATCACAACTGGTATTTAGGCCAGATCTTTTGTATCAAAACTTAAATCCATTGTGCCAGCCAGGAGTTATGCATCAGCAAGAACATGTTCATTATTATTATTAATTATTGATTGTCAGGGGGAAAAGATCACACTTTCTCAGAGGCTAACAGTACTAATGATACAGCATTCGTGAGTAGATAGTCTCTGCTGTGTTCTGTTGAGAAGTTTATAAAATTCTTGTCTTAAGAGAATTGGCCACCAGCATACAGTAAAACTTACTACTTGATTTCACAAGTCAATTCCTTGTCTTTGCTTTTGAGTAATATCAGCATTTATTCTTAATTGTACATCCCCCTGTGACAATATAATATGTATACTGGTAGGGGTACCGTGCATTGCCCGGGCCAAGATTGCGAACACTCTAATCCCATTATTTTGTTCTAGTTCAGTCATTCTTTCTACTCCAGAAAGACCATGTACAGCTCCGGTCAGATTTTCGTGATACAGTCAGCACTGCCAATGCCAAAGCGTCTGGGGTTCAGAGGTCGAGAATTTCGACTCGCATGTCTGACACACACACACACACACACACACACACAGTATACACCCAAGGCGTGGTACCGGACATCGACAGGGCGTCTCCCTATCTCATCAAAATCACGACTGATATTTCTATGACATATGTAATCTATATCCTTCTCTATATGTAAAAGACTAGTGAATTTATTATTACTTTATTTCCATGTTGCATGAATTAATGTGGTTAGGTAACATATTATTACATTTACCCAGAATACATGCTATACTTGTATAGTCATAGCTAGGAAATGCTGACAGGTAACATTTTACCATATGCCTTGCCCTTTGCAATTGACCTTTTAATTTCAAACTACATTTATGTAGTTAAATAGATGATAAAATATCACACACCAGTGTCTCATGTGTAAGCTATGAAACACACGGCAGGTTGGGTCTCCTTACATTTTGTCTAAGCTGTAAGTTAGTCACATAATTGACGGATGCTACCACAACGTTGAACAGCATCTTGTTTTAAATTATTGGCGATGTAGGATTGGATGATGAGTGGATGGATGGATTAGTAAACTAAAATGAATATATTGCTTTGTCTCTTTAATAGTAATAATAAACACTGAAGGGGATGAAAGACTCATAAGCTCTGATATTTATTATTACCATACCTGATATCCAGTCCACCCACCAGTTTTCCCAATCACTTTCTGAAGCCTCCAAGTCATTGATACCACAAGTGACTGCATCAGTTCTGGCCTGTGCCTGTGATACTCCCATTGTGGTTGAATGCGGGCCATCAGGGTGTTGGTGTTTCAGTTACCATTTCCCAGGTGTTGACAATCTGGGCCCACATGTGCTCAGTGACATTCATGCCAGCTCCTTTGCTGGGCCAATCAAGGAGCTCAAGGTTGTCCTTCCTGTGAAACCACCTCTGTACAGCGGGAACAGTGTGGATCAGGGATTTATATTGAATGAAGAGAATGGGCCCAGAAGGAAAAGGGTAATCTCTTCCCTGGAGGGAAGGCAGGAAACACCCATTTAGAATTTCTATGTATTTGTCCGCTGTTAATCGACCTTCTATTTGAAACACGTCACCCATGCCGTGTTGACACACTCAGCCCCAGACATTGCACTTGACATGACCAGAGCAGGCCTCCTCCAGAATGCTGGGTCGTTTGTAACTGCAGGAGAAAATAAACATGATATTATTGTTCCCTCGTATTAGTCATTCGTCATATACAGAATTTCCTATGTGGGCTTATGGATGTGCATTTAAATAAATATACAATAATAATATTTTACCTTTATATGGATTTGTGCAAAAGAGTCAACTAAATTATTACCAACGGGCCAATTGCACATAGTTTTCATTATTGGAATAACACAATATGCATATAGAGAAACTAACTAAAGGTTTCTGTTGTGGTCATATGACACACTATTCTACTCTGAAAGGATAATCATTCTCATATATATATATATATATATATATATATATATATATATATATATATATATACAGTCGTCAGAAATATCGAGAGCCCATGGCCGGGTGCAATACTTTTGGCCAAAAAAGAATCACCCATTTTTGGTAGTAAAAATTGAGTCAGAAGTTTGCGGTGCTAGCATGACGTCATAGTAGCCTGAAGCCTTCCGACGCGCTGGTTGGTTCCCACCTCAGTTGCCCACGGGCTGCTTGAGAGAGAGGAACTCCGCTGCATCTCCCTCTCTTTTTGCGCCCTTTTTTACTGAGTGTCCTGCTGTGTTTTGGCTTTTGCCACTTTGTTATGGCACCTACCCATGAACTATCGAGTGAAATCATATCCCAGATGATTGCTCTAAAGGAGGCAGGCCACCAGACAAAGGAAATTAGTGAATTGGTTGGTGTGGCTCGATCGACAGTGTGTAGGTGGTGCGGCGGTTTCGAGTGGAAAACAGTGGTGATGTTCCCACAAAGAAACTGCGGTCTGGTAGGCCTAGGAAAACTTCCCCAAGGTCTATTAATGTTTTAAAATGTGCAGTGGAGTCTAATCCTCGTGTGAGTGCAAGGAAAATAAAGGAGAGCAACCCGGAAGTGTTTGGTGAGGTGTCTGTGCGGACAGTGTCTAGAAGGGTCCATGAACTTGGTTACACAAGTCACAGGCCTGTGAGAAAGCCTCTTCTCACCAAGAACCAGCGACTTCGTAGGCTTGCCTTTGCTAACAAATATCTTAACTGGGGTGAGGAGCAATGGCTGTCAGTGCTGTGGTCTGATGAGGCAACGTTTAGTGTCACCTGTAACAGAGGAGCACGTGTGACCCACTTGATCCACGGTATGTTGAAAGCACAGTTAAACATCCTGATTCACTCATGGTATGGGGTTGTTTTTCTGGTCAGGGTTTGGGGAAGCTTCTTGTGCTTCCCAAGAACTGCAGAGTGAATCAGAATGTTTACCTGGAGCTTCTGTGTGATCATTTACCAGACTCCTTCGAGCCAACAAGTGCATGAGCGTTTCAGCAGGACGGTGCACCTGCTCACAAAGCCAAATCGGTCACCAATTGGCTTTGTGACTGCGAGGTATCATTCATGAAAGACTGGCCAGGAAATAGCCCAGACCTCAACCCAATTGAAAACCTCTGGTACCTCATAAAGAAGAATCTCCAAGGGAAGGAAGTGAGCTCCCTGTCTAAGCTGGAAGCCGCCATTCGTGACTCCTGGGACAAAATACCCCTCCAGCACCTCAGGAGCCTCGCCCTTTCACTTCCAAGACGTCTCAGGTCCGTGAAGAAGCATGAAGGATACCCTACGAAGCACTAAAGGTAAATAAAATGCATCATTTATATGTTTTTTCAATGCTGAAAGGTTTGTTTCATAGGAGAGACGCAGGGCGCTCGATACTTCTGACGTACATATATATATATATATATATATATATATATATATATATATATATATATATGTGTATCTATTTATCTGTCTACTGTATATAGATAGATAGATAGATATAGATATCCCATTGGATCCCAGAGTTGCTGGGCGAGGCATTGTGCTGGGAGTGTACTAAGCATACTGCCCTCCGCCTATCGGCTCATAGTCGCAAAGCTCATAGGTCCCTATCCGGTGGTTCCCTACTTTATTAAGATCCGAAAATTATCAGTTCTGTCCAATACTGGGGACACTGGGCTCCAATGGGATATATATATATATATATATATATATATATATATATATATATATAGATAGATAGATAGACAGAAATAGATATAGATAAAATTATAGATACAGATATAATCAAAGGCATGCAAGGGAGAAAGATGGTGCAATGTGGTAACGGGGGTGTCGCGACGCCAGTGACCCAGACCTTGTGCTTATGAAATGGCCATTTTTATTTTATTTTTCCATGTGCTGTGGAAGGGTCACAAAGTTAGGTAACAGTAAAAGGTGATTGGAGTGTAAATATGATGCACATATGACCCCTTTATAGCCTGATCCCACCAAGGCGGGGTCACAATAAACAAAAAAACTAAAAGATCCATGCAAACTCCGGTCACATTTGCATCACATCCACACTTTCAGCACCGTAATACGTTTTACAATACTTAAATCTGTGATTATCAATTTTTCAATAAAACCATATATATTCTAGTGTTCTGGTGCCAACATCATTTTCCCATGATGAATTGTAGTTTCACATTATTGTTATGTATTACAAAGTTGTTTATTCAAAATTAACAATGTGTGATATAGAGTGAATGATAAACAACCAAACACCATTTCACTGTAAAGTGTGGCTTGGGATGGGATGCACAATCAGACATCTTTTTTAAATCAAAACCTAGGGTAAAGGGAAGGTGATAGAGAAATATGAATTGCAAATATGTATAAAGTCTTGGGGAAATATTTACCTTGTTGGTATACTTTAATGTAATCAACACTATTTTATTGAGGTGTATAATGTGCATGGTACAGTTATGATGCTTCTATTCGTGTGTAAATCCCAGTTATCTGTGGGGTTTGGCATCTCTATTTTATGTTGATCCAGCGCCACACCCAGAGGGGACACTGGCCAGCTAGGGCAGAACGCACGTATCATTAGAACGAGAGGGATGTATTAATTCTGAGCTCTCTGTGTCGCACTTGTATATTTCTGTGGCCAATAAACCGAGATTTAATCTGTTCAGTTTCAGTTCACCTGCACACACTACCTCTAAATTCCTTCAACAGGATTCTACACCGATTCCCACCATCTCCAGTGTGTGAGAAGACGTTTTGGTGGAGTGTCAGCCGGAAGTGACTTCAACCAGGTGCAACATTATAACCTTGCTTGGAATAGTGAGTTCACACCTAAGCTGATATATAAATTGGTGATCAGCTGTGGGGTTCCAAGTTGATATAATAGTGAACAGATGAGGAATCCACACAGCCGAAACATTTTTGGTGGCAGTGGTGGGATGTCACACATAAATTTGGTGTTCAGTGCTAGGATACGAAAAGATGCTAAAGGGATTTGTGCATTGAAAAACCCTTGCAACTGCTCGTGATCCTGCAGGTGAAACAGGAAAATCTTACTTTCCTGTTGCAAAGGGACTAATTGCGGAGTAAGTAGAGCAGATATCAGAGTAATCTCGTTCTCTCTGTATCTCTGCCTGGCGAGATATCTCTACCTTCAAGCACAAACTGGCAATTGGCTCACTCTGGTGTGCAAGATATCGGCTCACCGAGGCCAGTGCGGTGAAGGGTGGGATCGTCTAGACACATCTGGCAACTCTGGACGTGGAGGCTGGAGTGGAGTGAGGCAGGGTGAGCGTGCAGCACTACGGTGTGCCTCAGCCCTGCAGTCACCCGAGGATTACGGTGGGGATAGGATCATCGTATGGTTGGAGGAGAAACCTTGCAGAGTGTGTGGACTTGCGGTACGAATCTACCGGGAACTTCAGCATCATATGACACCTAGTTAGTGTACATGCACAGTGCACCCTCAGACACACTTTTAAGCAGCACATGTTAGTTAGATAATGTGTGTAAAAATACAGGTTTCTCAGTTTTCCCTCAATACATACATTTTCTGTACATCTTGTCTGTGCCCCATTCTCTATTGCGAAAAGACATAACTAATCTATTTGTGTCAGTTTACTTTTTTCCCGTGACTGAGAAGGGAATAATTTCTGACAAAGTTAGATGGATACAGTGAAGAAGTGGGGATGAAAATTAAGGGGATTTTCAGACAAACCAACCACGACGGAAGAGTCTAGTGAAATACTTTCATTGACTTCTTTTGTCTCGAAAACCATAACTTTACTCTTCTCTACATTCACACACACACACACACACACACACACACACACACACATATATATATATATATATATATATATATATATATATATATATATTGTTACGGAACCGAGAAAGATAATGTACACTTTAAGTGAAAATACTAAAAATCACTACTGTCCCGTAAAGTTCCAGGTTCAAAACAAAAGAGTTAGGTAAAATTACAAGTTAAAGTTTAATGCTCAAACTAACAATAAAACATTCAGGACTCATAAGGATAATGTTATGGCAAAAAACAGGTTAAACATAAGGTTAACTGAAATAGCCTCTATTAACACGAAATTAGCAAGAGTAAATTTATCTAAGTCAGCCCTGATGAAATGACAAAACCGGCTAATGCTCAGTGAATACAAGATATATTATTACAGATACAAAGTATTATTAATAATGGCTGACACCCAAAACACATGAATCACAAAAACCCCACTAGGCCTAAGAATTAACACCTTACGCTACACAGTACAAGAAAAAATGCAATAACAGTTATACTCAAATTACACAGCTGCTAGATGGTTGGAGACTTCCTGAGCACTCACAATAATAACAACTGTACAGGGGAGGACAGAGATGTGAACAAAATGAGGAGTAGATCTAAGTGGCAATTAATGCAGAGACTGAGCTAATTATATAGGGGCCGGCAGAGCTTGATACAACTTGTAAGAAGGACGCGCAAATGAAGCCATAGGGGACAAAGAGTTGACAATCCTGCTCTGAACAACAGAAAGAACGACTTACTCTACTATAATGGAGGAGGGGGGGAGTGAGGTAGAACACACTCGTGATCAAATATGCAGCATACTATAAGTTAGAATTACACAAAGGATGATGAAATCATAGGCTATGTAACACCTCCCCACAAAGAAAAAGAAATTTACAAAGGAAATTTCTTATTACTCTAAAACAATCTGTCTAAAGTCTAGATAAGCAATCTGCAATAACATTTTCTTTCCCCTTGATATGTTGTATGTCTAATGAATACTCCTGAAGAATTAGACTCCATCTTGTCAATCTCTGATTTTTATCTTTAATCTTACTAAGGAATTTCAGTGGGTTGTGATCGGTATAAATGACTATGGGGTCAAAACCAGAATACAAATAAAATGAAAAATGCTGTAAACCCAAAATCAAGGCCAAAAGCTCTTTCTCAATAGTTGAGTAGTTCTTTTGAGGTGGAGTGAACTTCTTACTGTAATAAGATACAGGGTGTTCAATACCCTGATCATCCTCTTGCAGCAAAACAGACCCCAGCTCCTGTATCACTTGCATCAACAGCCATCTTAAAAGGCTTAGCAAAATTTGGAGTAGCGAGCACTGGCTGACTTAATAGGATAGTTTTAAGTTTGCTGAAAGAGGATTCACAGTTATCGGTCCAGACAAATTTAACTCCCTTTTTCAGTAGGTCTGTAAGTGGTGATACAAGAATTGAAAAGTTAAGAACAAATCTCCTGTAATAACCTACCATTCCCAAAAATCTTTGTAGCTCTTTCCTACTTTTAGGTCTGGGAAGATCACTTATAACCTGAACCTTAGCTCCTGGTGGTGCAACATGTCCATCACCAATTACGTACCCAAGGTACTGAACTTTAGCTTGACCAAACTCACATTTTGATAAATTAGCTACAAGATTAGCCTGAACCAAACGCTCAAGAAATTTACTGACATGGCATAGGTGATCTTTCCAGTTGTCACTGAAGATTAATACATCATCAATATAAACAACACACCCTGCCAAACCCTCTGTTACAACATTCATGAGCTTCTGAAATGTGGCTGGTGCATTCTTCATACCATATGGCAATACAGGACATGCAAAAGTCTTTCCTAGTGTTACAAAACATGAGATCTCCCTAGCACATTCAGTCATAGGTACTTGCCAGTACCCCTTTAACAAATCAAACTTACTTATGTACCTAGCCTTTCCGATCTTGTCTATGCAATCTTCCACGCGAGGGAGAGGGTAAGTGTCTGTTTTGGTTATCTGATTAACACGTCTGTAGTCGATGCAAAGCTGCTGTGACCCACCTGGCTTAGGGACTAGAGTGACAGGAGAACTCCACTCGCTCTGACAGGGCTCAATCATCTTGTGGTCCAACAGGTAGCCGAGCTCCTTCTGGATGAGAGGAACTTTCACTGGGTTCACACGGTAAGGAGGCAATTTAATTGGCTTTGCGTCTCCAACATCGACATCATGCATCAACACAGTGGTTCTTCCTGGAGTAGCACGGAACACTTGCGGGTACTCCTGCAGTAATGCTGAAAACTCCTGCCTTTCCTCGGGAGCTAGATGAGAAAGCTTAGTCTGGAGATCATTCATGATATCAGGATTCTTCCCCAAACTATCACTCAGGTTCATGCTGCATGGGAGAACTTCACTTGCAGACTCGGGTGGAACAGCTACAGTGCAGACTGGGTTATTTTCGTCCCGCCTGTGATATAACTTTAGCATGTTGATGTGACAAAGTTGCTTGTTCTTTCTACGATCTGGTGTGGCGATGACATAGTTGACATCACTGAGTTTCTTCTCCACGAAATAAGGACCACTAAACTTGGCTTGAAGAGGTTGCCCATGCACTGATAGCAGAATCAAAACCTGATCTCCTGGCTGAAAGTGGCGTAACCTGGACTTCTTATCATACCAAGTCTTCATCTTCTCCTGAGCAGCTCCTAAATTCTCTCGCGCCAGTTATAAAGCAGTGGACAGCCGTTCTTTGAACTTCATCACATACTCCAGCAGGTTGACGTCATCTTCCTCCGACAGCCAGCATTCCTTGAGTAGCTTAAGGGGTCCTCTTACTTCATGGCCAAACAGTAGTTCAAAGGGTGAGAAGCCCAGTGATTCATTTGGAGATTCTCTTGCGGCAAATACAACAAATGGAAGACCTTTATCCCAGTCTTTCTGATGTTCAAAACAGTATTTCTTGAGCATCGATTTGAGTGTTTGATGATATCTCTCCAACGATCCTTGGGTCTGGGGATGGTAAGCTGAAGACGTGATCTGGGTGATGCCCAACTCTTTCAGAGACTGCTTGAAAACATTTGACATGAAATTACTTCCCCGGTCTGACTGTACCTCCTTGGGCAGACCAAACTTTGTGAAGAACCCTAGCATTTCCTTAACCACGTTCTTTGCTGAGATATTTCTAAGTGGAATGGTTTCAGGATGATGAGTAGCCATATCAATCAGGGTCAACACATAAGAAAATCCTGAAGAAGTCTTAGGAAGAGGGCCCACAATATCCACCAACACACGGGTGAATGGCGCCTCAAAAGGAGGAATGGGAACTAGAGGTGCAACCTTTTCGATCTGATTACACTTCCCCACAACTTGACAGGTGTGACAAGACTTACAATACCAGGAAACATCCCTGAAGATACCTGGCCAGTAGAAGTGTTTCAAAATGCGTGCCACAGTCTTCCTCACTCCAAGGTGTCCTGCCAAACTGGAATCATGAGCCACTCTAATGATATCCTGCCTACAAACACGAGGGATAACAACTTGATGTACAACCTCCCATTCACAGTCGGCTGATGCTGTTGGGGGTCTCCACTTCCTCATAAGTACTCCTGACTTTATATAATAACAAGTAGAAGCACCAGCTGACTCTTCCTCACTGCAAGCAGAGTTAGCTAGACCTTTCAACTCAGGGTCAGCAACCTGCAACTCAACCAACTCTTGACGAGACAAATTATCAACACTACGGGGTACTGCCTCATCTGGTGAGTGTTCCAAATTTGCAAGAAAAGTGTCAGCTAGGATAACATCATCATCATCATTATCCTCTAAGTCACCAGTAATTTTAGAATTAGCCCTAGTGACAGCACATGCAGAGAACACATCAGGGACACCACAATCCTGGGCCACAGCCACTGGCTCACTAGACAACTGAGGAGCTGGACACACTTGACTTCCACCAATATCATTTCCAAGTAAGAAAGTTACACCTGACATTGGGAGTGTCTCAACCAACCCAACCATAACGGAACCATTAACAAAACCAGACTCTAAATTCACTCTGCACAGAGGGACAGAGAAGTAATTATTCCCTACACCTTGTAAGATTACAGTTTCATCAGAGGAATTAACATTAGAGCCTAGAACACTGGTCAGCATAAGGGATTGGCAAGCACCTGTATCACGATATATTTTAACTGATTTCCTGTCATTACTGTCCAGAGGACTGACAAAACCACCAGACAGGAAATTAGCACATGAACTCTTGAGAGTGTCACCCACGTTACTGTTCAAAAGAGGAGCTTCATCATGAGGATTTAATTTACCCCTCAAAGCAGGTTCAGTTAACTCAGTTAAAGAATTCTGGGAACTCTCAAGGGTGGACACTAGACCAATTGACTGAATATTTAAAGACTCCTTTTTGTTCACATCACGCTGTCTCCTGAAACATTTCTCCGTAGTATGACCAAGCTTACTACAATAAGTACATTTACGTTTCTGAAATCTAGAGGTGAAGCTGGTATTTACTTCCTGAGAAACATCATCTTTATTCTCTTTCCTGTTACCTGTACTCTGAGTAGAGGCAACGTACTTACTCTCAGCTTTCCTTTTTTCTCTAGAATATCTCTTGTGAGTGAGAACATATTCATCAGCTAAAACTGCAGCATCAGACAAATTATCTATTCTTCTCTCATCAAGATATAGACTTACATCTTTATTAATACACCTTTTGAAGTCCTCCAGCAAAATTATCTGCTTAAATTTACCAAAATCAGAATCCACATCCTTAGAATTTAACCACTGCTCTAACAGATCTTCTTTGATTTTTGCATACTCAACATGGGATTGCTTATCTTGCTTATAAGTTGTCCTAAATTTTACTCTATAGGCTTCAGGAACAAGCTCATAGGCCTTAAGAATTAAGCTCTTAACTACATCATAATTATCAGATTGATCCTGAGGCAAAGATGCATAAGTTACTTGAGCTTTACCGGTGAGAACAGTTTGAAGGAGTACTGGCCAATACTCCTTGGGCCAATTAACACCTGTAGCTACCCTCTCAAACAACTGAAAATACTTTGTTAAATCAGATTCATTAAAAGGAGGGACAAGTTTAATATTTTTAGCCACATCAAAATCATCAGAGCTAGATGATCCAGTTCCACCTTGTTTCATGCGATACTCATGGTCTGCCTGAATCCTAGCAAGTTCAACTTGTGCCTGAAACTCAGCCTCCTTAGCACGAGCCTGAAACTCAGCCTCCTTTGCATTTGCCTGAAACTCAGCCTACTGAATACGAGCCTGAGACTCCGCCTCCTTAGCCTGAGACTCAGCCTCCTTAGCACGAGCCTGAAACTCAGCTTCCTTAACACGAGCCTCCTGCAGAGCTAGCTGTAACTTAGCTATTTCAATCTGCGTTTGCTCATTTGGAGGAGTTACATTAAACAAGCTTTTATTAATTATGCCAACAATTTGATCTTTAGAATGATGAGAGTGAACTGCAATTCCCAATTGTTGAGCAACAAGCTTAAGTTCATTCTTTGTTCTGTTTTCTACATCACACACTGTTTGCACATTTGACAAAAAATCTTTGGCTTCATCAAGTGTAGTAATAGTAGACATCATGAATAAAAATCAGTCACAAAATATCAAGCAATATCCTTATGATAATATCCTGAATATCCTGATAAGAGGTCGCCAAATTTATGTTATGGAACAGAGAAAAATAATGTACACTTTAAGTGAGAATACTAAAAATCACTACTATCCCGTAAAGTTCCAGGTTCAAAACAAAAGAGTTAGGTAAAATTACAAGTTAAAGTTTAATGCTCAAACTAACAATAAAACATTCAGGACTCATAAGGATAATGTAATGGCAAAAAACAGGTTAAATATATGGTTAACTGCAATAGCCTCTATTAACACGAAATTAGCAAGAGTAAATTTATCTAAGTCAGCCCTGATGAAATGAGAAAACCGGCTAATGCTCAGTGAATGCAAGATATATTATTAAAGATACAAAATACTATTAATAATGGCTGACACCCCAAACACATGAATCACAAAAACCCCACTAGGCCTAAGAATTAACACCTTATTCTACACAGTACAAGAAAAAATGCAATAACAGTTATACTCAAATTACACAGCTGCTAGATGGTTGGAGACTTTCTGAGCACTCACAATAATAACTGTACAGGGGAGGACAGAGATGTGAACAAAATGAGGAGTAGATCTAAGTGGCAATTAATGCAGAGATGAGCTCATTATATAGGGGCTGGCAGAGCTTGATACAACTTGTAAGAAGGACGCGCAAATGAAGCCAGAGGGGACAAAGAGTTGACACTCCTGCTCTGAACAACAGAAAGAACGACTTACTCTACTATAAGGGAGGAGGGGGGGAGTGAGGTAGAACACGCTCGTGATCAAACATGCAGCATGCTGTACTTTAGAATTACACAAAGGATGATGAAATCATAGGCTATGTAACAATATATACAGAGAAAGAGAGAGAGAGAGAGAGAGAGATGCGAAGGTCAATCTGGTCATATGGTGTGGTATGCAAGGCTAGGCTAAGAGGAATGAGATGGCTAAGGAGGGGGGAGCGCTCAGGACGAAGGATTGAAAGTGGAGGAACTGAGAAACAATTAAGCAACAGATGAATTTCATGCTAAAGCAGTGAAAGAGTAGCAAGGAATGAAACTGAAGCAAATGAATTTGGACAACTTGTGAAATGCATTTATGGAATGTTTAGTTAGGAACGCTTAAGCAGTGTATTGTATCAGGGGGTCAGCAACCAAGAATAAAAGTACAGTATGGTGGGATGAGGAGTTGACAGAGAGTTGGATGAAAAGTAGTGGCTAGAGTTGATGCAGGAAAGGGACTCAAATGAGAGAACAAGAATGTATACTGGGAGTAAGAAGCATGCAAAAAGGCCACTAAACATGAGAAGTATGTAAATGATGATCTTGGAAGAAAAATGAATGGAAATTACTTTGAAAACAAGAAAACTGTTTTGAAAGGAGTGAAAAAATGTTAAAGTGAAGGTGAAAAGAAGTATGAAAGTGTGAGGGATGGAAGTCGAAGAATGCTACTCACTGGATGTGAAGTAAGGAGCAAATGTTAAGAATATTTCGAAAGGCAAATGAAGGGAACTGGCGAAAACTGAGTGCCTGTATACATGATTAGTTTTGGTGGTGTAAAGGGAAGGAATATAATGTCAGAAAACGTAACACTGACAGATGTGAAGAATACTATGAAATGGTTGAAGAAAAGGAAAGCAACAGGTGTTAATGAGGGGTATGGAGAGATAATTAAGTGTAATGGAAAGAAAGGAATGAAGAGTTTGTTTTAATTAATGAAGAAGTAATGATTCAGTGAAGCCGTACCAGCAGAGTGGGAAAAGGCTGTGATTGTACCCAAGTACAAGAATAATGATAAGTGAAATGAGTCCGAAAATACAGTGGCATAAGTCTCTCAAGTGTTGTAGGAAAGTTAAATGGAAGAATTATCTTAGAGAAAATTAAGGGATACGCCAGAATGCATGGTGAATGACAATCAATGTAGCTTTAGTAATGGTAGAGAATGTGTGGATCATATAACTGCAATGAAACAGTTAGTGGGGAAGGCCTGTGAGGACTTAAAAGTATTCATGGCATTTATGGATCTGGAATAAAGTGCATGGCACGGCAAACGGGGAAGGGTTATGGAATGTTTCACGGATGTATGGTGTAGATCGTAAAACGCTGAGTGCAATTAAGAACTGTTCCTTGTCTTCCTACTCTTCTCTCCTTTATTTCCTGTCACGTTTATTACTAATCTTTCATCCTCAAGTGGCTCTACAATCACAGACTAGTTTAACGATTTTCTGTAACTCAGGAAACCATTAACAACGCCCGGTGGAAACTATATATCCAGACCACAGAGCAGTGGAGCCTACTATGGTGTCCCTGCTAAATGGGTGGAGAAATGCAAATACAGGATCTATTCAGGAACAAAACCTCCACACTTTGTCCCTTTTCTTAGCTGTGGCGAGGCACTGTCGGTGGCAAGAGAATACCGGCTTCCTAGAAGGGACAGCCCTGCCGGAGTGGTTGCTTGATTGCTGTTTGTGGGTTTGCTGGACTGGACAGACTGAGATTGATCATTACCACTAGCAACAAAAGGAGTGAAGTGCGTATGAGGGTAGGTGGACATCTATGTGAATGGTTAATCAGTGTTGGCGTGAGACAAGGTTGTGTGTTGTCCCCATGGTTGTTTAATGTATATTTGGATGCTGT
>NC_136960.1:21119451-21169451 GCF_032717465.1 Coenobita brevimanus
CATCTTGCCGAGAGCTTGCTCATACCCAAGATGTCAGTCAAAACAGTGTGCACTGAGCAGAACTGATGTCCAGGGTGCTGGCTATCTGTTGCACCAACAAAAGTCTCTCATTCAGGACCATGAAGTGAATGACCTGCACTTGACTGTCTGTGGTCAATGATTTAGGGCATCCCGGCTGTTGCTCATCGTCAGTGCTCTCTGTGCTCTGCTTGAAATCAGCAGCCCATTTCTTTATCATGGAATATGGTTGTGCTCAAACCTGTTAAATTTCAAGTGACTTCACCTGCAAACAAATAAAGACATAGAGTTAAGTTCTTGTACATAGTCATATGAGTCTTTATAGTATATAGTCATACCCAAAGGTTGTGGTTACTCCTCTGTGTTTCTAGGCGAGGCAAAGAAGTTTTTGAAGGACCCATGTAGCTACTTCTTCTATTGTTTGAGGAAATTTTTGGCAAGTTTTTGATGAAACCAATGTACGAACAAGTAATGAAAGTACTTTTGCTACAGAAAAAAAAAAAAAGTTAATATAAAAATAGGCACATAACATCCATTGCAATCGCTTGTCCTGGATGTACTCATATTGTACCACTCAACATGACCGCCCTGTCCTTATGAGCTACTAGTACAGTCAGCTTTTTCAACTTGAGAGGCTCTTTGAACAGAAATATTAAGTGACTTGCTGGACTCGAAGGAGATGACACCAAGAGTTGTTGCAAATACTGAAAGTGTCCCTTGAATGCAAAACTAAGTGAAAGCGAAAAACAACAAAACACTGCCGATCACAGAAAAGCATAAGAACCATTTATTTCTGAGAGGCAAAGAGTTTTTCCATTTTCAAAAACAAGCAACTACATCAGAAAATAAGAGGGCCGAGCAGCTCTATTCTTAGCAGAATACTGTGCATTACGAGTGGCAGACCATCTATCAGACATGTGCAAAATGTTTCAGTGACAGAAAGGATGTAAAGATATGAAACATACTGCAGTGGTCGGTAATTTGATTATCCTTCACTTACACAACGAACTGAGAGTTGATATAGGTAAAAGAAAGTTTAACGTACTGGTTGATGGAAGTAATGGCATTTCTGTGGCAGATTTATTAGGTATTGTCAGTAGATATTAATCTGATAAAAGGAAGAAAACTGAAGAGACGTTTTTGGATACGATTGAAAGCAGTGATTGCAATGCTGATGCAATGTGTGATGCTATGGAACTGTCTTCAGATAATAACGAACTAGACTTGCAGAAACTTTAAGCAACTGGGACTGACAATGCATAAATGATGACAGGTGTTAATAATGGTGTTTATGTGAAATTAAAGACGGAAGTCCTACTATTGCTGCTAATCAGATGTGTGTCATTCGCTGCAATTTGCAGTCTTTTATGCTGCAAGTGATCATCTTCCATGGAACTTCGATTTTTTAATCAGAGAGACTTTCAGCTGATTCTCAGACTCGTCTTTTGAGACAAATAAGGTACATGGAGCTTTATTGCTTAAGTAAACAAGGACACACCCCTTTGAAGGCAGTGATAGAAGTTGTCGTAGTCAGAGTTCTCATCCAGTGGACTGAGCTCAAAACTCATTTTGAATTTGCACAGAAAGACGAGTGCTGTTATACTGCTGAACTCCTTTAGTCAAACCTTTGTAATACGAAAAACTATGTGTTTATTGTGTTTTTAAAGCTCATTCTTTTAGAAGTTCAGTATGTCAACAAAAATTTTGAAGCAGAAGGTGAATGATCCAACAAAATTACTGAATGATTAGCTTCAGCTGATTGGGCCCCTGTGCTCTAAGATCACCGTCCCAGGGTAAAAATTACCAAAGTGGCACAGTAGCAAGCTTGCTTTATCTATACCCTTATTTGGGTTATGGGCATGAGAGGAAAATGAACGACTTCAAGTTTCCTGATGAGGCAGATATTCGTAAAAGGTGTATCCATTTTTTTTTTAATTGAACATGTAAAGCAACTGCAAAATCCCTTGCTTGATGACGTTCGTGTCTTGTGGCCACTAAATGCAAGTGAATATTTTCAACCAATTAAACCAGGGATTCTGGATTTGGATAAGATGGTTGTTGGTGATGAAAGTACTCTCATCTGCATAGACTTTCATTGGAGAAAATTACACCACATAGCGTGGAAATAAGTTTTAGACAATTCAGCTTTGGGCAGAAGTAACAGATTACAGAGATGCCAATAGGGAAAACCGGTACATAGATCTTTCTGATCTAACTGTATCAGTACTCTCATTACCCCACGTTAATGCTGATGTTGACCAGTATTAAACCAAATGAGCATTGTAAAGTAAGTACTTGGGAATAGAATGAGTGTGAAGTGTACGGAAGTACACTTAACCATAAAGCATGGACTGTGACGGCTAGGAAAGTGCTGCCATGACTATGACTTGCCCAAGGAGGTCATTAAGAACATTGGCACAGTGGAAGCTTGGAGGAAAAGTCTGATAATAACTCACGAGATCCTTCAACCTGTAACCTGGCCACAGAGGAAGATGAGCCAGGACTGGGTCTTGAATGATTTGTTTTAATCACCATCAAAGCATGTGCTGATGGTCATTGAAGTGTTATTAGTAGATTATATGTTACACTGCATTTTCCTCATGTCATTATTCTGATGATAATGTATTCAACCAATGGGGATCATTTATAATGTTTTCATTGTTAACTTTATTGTAGTCTTCATATTTAACACTTCTGCGGTCTTTGGAAACGGACCCGCATCCAACCTGAAAGTGTTCAACCAGTTCTTTAGACTCGGATCCACGTCCAAACAAAGGAAGTATTCACCATAAATCAGACATTTCGTCTAGCATCCTGAAATTTGTTCTGATGTTAGCCTGACTGAATTTCCAGTTCAATGATAGTATTTTCATTCATTGGAAAATTCGAAAAGTGAAAAAAAAAAACAATGCTTTAAAAAGGTGGTATAAACATTATGTGCTCATTCAACTTACATAACTGCTTTGTGCAATATCACTTTCTATTTTTTTTATTTCATCTTGTTCTGCAAAGTCTCAGTGTTCTAACAGTATAAAAAGAAATCCTCTAAGCCAATTATTTCGGGGTGAAAAATTATCATAACACAAAAAACTCCAGTGCACAGATTTGGTATAAAACATTCTTATGCGCTTTTCAAATTATACTCAGTATAACAATTTTATTTTAGGCAATATCACTTTCTTTTTTCTTTCATCTTATTCCACAAAGTCTCAGCTTTCTAACAGTAAAAAACAAGTCCGCTAATAGAAATATTTAAGGTTAAAAAATTATCGGAAATGAAAAAACTCAAGCGTGTGGCAGGTGAGGAGGAGGAGTGAGATGGGGGGAAAACTGGAGGGTTCTACTGGCAGCAGGGGGGTCGGACCGCGGAAATGTTAATAATTTAGCAACTACTAGTGATATATAAAGATCGATCTCGTGAATTTCAGTAGTAGTAGTAGTAGTTGTTCCCTAGGCAGTCTGGCTGAACAGCCTCGAGCCCCTTGGGAAGGCCACGGCCGAGACCGGGCTTTCCCACAGAGCTCTCAAAGAGTGTATGTTGTGTTGTTGGCGTAGGTGATTGTGTGCAATGCAGTCTTCCATAATGTGCTTAATAGTATGGGGTGCTGTGTTGCATCCTGGACAGGCATCAGTGACAGTCATCCAGCCTCTTCTGGTAGCTTAAGAGGGCTGGATGGTGCCCACGTCTTAGCTTGGCCAGGTGGACCCTGTCCTCACGAGGAAGATAGGATTCAGAAGGGTGGATGTCAGGAGGCTGTGCATGCAGCTGTGTGTTGTCTTTAAGTGATTGAATGGAGCGGCGAGTGATCTGAGTGTGGATATGCTTCTGGAAGCTGGTCTGAGGTGGGCGAGGGGGGAGAGATGACAGTATTTGTGTATGGTATCGTGTGCTGGGTGTTGTTTTGATGTTCCTTTGGTGTGGGTGGATGTGCTGCCATGTACTGTAGTGGATGTTGTGGATTTGTGAAGGCTGCAGCAAGAAACTGGGTGCCTCTCATGTCTAGATGATCCTTGACTTTGAGGACTTTGGTTTCTTGATGTAGGTGGTCTGTGGGTGTAGTAGCTGTGCAGCCTGTGATTATTTTTAGGGCCTTGTTTTGTATGGTCTGTAGAGTGTTGTAGTGTGTTTTGGTGAGGTTAGAAGCCCAGGCAGGGCTTGCATAATTCATCACTGAACGTATGTATTGCAAGAGTTAACCGTTACTCCCAGTCTTTCATGTATGCAACAGGTCAGCTCTGGAACTGTCTCCCTCTGTCTGTATTTCCTGCTGCCTATGATCTCCAGTCTTTCATACGCAGTGTGTCCAGGCATCTCAAAATGATCGGATCTTGAATTTGGCTCTCTATTGTATTTTGTTTTTCTCTTGGAGGGAACTGTTACTGCGGGCTCATGGCCTTTGGTTCCTTCTTCCTCGCATAAAAAAAAAAAAAAAAGTGACCTCAAAGCATTGAGTCTTGGTGTTATTTTATTTTTAATGTTTGTGATGTGTTATTTAAATGACACTGATGTATTGTATGTTACACCAAGGATTTTGTGTGTGTGTGTGTGTGGTAGGGGAGTGTTGTTTAAGGTGAGGTGTGGGATGTGACTGTGTTCTGCTGTCCAGTTTGTGAGAAGAGTCACTGTAGATTTGGCTGGGGCTATTTTGAGCCTGTTTGTGGTGAATCATTCGTGTAGTGTGTTGAGGTAAGGTTGAATGGTGTATGCAGCTGTGTTTGCATTTTGGTGCGTACATGTAAGTGTTATATCATCTGCATAGGAAGCTATGTGTATCTGTGGTGTGTGGGGTGTGGGTACGTCGTGCATGTATAGATTATAGAGTGTAGGGGACAAAACAGATCCTTGGGGGACGCCGTTTGTGAAGTTTCTGATGTTAGAAGACTGACCGACAAATGCTACGTGTGCACATCTGCCTGCTAAGTAGTTTGCCAGCCATCTTTTTGTGTTATTGTGCATGTTTGTGTTGAATATTTTGTTTGTGAGGTTGTGGCGGGGGATGGCATCAAAAGCTTTGCTAATGTCTAGTGTGACTGTGACTATGAGTGTTCTGTGTGGTGGCCTGGCTGAATTTATGCCATCGAAAACTCTCTGTGTAAGGTCTGTTTGTGGTGTGTAGTGGCCTAAAGTCATGTTGTGACTGGGCTAGGGGAATGTGAGGTGTGACTAGTTGTAGTATCAGTCGTTCAGTGACTTTAGAGGGGGTGCAGAGGAGTGTGATGGGGTGATGTGAGGAGGGTAACGTGAGGTCTTTATTGGGTTTAGGGATAGTGATGATATTGCCATGCTTCCAGATGTTGGGTATTATGTTGTGTGAGTAGCTGTAGTTTCATATGTTGGTGAATGCTTGTATGCCTTGTGGTCCTAGGTGTTTAAGGTGAATGTTGCTTATGTAGTCTGGTCCACAGGCAGATGAGTGCTTGAGATTGTTAATGATGTGCTTCGTCTGGTTGTAAGTGAAAGGTGCATAGTCTGGGTCTGTGGGGAACTGTCTCTTACGTCTGATGATACGTCGGTCTTCGGGATGGGGGGTTAGATGGCTGACTTGTGAAAAGTGATTGATGAGAGTGTTTGCTTGTTGTTTGTTTGAGGGTATGGTGTCTGTTGTTGTGATGGCAGCGTGTGAGTGTGTGGTGTTACTTTTGGTAAGTGTGATGCTGTTTAGTGTTTTGTAGAGTTTGCTGATGTTTGTTTTGTGGTCAAGTGTTTGGAGGTAATTTTTCCAGTTTAGTGTTTGCTGTTCTGATATTTTACTGTTTATCTGAGTGTTGAGTTCTTGTATTTGTTGTATGGTGTCTTGTGTATGGGGTGTTGGGGAGTGTCGCAGTGTGTCCCATTGTCTGATGAGGCCTTGAATTTCTGGTGTTAAGTTGGGGTTGTGTCTCTTTCTGTTGCCTCTAGGGATGTGTCTTATGTCTGCGTTTTGTATGATTGTATTGAAAGTGTGCACAGCGGTGTTTATGTTTGTGATGGGTGTACTGTTTAGTGTTTCGAAATGTTGTTGTTTCATTTACAAAGGCCTCCCAGTTGGCTCTCTTATAATTAGTGTATGTGTGTTTGTGGCCAGCTGGGGTGATTCTGGTTTTGGTAGTGATGATGATTGGGAGGTGATCAGAACCTAGTGTTTTGACCACTCTCCATGATGTAGTGGGAGCGAGGTTTGGGGAGCAGAAGGTGATGTCTGGAGATGATGGGAGGAGGGCTTGGTGTGGGATTTGGGTATGTTGGTCTAGACTGTTTAGTGTGAAAAGATGATCTGTCTGGGATTGTAGTACTAGCCCTCTGTCTGTGTCAGGCTTGTTGACATGCCAGGCCGACGACTTGGCGTTGAAATCACCACCCAGGATGATGTTGGGTATGACAGTGATGTGGTGTATCTGTTGAAAGTAATTGTGTGGTACTGTGGGGGACGACTGGAGGGGAATGTATGTGTTAGTGATTGATATGTGTGGTTTGTTACCAGTGCGTATTTTAATTGATTGTATTTCTGTTGTGGTGTCATGTGGGGGGAGAAGTGGCTTTGTGTGTGCACTGGTATCTGCAGAGTTGATGGATTTGTGTACCAGGGTGATGAGTCCACCGCCACCGCCGTCGGCCCGGTCTTGTCGAATGGTGGTGAAGTTATGAAATGTCGGTGTTTTCTGTGCTCTGTGTAGTTTTGTTTCTTGTAAGATGGCAATGTGTATGTTCTGTTGTTTGATGAATTGTGTGAGTTCATGTATTTTTGTGTTTATGCCATCTATGTTTAACTGAAGGATGTTTATGTTGTGTGTACGATGTGTGTCGGCTGCTGCAGCACGGAGGGGAGGTGGTGTGGGTGGAGGGGAAGGGGTAGGAGGAGGCTGTGATGGAGGTAAGGGTTGATGTGGATTAGGATGGGTTGGAATGGGAGGAGTTGGGGGACTGGATGGTGTGGGAAGAGTCAGTGGGTTTGGCTGTGGAGGTGTGAAGGAAGTAGGAGTAGGATTGGATGGGGGGTTGATGGGTGGGGGGAAGGAGCATAAGGAGCCAGTCCAGGTGTTTGTGTAATGTTTTCTGGATGCAAGTGTTGTGCAGGTGTAATGGGTCCAGTTCTTGCAGGAGTTGCACTGAATTTAACTCTTTGTCTGTCGGCTCGACGTGATAGGTTTTGAGCATGTTGGACATATGTATATGTTGGTGGGTCTTGGATTGCTCTCAATGTCCCTGGCTAGAAGTCGTCGAGAAATGACAGCCGGGGAGTCATTTCTCGGTGTAGAAAAAACGGTGTTGTTGTGTGTGTGTTGGGAGATGTGGTACTTGCCCGGGTGACCGAAGCCACTCCCAGGTACTCGAGCCCCGTAAGGGGCCGGGGGGGTTTGCGTTGGTTTGGCCCCCATGCTGTCCTCCTCTTCAACAGCCTCTGGGGGGTAGACCCGCGATGAAGACGCCACCGCTCCAGGTCTGAATTTCAGTTTGCATGAGTTGGTAATTCTGGGAAGTGGTGGTGGTAACTATGATGACGATGGTAGTGGTGACAGCTGTGGGGGTGCTGGTGGTGGTGATGGTAGCTGTAATGATGATAGTGGTGGTGGTGGTGGTAGGAGCTATTGTGGTGGTGGTGGTAGTGGTGGAGTAGCAGTGATGATGTAGGTGGTAATGGTAATTGTGATGGCTGTTGTGGTAGCTGTGATCATGATGATGGTGGTGGTAGTTGAGTATGGTGATGGTGGTGGTAGTTGAGTATGAAGGAGGTGGTGGCTTGTGGTGGTGGTGGTGGCAGTAGCTGTGATGGTGATGGTGGAAGCTGTGTGGTGGTGGTGGTAGTAGTAGCTGTGATGCTGATGGTGGTGGTGGTGGTAGCTGTGGCTGTGGTAATGATGGTAGGTGTAATCATGATGATGGTGTTGCTAGCCGTGGTGGTGGTGGTGGTGGGGGTTTTGGTGGTGAAGGTAACTGTAGTGGTATTTTATTATTTGTTTTAGTTTTATGCTGTGTCCTCTTTTTTCGATAAAGGCTAAGGCGTTGCCTCTTGGTGGAGGGCTTTGGTTTGGAACATGTATTATTTTATGACTGGATGCCCTTCCTAATGTCACCATTGACGGTTGGGTGGACACGACCCTCCGACCACAGTTCTAGCCTAGAGAGCCACGGCTGGTACAATGAGAGCGCTACCTCTCCCAGCAGGGCAACAACTTGGGCGGGGCGCCAACACTCCACCCATTGGTCTCGAGTTAGGCACTCTACCACTGAGCTACCCTGCCCCAATCTCTCTCTCTCTCTCTCTCTACATATACTGTATATTCACACACACACACACACACACACACATATATATATATATATATATATATATATATATATATATATATATATATGTCACGGGGGGATGTGAGTTTAAAATTATGAATGCTTTAAATGTTATATGTTTGGAAAATATGGACAAAGAATTGACTAGTAAAATAAAGCAGTAAGTTTTACTTTATTCCGGCTTACTTAACCGATTCTCTAAGGATGAGAATTTATAAACTTTCTCAACAGTACACAGCAGAGACTAATTACTCACGAGTGCTGTTTGTAGTACTGTTAGCCTCTCGAGAAAGTGACTCCACCCCTGACAATCAATAACTAAAGCTAATAGTAATAAACAGGTTCTTGCCAGTGCATTAACTCCTGGCTGGCACAACGGATTTAAACTTAATACAAAAGGGCTGGCCTAAGTACCAGTTATGAATAATGTAAAGCGTTTGTGCGAACTAGGAGTGGCAACTAAAATAAGCTTAATATGGAGAAATAAAACACGATTTTAATTACATTAAGCTCAAAGAAAAGAACTATAAATTTATTGATTACACTGAATTAATTTTACGTTACATGAGTCTCAAAATGAATTCAAAATAACAAGGGAAATACACTCGCTCACTCAAAAGCTAAACTTAAACCTAGGAAAAACGAAAAGAAATACTGGTCAGTAGAGGGGGCTAAGCAGAATGACTGGGTGCCGGTACGTAGGACGGACGCTGCAATACGCTAAACCTCTTCGCCAATTCACCGTCTAGGTGGAGATTTCAGGAACTCGCTGTACAACAGCGGCGCTGCTCCACGCTGGGCACACGAACCTGCTCTCACGATGATCAAAACCTGACAGAGGGCGAGGGCTGGCCGTGCTTGCTTCAATGGTCAACGGAAAGAAAGTGAGCGATATACGCTCACAATATATCACTCAGTGAAGGTGCTAATGTCTCCCACAAGGATGATCACTTATGAAACAGTGAAAAAATGTTCTGAAAACCGTCCCAATTGAGTGAATCCTAGGACGGTTGAACTGAGTGATACACAGTGGGAATTCCACTAGGATTCGCGTTTTTCACGCTGAAAGAAAATGTCACGAACCTACAAATACGCTCTCGCAAATTCGTGACAATATATATATATATATATATATATATATATATATATATACCTTTTGTAAAGGGTAATCGACTTTATCGTCTCGGACGGGTGTGATCTAGCCTTCAATATCTGCCTCGAGAGTTCTTACCATAGATTAATTTATCATAATTAGTAAAAACAAACTGAAATTGTTCAAATAAAAATGATTGCATGGAATTAAAGTGGGACTGAAATATAAAAATAATAAAGTTAGAATGATGGAGAGTGAACATTAATAGAATATTATAAAGCTGGTTGGAAATGGATTAGGCTAGATTAAAGTTAAAGGTAGATTTAAAATATATAAATGGAAAATTCCAGTTGATGACTGAATCACCATAATAATAATAATCGACACCACCATCATTAGTATCAAGAAATACCATCGTACTGATTTTACTCTTACGTATGGAAAAGGAATAGAGGTATAAAAGAAGCAAAGAAACTGGGGTGTCAGGAGGTTGAGGGAGGTGAGTGGGTGAGGGTCTGACATAAAGTGAGAGCCTGGTGAACAAGAGAACCTGGCATGAGTGATGGAGGAAGCTTTTTTCAGGAACACCACTGATATTGGCCATCACGCACACACGCATTGCCTTTCTTCCCACACTACTTCTGCCTTTTTCTTTCCTCATCCATTACATTATCTCTCATTCTTCTTTCTTTCCATATATTTCTTCTTCCACTCCTGTTTTTCTACTTTTTCTCTCTTCTCCCCATCTATTCCAAGCATCACACACACACACACACACACACACACACAACTGGTGGCGCGGTTGATAGAGTGCCGGATTCCCAATCAAAATGACCCAAGTTTGAGCCAGCACTGGACCGCGTTGCTGTCGCTCACACTCCACATTCACTCCCATTCTCCCTCATACTCAGACACCCAAACCTAAATTCCCAAACTCACACTCCCCTACTCGCCCCCTCCACACCCATGCCCCACCCTCTGCTTTTCACACCCACACTCCAATATTCATTCTTTATACTCACACTGCCACATCCACCCACAGCCACACTCACACTCTCTACCTCTCACATTCTCACACCCATGCTTCTCCTCACTCCTACATCCATCCTATCACCGACACCCTTCCACACCCCCTTTCCTCCGTACCCACACCCTCACACCCATCGTTGTATCCTTTCCCTCCTACTCTCACACTCATTCTCCTTTACACTCACCTCCCCACACCTCACAGTCCTCATACAATGTTTCTCTCTCATTCACATTCCGACACTCGCCGTCTCACACCCTCCCACTCCCACCTTCCCTTACTTTCCCTCCCATACCTCACTCACCTTCACACCCTCCCACTCCCACCTTCCCTTACTTTCCCTCCCATACCTCACTCACCTTCACACCCTCCCACTCCCACCTTCCCTTACTTTCCCTCCCATACCTCACTCACCTTCACACCCTCCCTTCGACGCCATATCCGGGATGACGCACACAACTAAATTCATACCAGGTTCCCACTCACATTGTTTCATGCCTGTCGCCCTCTTCCCCCTCACACACATGACCTCTCACTCTTCACATCTCTTATACTTTACAATTTATACCAAGTACATCAAATTTCATAGGTCACATCTCCCACTACATGAACGTCTTTCTTGATACCTCACACATCTTTATCTACAGCATCACACACCTCACACCATACAATCCTCAAACCTCACAGATCTCACATACCTCATTCTATCTACACCTCTTTCCTCTCTACGTCTGTAATGCAGGAGTTAACTAGTAATTTTATCTTTGAATCTGTCTTCCTCAGCCCGCTTTCACTACTGCTTATGACCATGAGTCTTTCAGGCTCAAAATATAAACATCTCGATATGCAGGACTTTGACTTGGGATATTTCTTAGTTCAATTTTCTTTGTTTTACAGTTTTCCTTTTCCTTGTAAAGGACAAAAATTGCTCCTGCCAGCCTTGTTATTCTTTCACTTTGCGTAACTATAAAACACACACACACACACACACACACACACACACACACACACACACACAAGGATATGTACGATAAATATGGTTTAAGACACGGTACAGTACGAGCTTGACTCATTCCTGTAAAGATACAATTAGGTAAGAACAATTAGGTAAGAACACACACACACACACAACTCCCAACAAGCACGTCACACCCACGTTACACTTAACGCCCTCCCATGCATCACCATATCCACACACCGCCACACCTCTCATGCACCGCTACATCTCCCATTTACCATCATACCTCCCATGAACCCCTTTTTATCCCTGACAATATGACGAAAGAGTTTCTTCAGCATTTTTACTATCATGACATCTTTTAAGTTTTTTTTTTTTTTTAATCCGACGTGACCACTTTATTTACATTAACAAAAAGCCATTGTGGTTAAAACATTCATTTTACTTCTACAGTATGATACCCTGACTAATCCATCCTACAACTATGCACAAACATGAAACATATGCCGTATTTTATTCCTGGTCTCTCTCACACTTTCGTACTGAGTCTTCCTCTCTTTAAGCACCACACCAGGCTACCATCCCTTCCCTTCAGTTTCCCTTCCTTTAACTCACTTCCTTTCTCTACTCCTTCCCATTGCTTTTCCTTCCTCTCCCCCTCTCTATACCTCACTTCCAGACTCTCATAATTCTCCTCTCTTTTCTTTCTCTCCCCTCTCCCTCTAAATATCGGCCACCCATCCTCCCAACATTGTTCTCCCTCTCAGCCCTCTCCCCTCCTGCATGACACCCCTTGCATGATCCCCTACTGCATAAGTCACATGCGTACTCTCGCCACTCCATCTCTTCCTGTCCCCCTGTATTTTCTCTCTCTCCCTCTCTCTCTCTCTCTCTCTGTCTCTCTCTCTCTCTCTCTCTCTCCCTTTTATCCTCGCATCACTCTCACTCTTTTCTCTCCCTCCCACAGACCCTCTCTTATTTTCCTTCCTCATGTCTTTTCTTCTCCCTCTCCTTGTGTCACTCCTCCCACTTCAGCCTCTCTGTCCCTCTTCTTAGTCCATTCTCATCCTCCCCCTCCCAGTCTCTCTCTTTGCCTTCCCTCTTTCTTCTTCTCTCTCTTCTATTCCCCCTACCTTCTCTCCTCTTCCTCCATGTTTGTTCTTTATAAGCAACATGTTTTTTTTTTTTTTTACTTTTTTCTGTCGACTTTTTTCCCGGATGGTCTAAACTCTAGTGGTATTAAGGACGGCTTTCGTCATTTGTTGCCTTTTTCCCACAAGGTATTTTGTTTCCTGTTATCTGTACTTTACTCCTTGGACTCCCTGTGTACGCCTACATTTCTTGCATATTCATCTTTCTCCTCTCTCCCCCTGCCCCCTCGCTTCCAGTCTCTCCTCTTTACCCCCTACATCCTCCCTCTCTATCTCTCTCCAACAGATCCTATTCCTGCCTTCTTTCTCTCCCTTTCACAGCACCTCATAAAATCTCTCCCTCCCTTTCCCTCTCCCTCGTTTGTCAGTCCTCCGTTCTCTCCCTCCCTCCCTTTTTCCTGCAATCCCTCACATTTCCTTTCCTTCCCACAGTCCTCCTCCTCTCCTCCTGTCATTCACCTCCATTGCGAAATTCACACCACTAAATTCCACAACCCCAACCCCCCGACCACATCCGCCATCCCCTGACACAACCTTAAAACCCTATTATACACTCATAGCTCCATTCCCTACACTCTCACAGCCCACCCACGCCCCTCCACACTCTTACCACACCCACACAAATCTACTACACCCCCACATGCCTCTACCATACGCATCACTTAAAACCCACACCCCTACTACACCTTCATACAACCTTACCACACATCCACACACCCTTACTCTGCCTCTACCACACTCCCTTACACCCGTAAAACACACACCCACATCCCTACCACACCTCTTGATCGCAGCCCCAAACCTCTTTCACACACCTCCGAGTCCTCATGTCCCTCCACATACCCCTACCACACATCTTTACCACACATCCTCTTCTCACCGTTCATCTCCCATTCATCCTCCTCTCCATCTCTTGCATAACTCAGACCCCCACACCACCTTATAGCGCCTCCAACTACCACCCTATTTCCCCACACCCCTGCCACATATCCACAACTTCAGTCACACATCACTACTGCATTCCCATTTCCGATAACAATACCCCCATCAAACCCTCATACCTTTCAGATCACACCCCGATGATACACCCCGACATCCTACCACATCCCTACACTGTCGGCCACACATTCATCAAACGTTCACACCTTTCTACCCACGCCTCCGTCCTCACACCCACACTCATTACCACATACACCAGCCACATTTACTCACCTCCTACCACCCACACCCACACGCCTCTACCACACCCGTGCACTCCAACCACACCCACACATCTACATATCACATCCACACACACCCGACCACACCAATGCGCCCAACCACACCCACACACCCCTACCACGCTCACATACCTCAACCACCCCCACACACCTCTACCACGCCCACACACTCAACCACACCCACACACTCAACCACACCCACACACTCAACCACACCAACATACCATTACCATACCTACGCACTTGAAGCATACCCATACATCTCTATCAAACTCACACATACCCAACCACAGCCACACATACCACACCACACCCACACACCCCTACTGCACCCTCACTCCCATACCACACCCATTCATACCCAGCCACACCCAAACACCAAGTCACACCCACACACCCCTATCATACCCACACATTCCTGCCACACCAGCACACCCCTACCATACTCACACATAACAATCTCACTCAACCACATCAGCGCACTTAATCCACACTTACGCACCCAACCACACCCACACACCCAGCCACACTGCACACTCCAACCTCATCCACACACCCCAACCAAACCCACACATACCCAGCCACACCCACACATCCCTAATAAACCCACACACCCCTAGCACACACACTTCTCTCACACACTCACATACCTACGTCGGACTGTGTCAATGCTCCGACAGTCCCTCACAGTGAAACCATTGAAACCCCCGTGAACAATGGCGTCAGCTCCCCCTCGCCTGGAACCAGCACTTGACGGGCATCTGGAACCTATAATTTCTGACACCGGGATAGAAACTTTATTACATAACACAAGAGGGACGGCGTGAATACAAGGAAAGCATGACTGGTTGGCTTCCTGGCTTGTGAGTTCCGCGTCGACCATTAACGATATTGCCATTCTTTCACTCTGTTGGTAGAGTCTGGCCAGCCTTGGTGCTATTGATTCCATCCATTTGCTTTTGCATGGTAGGTGTGATTAAACATATAGTTCCGCTCGTGATCTTTTTTAAGCTACTTTCCAGAGAGTACATTGACTGTATACATTCTGCGTGAGTGAATTTTCAGGAATCAAGATCACTCCACAGAATATATTCTTCACGGTAGCCGCGTCATGAAGCGGCTTTGAAGGTGAAATTTGTGTTTGCTATCTGTAAAAACACGACCGTCGTTGGCTCATAGCCAGTGGCTCCAAACTTCATCAGTGCCTGTGCCTAAAGGGAAAGAGTCACGCGCCATCTGATTATCTAGATCCACTGGCGAGAGACTCATAGTGTCTCAAAGTTCGAATTACTTACTATGTACTCTCCAATCTCTGCTAATGCGTGTTTATGTTTACTGATGTCCGTCAGTGAATACGAAAAGATGTTATGTAATATTATACACATTTTCAAAATTTGAGGCACGATCTGCTTCTCTTATGGTTGATAGAGACGACAAGAATGATATTAACCTGAGCAGTAATTAAGCCGAGTGGGAGAGGTGTCATGTCATCACCAGCTTCATATTCCACACTAAAGTGAATCATCTCGTGTGCTGAGGTCTATCTATCTATCTATTGCCAGACGCTGAGGTGCAGAGGGAAATTTAGTGATGTTGTGTCTGCATTGCACTTGAGGTGTTAGCAGCACTAGGCGAAACGGCATCACTGATCATGTATGACTATTCATTTCATACTTCTGCGTCTCTGCATGTCATATCTCTCTACACTCTTTTGATTTCTTGGGTAGTGACTTTAGCGATGTGTTAGAGATTTTCTTGGACTCTGCAGTATGAGATGTGGTATGCTATTACCGTACGCAGCTGGAATAGACTGGTCCGTTTCACTCTCTCTCTCTCTCTCTCTCTCTCTCTCTCTCTCAGGGGTACGACCTTTTGGGAGCCCAAATAAAGAACATCACTTGTCCGGCATTTGGTCATGTTCAGAGAGCATGCACTGAAAGAACGGAATCGATTTTGTCAAACACTATACCGGCTAAAGCCATGTTGCGAGTCATAGAGTAACACGTTTGATTCTGAATGATCTACAACCCTATCTGCACCTCCGCCTTCCAATACTTTTCCTACTATAGATGTAAAAGAGAGAGAGAGAGAGAGAGAGAGAGAGAGAGAAATACGGAGGAAGGTCTCTCCCTACCTTCCCCTCATACAAAAGTTCTCCCTCCAGCAGCTACCATCAGTGTCATACCTTATGTGTGTGCATTTGTACTATCAGTTCTACCTTTATTTCCTCAGCCCTTCCTAAGTGCTATGGCTTCTGTTATCTCGGAGTTGTAAAATTTTAGTGCCAGTTTGAGATCTCATGTGTAAAGGTGATTTGACACTTGCTCCCCCCCTCTCTCCTTCCCTTCCTCTCTCTCTCTCTCTCACACACACACACACACACACACACACACACACACACACACACACACACACACACACACACACACACACAGTTGCCTTTCATGTCGGTAGCTTGGAATGAAACTGTATAAATAACATACAGGAACCTCCCCACATGTTACTATTTTTTGACTGACACTTTCTTTTTCCTGGCAGTCGTGAACTTTGTGGCGGTGCAGCTAATGTCGTAGGTAAGAAAAAAATATTGTCTATATCCCGTATCAACCAAACTGTCCGCAGATTTGCACCTTCTAACACTCACCCCCAACAGACCAAGGAAATTTTCTCTCCATTGATTACTGGTGTTGTCTTTCTCCTGCACTCCGCCATTTTCCTTCCGGGGGAGAGGGAAGAATGTGAGCGATACCTGTAGAACCAGGTAGTGGAGCCGCCTCATTACCACCATCTTGACTGATAAACTGTAAGTATGTTACAGGACGTTCACACTTTTTCGTAATTTTCACACTGACTTTCCATGCGAGTTGGATGGTGGCTGAGAGGCTGCGGCTCTAAGGGAAGTGGGTAGGCGCAAAGCATAACGGCGCCTCATGTGCAACGTTGAGGAGAACAATATGAGCTTGTTTTTTTTTTTTTTTTTTTTTTATTATAATTACCGTTGCTGTTTTTGTGTTGCTGTTATTGCTGGTTTGTATTATTATTTTTGTAGTGTTATTACACTGTAATTACATACAAGCTATAAGAAGCCTGCGGACGCAAATTTTTCCGTTGTTTTTCTCACACAGTTTCCGTCAGTTCTTTTTACCTGCGGCGAATCTAAAAGCTTTATGATTGGTACACCTGTGGAATTTTTTTTCTCCTCCAAGGAAAGTTCGAATATCTTGTCTGCGAGCGCTCTCAGCGAGTTTCTTATGAAATACAATGTTGTTCAGATTGAAATTTTGAGTTGATTTAACATGTCAACTGTGGCGTCAGCTCAAGCACCAACTGAATATAAAGCAATTTACAATTTCGGCTATAAGGAGGCATTTTAATGAATGTCTTTATAAATGCAAAGTTGCCTTGCTTGATATTTTGGGCTGATATGACATGTCAGACGATGCATCTGCTCATGCATCATCTGATTATTTAGCGGTGTTCATTATTGGCCAGAAGGAGGCATTTTAATAAAGCAATTTCACGTATTCTATGAGTTTCAAAGAGAGAATCATTTACAAACTGACTGCAATAATTTCCCGCAGCTCTATGAAGATAGTTTCATGTTAAGCCCTTCAACAGAGAGAGAGAAATAGAGAGAGAGAGAGAGAGAGAGAGAGAGAGAGAGTTGCAATGTACCTGTACGTACGTGTGTGTGTGTGTGTGTGTGTGTGTGTGTGTGTGTGTGTGTGTGTGTGTGTGTGTGTGTGTGTGTGTGTGTGTGTGTGTACAAAATAATGTTTCCAAGAACATCGCGAAATCAACTAGTAACTACAAGAAAAAAAAAAAAAACTGCTCGTATATAAACAGGTCCCTTTGCTGAATAAATGAACACTTAGGCTGCTACTGCTGCTCTTAAGCCAAATTGAACTGGTGTTAGCTGGAGCAGAATACTAGAGTTGGCCCCACCATGAAAGAATTAAAGATGTATATTGTTAAAAGAAAAGATCAGTGTACACAGCTCTTACTAGGCTAGGTACACGAGGCAGTAATCAGGAAGCTCTAGTTTACCTAAGGGCAAGTAGCATTTTTCAGGCGTGGTGTATGAGTCAGGAAAATACACAATATTGAATGAGATGAACCGATATCAACACAATGCTCTTAGTTTGCTGAGGGGAAATTTAGACAGAAAAAAATGGGAGAGAGAGAGAGAGAGAGAGGGGGGGGGGAAGAATCAACTGACGGGGAATTGCAACAATCATTAACAACTCTCCTATGAGAAAAATTCGTTCTGGGAAGAAAGATATAAAGCAAGTGTAAAGTAAGAAAGAAAGTCACTCGCTCGAAACCAGAAATTGGAAATCATGGCAATACGTAACCCTTTGAAATATGAAATGTCATTTATATTTTAGTTTCCTTACCTTCCAATAGTTTTATTAAATTCAGAAGAGTCTTTTGGAACAGTAGGGATTATAGTAACCTTCAACACATTTACTAACAGAGGTCCTTCCTTATTTGAATTTAATTTTCTTGTGTTCGTGTAAAGTGATGGTTGATGGTTGTCTGAGTGATTCGTTTGAAGTCAAGTCCGGAGTAATTCAAGGTGGTGTTCTATCGCCTTTACTATTTATATTGGTCATTGATTACATTATGAAACGCGTTGGAACAGAAACCGGTGCAGGTATACTTTGGGGAGAGAACAGGAAACTTTTGGATTTAGATTATGCAGATGATATAGTTTTGATTTGTGATGGGCCAGAAGAGATGCAGAGAGTGTTGGACTGTTTGGTGAATGAAGGTCGCAAGGTGGGTTTGGTTATTAATTGTGGAAAAACTGAAATAATCAATATGAATATGGAAAATGCGCAGGAATGTGTAATTGGAGGTATGGTTGTAAAGCAAGTTGATAGGTTTAAATATTTAGGTACTTATTTAGCCAAGGATGGTTCTTTGAACTTTGAATTCGAGGAAAGGTTAAAGAAGGCTAATCAGGCAATGGGAATGCTTAAAAATATTTGGAATAATAACAATTTTTCTGTGCATACAAAAATCAAACTTTATAAGGTAATGGTTAGGAGTATCTTAATTTATGGACACGAGTCTTGGTACAGCACAGTGACTATGGAAAATAAATTCTTGGTGTTTGAAAATAAAGCACTTAGAAGAATATAAGGAGTTAAGTGGTGGGAAAGGATACCAAATAGTAGAATTAGAGAAATAACGGGAGTGCAGCTGATCGATGAATATGTTAGGTTCTCACAATGGAAGTGGCTAGGACATGTGTATAGGATACAGGGAATAGTACGAGGTACACCAGGGTGGGTGGCACTTGGTAGGAGAGGTAGAGGAAGGCCAAAAGAGACGTGGGTGAGGACAATGAGACGGGAAGCTGGAGATGAGTGTTGGGGAGATCTTGAGGAGTTAGCACAAGATAGGATGTGGTGGTGTGAGTTCATCGAGGCCCTATGCATCCCCGAGGGTGCCACAGGAAATGATTGATTGTGTTCTTAAGAATGAAATGAAATATACGTCACTGGACCATTGGGGTTAAAAAAAAGGATGAGGAATAGAAAAAATAGGAGCTGCCACGACTACGAGAAGAAATATGTAAATAAGTGAAGGGGAAAATAGAACATGGGACTGCGAGAAAAATCGGATTCATCGTTTACATGCTTTAGGAGGAACAAAAAAGCTGAAAAAAGTAAAAGAGAAAAGACAGTAAACTTGATCAAAACAGTTAAATTACTGGAAATTTTATTAAGCTGCCTTTACTGACGGTCGGTAGAGGCGCCCATCATCCACCCACTGTGTAGTGGTACTCTATTTCGAGGAATCTCTACACTGAGTGGCAGGACAAAAGATTTCCTGTAAACCAAGAAATCTTTTGATACACTGGGTGGTAACTTTATAACCAACAAACCAACCATTACGTGTTCCCTACGTTTCAACAAGTGGCTTAGTGGAGGGTTAGTGCCCTCCCTGGAAAACAACTAACTAAAAATATAAACAAGAAGCCTCTGACTGAGACGGACAAACGGGTGGCGACCAAGATCGGACAAAGGACATGGTTAGGACAGTGACAACGAATGTAAGGGTTGCGAATGATGAGATGAAAGAGAGAGAGATTGTCTAAGTGCTTCAGGGTGCAAAAGTGAACATATGTGTATTAACGGAGATCAAATGGAGAGACAAGAGTGTGAGAGAGTGGGAGTATGGATGGGGTACAATATTTATGCGCGGGAGTACGCGATAATGAGAAGGCAAAAGAGGGTATATGTATTGTTGTGTGCAAGAGATGGAAGGAGAATATAAGAGATTATGGATCAGTGGTTCAAGGAATGTGTCGGTAAGACTGAAAGTAAGATTACAAACATGGGCGATTGCGTGTGTGTATGCGCAAACACAAGATCGTTCATGGTGAGTGAAAGAAGAGCTCTTGGCAAATGTGGAAGCTTGCATGGAAAAATTTTAGAGGAATGAGAGAATGTTAATGACTGCAGATATGAATGCAAAAGTAGGAAATGTGAAAGTCGATGGAGTAGTTGGTGTGTGGGGTGTGCCTGCTGAAGTAGATGAAAATGGCAGTGCTCTAGTGAATATTTGTGCAAGGAGGCTGTTGGTGATAGCCAATACCCTCTTTAGGCAAGATATAATCCACAGGCATACGTGGCCAGTAATGAGAAGGGCAGGTGGAGAATTGAGTGAATGGAAGACAATGTTTGACTGTATATGTATGAATGACAGAATGAGAAGGTATGTAATGGATGCAAGAGCATACAAAGGTTTAGAAGAGTGGACTACCAGACCACCACTTGGTGTTGGCGAAAGCCAAGGTTCAAGTGCGATGGAGGAATAGAAGGAGGGAAGGACAGGAAGAAGTATTTCATACAACGAGGGTAGAAAGGTTGCAAGAGGATGAAAAAAGGAAGAATAAAAGAGAGAACTACATGGGCGAATGGGTAAATATGATTTGGAGCAGTTGGGGAAAGGTCGAAGAAATCTGTGCAGGATGTGAATTGGTGTGTGGGGTGAAGAGAAGATGTAAAGGGGGTGAAAGGAACAGTATGGTGGAATGAAGAGGTGAGACAAACTATGGCACAAAAGAAGACAGCACATAGTGAGTGGATGGGAAACAGGGACATGGAAGAAGTTGAGAGATGGAAGAGAAAGTTATATGTAGAGATGGAGAGACAGTTAAAAAGATTAGTAAGAGAGAGTAAGAAGAGAATGGATGATGACTTTGGAAGAAATCTAAGTATAAAGTGGAGGGAATGAAAGAAAATGTTCTGGAAGGAGGTAAAGAGAGTTAGACAGGGTGAAAGAGAAGTTAGTAGAGGAGTGAAAGATAAAAATGATAGATAGTGAGAAGATGGAGAGAAAACTTTAAGGAACTGTTAAACATAGAGACTGAAAGTAATGCGAGTATAAGTGGCTTGGGAATGACTGGGAGGAGGGAGATGAGAAGGGAGGAAAAGATCAGTAGGATGGAAGTAGTGGAAGCAATGAAGAAAGTCAAAATGGGGAAGGCCCCAGGAACTGATGGCGGGTATTGCTGAATGCTGAAGCATGGGAAAGTGATAGTAATAGAATGGTTATGGAAGATGTGGTGATTGGTCTGGGAAGAAGGTAAAGTCCCGGAGGATTGGAAGTCAGGTGTAATTATTCCCCTGTACAAAGGAAAAGGGGAAAAAGAAGTGTTTGGTATTCATAGGGGCGTTTTTCTTCTTACTGTAGTGTAACAGGAAAAGTATATGGTAGGATATTTAATGACAGAGTCAGGAAAATAACGGGGAGGTTATAGAAAGGGAAGAGGTTGTGAAGATCAGATAATTTATCATTCGGTCTTTAGTGGAAAAGTTTCCAAGGAAGGGAAAGAAATTGCATGTGGCCTTCATGGATCTGGAGAAAGCATATGACAGAGTGGATGGGCAAGGGATGTGGAAAATGTTGATAATATAATGGAGTAAGATGCAATGCGCTGATGGAGTGAGATGCAATGCGCTGATGAACGAGAGATTGAATTAGCAAGAGCTGCGTACTGGAGTTTGAATTCAGAAGTAAGAAGGTTAGCTAGGAGAGATAAAAGAAGATGTGTGGATGAAAAGGTTGCAGAGACTGAAATCTTAATAAACAAAAATGATGGACAGAGTCAAAGAATAGCATATGAATCGATTAGAGAATTGAGTGGTAATGCAGGTAAACGCAAGGAAATACCAGTTAGAGACAGGGAAGGAATTTTATTGACCAAACATGGAGATATTAAAAATAGATGGAAAGAGCATTTTGAGACAGTTCTTAATAGACCAATACCACCAGAAGAGGATATACCGTCTGCTCAGGAAGATTTAAATATAGAAACAGGAGAGTTGAGGCTTGCAGAAGTGGAGAAAGCAGTAAAACAGTTAAAGAATAATAAGGCACCAGGGAGGATGGTTTATTTCCGGAAATGTTTAAAGTGGAGGGGGATAGATTAATAATGATCTTGATCAAGCTATTCAATAAGATATGGGTGACGGGGTTACTACCATCAGTTTGGAAGAATGGTGTAATTGTTAAAGTTCCGAAGAAGGGAGACCTGAGTGAATATGGTAATTGGAGGGGAATCTCTTTGTCACCGATAGCTTTGAAAGTTTTCAGTAGAGTGTTGTTAAATAGGTTGGAGCCGGTGGTTGAGGGTATTCTGAGGGATGAACAGGCTGGTTTTAGAAAGGGACGTGGTTGCAATGATCAGATCTTTATAGTTAGGCATTTGATGCAGCAAGTTAATGAAATGAGAGTACCGTTAAGTCTTTGTTTTGTTGATTTTGAAAAGGCTTTTGATAGTGTTTCGAGAGAGACTATGGGGAAGATCATGAGACATTATGGAATACCAGAGGAGTTTGTGAGGGTCATTATGAACATGCATGAGGACACATTTTGTAAGGTGATGGTTGATGGTTGTCTGAGTGATTCGTTTGAAGTCAAGTCCGGAGTAATTCAAGGTGGTGTTCTATCGCCTTTACTATTTATATTGGTCATCGATTACATTATGAAACGCGTTGGAACAGAAACCGGTGCAGGTATACTTTGGGGAGAGAACAGGAAACTTTTGGATTTAGATTATGCAGATGATATAGTTTTGATTTGTGATGGGCCAGAAGAGATGCAGAGAGTGTTGGACTGTTTGGTGAGTGAAGGTCGCAAGGTGGGTTTGGTTATTAATTGTGGAAAAACTGAAATAATCAATATGAATATGGAAAATGCGCAGGAATGTGTAATTGGAGGTATGGTTGTAAAGCAAGTTGATAGGTTTAAATATTTAGGTACTTATTTAGCCAAGGATGGTTCTTTGAACTTTGAATTCGAGGAAAGGTTAAAGAAGGCTAATCAGGCAATGGGAATGCTTAAAAATATTTGGAATAATAACAATTTTTCTGTGCATACAAAAATCAAACTTTATAAGGTAATGGTTAGGAGTATCTTAATTTATGGACACGAGTCTTGGTACAGCACAGTGACTATGGAAAATAAATTCTTGGTGTTTGAAAATAAAGCACTTAGAAGAATATTAGGAGTTAAGTCGTAGGAAAGGATACCAAATAGTAGAATTAGAGAAATAACGGGAGTGCAGCCGATCGATGAATATGTTAGATTCTCACGATGGAAGTGGCTAGGACATGTGTATAGGAGACAGCGAATAGTACGAGGTACACCAGGGTGGGTGGCACTTGGTAGGAGAGGTAGAGGAAGGCCAAAAGATACGTGGGTGAGGACAATGAGGCGGGAAGCTGGAGATGAGTGTTGGGGAGATCTTGAGGAGTTAGCACAAGATAGGATGTGGTGGTGTGAGTTCATCGAGGCCCTATGCATCCCCGAGGGTGCCACAGGAAATGATTGATTGATAATGGAGTAAATGGGAAGTCATTAAGTGCCGCGAAGAGTATGTATGAGGATACTAAGGCTGTATTGCATGTGGATAGTGAACTGAGTTAATATCTCTATCTGAATGTTGGGGATGTGTCATGTCTCCATGGTTGTTCAATCTGTATATGAATGGTGTTATAAAAGAAGTACAAAGTGGGGCAGTGAATGTTGGAGCAGCTCTAATGAAAGAGGGAAGCGTCTGGAGATTTCCTGTACTGTTGTCTGTGGATGATACTGTCTTAAGTGAAGACGAAGGGGAACTACAAGTCTTAGTGACTCAGTTTGGCAGAGTGTATAAGAAACGAAATCTAAAGGTGAATGTAGGGACGAGTAAAGTTATGGTCTTCGAGAGAAATGAAGTCGCTTAATGTACAGTGAGGTTGAATGATGAGGAAATGGAAAATGTGAGTGCATTTAAGTACTTACTCTAGGTAGTGTGTTGATTAAGGATGGAAGTTTGGAAGATGAAGTGCTTGAAAGGGTGCAACAAGAAAGAAAGGTTACTTGCTCGTTGAAAGCAGTAATAACAAATAGGAAAGCGAGCATGGAAGTAAAAAAGTTCCTCCATGATAATATTCATACAAACTCTAACGTATGGGAGTGAAGCTTGGACATTGCTGGAAGGACACAAGTCAAGAGTGAGAGCAGTGGAAATGAGTTATCTGAAAAGAGCATTTGGAGTTACATGGAGAAACAGGCTGGCAGATGAGGAAGTGAAGGAGTGTTGTGGTGAGGGTGTGGATATGACAGAAAGCGTTAGTACAGTAGAAATACACTGAAGTAACTGGCCATGTGGGGAGCACGGAGAAACAAGAGACTAACGAGGAGAACTTATGGAATGAAGTGGAGGGAGGGAGAGGGAGGGGAAGGGCGAGGATGAGATGGAGGCATGGAATGGAGAGGTATATGAGAGAGGGGTGTGTGAGCCGAAGGAGGGCAGTGAAATGGAGGGGGGGACAGAGCAACGTGGAGGCGATTTGGTTGTGGCCACCCCTTACGGGATTGAGGCATCTGGCAATCGATAGAGAGACTTTATTGACCTTCCACATGACACACCTATATCTCATAAAAATACTGTCGATAATACCACTAGGGTCCTACAAAGTTCCTAAATGAGACAGCCCTTACTTGTATTCAGTACAGACTTTGAGTACTTTGAGTAGGCTACTAGCTTCGAAGTGATGAATTGTGAAAGAGCATGGCACACAGGAAAATGATGGGCCTCAGGGAACGGATAATCAAGTCTTTCCCAGAGTCGGACATATGAAAAATATTAAATGGAAACTAATTGGAATCAAGGAGAAAATCAGAAACTGATAGGAAAACGATTAAAAGCAGAAAAAAATTAAAGACGGAAAAATGGTCCCAAAGTAACCAAGCTCACAGAGTAGAGGGAAAAGAATAAAAGACAAAAAAAATGAAAAGATGCAAAGAAAAATAGAAATAAGAGGAAAGTAACATAACGATCAGGTATAAGAAAAAGAATAAAAAAGCTACACAAAAATAAGAGAGAGAGAGAGAGAGAGAGAGAGAGAGACGTCGATCATCAGCTTATCCTGTTTATTAAGTTGGATAGAATGGAGGCTGCTGATGGATCGGATAAACAAGGTTAACTCTTCAGTCCAATGATGTGTTATGGTGTCTCCATCCTGAACTGCTTATGGAGATGACTGCAACAGTGTGGAGGGATGGGAAGGACAGGAAGAGGGAGGGAGTGGGGAGGGGGAATGGTGGAGATTGAAGAGGAAGGGACAAGGAAGGAATTGTGATTGTATAGTGTGTGTGTGCTAAACTTTATGATATGGTTGTCACGAGTTGGCGTGATTCTCTATCTAAGTAAACTCGTGACATTGAACTTTGTGGGAAACCGTGAATTCTAGTGAATTCCAGTAAGTATCACTCAGTCAACCGCCACGTATTCACCCGATTGGGAGTGTTTTCAGAACATTTTGCACTGTTTCATAAGTGATCGTCCTTGTGCATGACATTAGCGCTTTCGCTGAATGATTTATTATGGGCATGTTTCGCTCACTTCCTTAGCTGTTAGCAGTTAGCGGCTGGCCTCAGTCCTTGTCTCGCTTATTTGAATCAGTCAGGATTAGAGTGCCGTGGGACTAGGTTCGTTGGCCCGGCTTGGAGCAGAGTGTGTACAGTGAGTTCCTGAATCCCCACCTAGGGTGAATTGGCAGGAGGTTTAGCGCATGTGGCAGCGTCCTTCCTCAGCAACGACGCCCAGTTCATCCCGCTTAGCCCACTCTCTGACCAGTATTTCTTTTTGTTTTTCCTAGGCTTAAGAGTTTAGCTTTTGAGCGAGTGAGTGACTGTGTTCTTATTTTGAATTCATTTTGAAACATGTAACGTAAATTTAACTCATTGTAATCAATAAATTAACAGTTCTTTTTCTTGAGCTTAATGTAACGTAAACTCGTGTTTTATTTCTCCACATTAAGCTTATTTCACTTATCGCTCCTAGTTTGCATAAACGCTTTGCATTATTCATAACTGGTACTCAGGCCAGTCCTTTTTATTAACTTAAATCCGTTGTGCAACTTGGAGTTCATGCACCAGCAAGAACCTACTTATCATTCATAGCATTAGTTATTGATTGTCAAGGGTGGAGTCACTTTCTCCAGAGGCTAACAGTACCAATAAACAGCACGTGTGAGTAATTAGTCTCTGCTGTGTACTGTTGAGGAAGTTTATAAATTCTCGTCCTTAGAGAATCGGCGAAGTAAGCCGACATAAAGTAATCGTTGCTTGATTTTCACAAGTCAATTCATTGTCCTGTTCTCAAGTAACATTTTAAAGTATCAAGTATTATTGAATATTATTCTTTAATATTGCATATTCTCAATAACCCCATGACATCTGGCGACCTCATTCCAGGATATTAACTCCTAGCTCTAAAGCTATTCACGAGACAATACTCACTCACTCATACTTAGGTATTTATCATTAAAGTCTATAGGCACTATCTTACTGGTGATTATTAATTCGTTTTTATCAATTTTAAGTAATAGTTTTCACAGTCAGTGTTTTGTTTAATTTTCTTTCTTTACCAGTCTAACTACATAAAACTGGTCACCACTAACCTGTGCCTATATTCTTTATTCTCGATTATTGGCATCTTTCTCTGCAAAATAGCAGTCAGTGCTTAGTCTCTAGTTCACTTAGATTGACTTAGCATCATGTCTAGCAACGTCTATGTACAGGAAGCTAAAGATATGGGGCTACAGACCCCAAAGAAGTAAAGGATTATGTCCTCTCTCGGCTTAGTCATGAGCAGCAACGCGAGAATGATGCTCGTGAAGAGCGTAGAATCCAACGCGAACACAAATGAGAATAACGCGAACACGAGCGAGAACAACGCGAACACGAGCGAGAACAACGCGAACACGAGCGAGAACAACGCGAACACGAGCGAGAACAACGCGAACACGAGCGAGAACAACGCGAACACGAGCGAGAACAACGCAAACACGAGCGAGAACAACGCGAACACGAGCGAGAACAACGTGAACACGAGCAAAAACAACGCGAACTTGAGTTAGAACAATGTGAGAGAGAACATGAATACGAGCATGAACAACGAGAAAGAGAACGAGAACACGAACGTGCCAAGCGAGAGGCACGTGAAAAACATGAACTTGAAATGCTGAAGCTAAAGCGAGATTCTTTGGCTTCAGACACATCTGGTGCAGCTGCCCCAAGCTCCACGAGCGCTATCCCTGCACATATTATGGCGACCCCACACATCAAGCTTCCTCCATACAAGGAAGGCGAGCGAATCGAGCCATACATAGCTCGTTTTGAAGACATGGCTCAGCTTTACCAGCTGGATGATGCAGCAAAGCGGCTCCAGTTCCTTAGCTTGTTTGAGGGCCATGCTCTTGATATTCTCCACAGAATTCGTGGAGATACTCTCAAGTATGAGATGATAAAGGCCGCACTCGTCAAAGCGTACGGTATCACAGTTGACGATGGCAAGAGTCAGTTCATGAGGGCGCGTTTACAGGAAAAAGAGACTGCCGTTCAGTTTCTTGACTGGCTTACTGCTTACTTAGATGAGTGGATGGAGAAGGATGAAACTCCTTCCACGCGTGAGGGGATAATTGACCTTATGCTGCGCATGCAGCTAGAAAAGTTGTGGCCTGCCGAACTTATGGCTCAGCTTAAGATCTGCCAGGTAAGGGATGCCAGACAAATGGTGGAGAAGGCTGATGCATTCTTCACTGCATACGGGTATCAAACTCGCAAGCAGCATAACTGGAACAGGAAAGCTGATAAATCTGGGAAACCATCTCAGACTGAACCCCAGCAACAAGGCCATTCTCAGAATAATGGCCAAGGTCCAAAGCTGCAGAAGAAGTACCAGGGGCAAAACACCCAGAAACCTGAGTGGAAGGGGTACAACAGGTACCCTAACCAGCAGCAGTATCAGCCACGCAACTGTCCGTCGGGACTGTCCTTTTCAGCACCAGCTCAAGTGAATAGGAGGCAAGAGGTGAACGCAGCCTTCATTCCTCACCAGCAGCACGGTGGTCACGTCTCTACCAGTACGGGTACTCCCACACAGTTCTCTAGTCCCACAGCGACAGTGAACACTCTGCCACAGGAGGTCAATGCTCCATCTTCCCCAACAGTGAGTACGACCCCTCAAGTATCTAATTCTCAGGGCACCATGTTTGCCGCATCATTTATTCAGCAGCCTAATCAGTGGCTAACCGCTTCCTCCACAGGCCCTCCCACAGGTGACAGTGCCTTCCTTGTTCAGCCAGGGTTTGTGGGAGACATTCCTGTGAAGGTCCTGAGAGACAATGGATCCTCAGGTTGCTCTGTCATGCAGTGTCTAGTTCGGCCTGAGGAGTATACAGGTCGACAGATCCAAGCTAACCTTATCGATGGATCAGTGAGATCGTTCCCTGAGGCACGTATCCAGGTGGCATCTCCATTTTACACTGGTACGACACTCGCAGTTGTCATGCCAGAACCTTTGTTTGACCTTATCATAGGCAATATTCCCGGTGCCAAGGATAGTTGCACTGAAGATGACGCTACTCAGACTTCGGCTACAGTAACACGAGCCATGGCTGAGGCTCCAGACTGTGTCACCCCAGTGGCCATTGAATCACCGCAAGATCTGATGTGTAACCAAGTTGTTGTTCAAGAACAACATTCTGACCCGACACTTGCTGCCGTGCAAAAGAAACAGAAGGGTAGAGTGATAAGGTATTCACGGGGAGGTCAAGCCAAGTTCCTTCGCAAACAAGGATGGCTGTACCATGAGTCACAAACACCCCAGGGCGAGGTTTGACTGCAGTTCGTCGTCCCCGCAAAGTGCCGCCAAGCAGTGTTAGAATGGGGTCATTGTTCAGCCTCAGGAGGTCACATGGGCAAAAGGAAGACCTAGGGCCATATCTGTGCTGACTTTTTCTGGCCAGGGATGGGACGAGAAGTAGATAGTTTTGTGTGTTCCTGCAATGTGTGTCCACGTACCACTAATCAGGGACATGTCCTTCCTATGCCGTTTGAAACCACACCCAAAATCTCTAAGTCAGTTGAGAGACAGGGCAGTGGTGAAGTGGGTGCAGACCTGACGTCTCACCTGTTGGCCCCACAAAACACAGTATGTCCAGGGCCTGTACATACATATGTACCGTAAGTTAAGGGGGAAGTTCAAGAACCTCGCAGAGACAGTCCGAGGCTGTGTATGAATTACCTTGTGGAACATCTCGAGCTGTGGGCCTCTCAGAGGATTCCCGGAGAATGCACATTATCCACATGAGTGTTCACACCCACGGTGGGTGTTAAAATGTGACCTGCCCGAGATTGCGTAGGGATTCTCAGCTTCCTAATGTTAATCGTAAGTGTAGAGTTAGTTTAACCAGTAAACTGGGTCCCTAGCGAATTGCAGCGTTTGATGTCCTGCACAGATGCCCAGTCTTTTCGCTCTTGACCACGTTCCCTGGTTAATTTTGTGAATTGCAGTGTTTGATGTCCTCCACAGACGCCCAGTCTTTTTGCTAATTAAGTTTAGGGTTTAACCAGTAAACTGGGTTCCATTAGCGAATCGCAGCATTTGATATCCTGCAGAGACGCCCAGTCTTTTCGCTCATGACCACCTTCACTGGTTAATTTTGCAAATTGCAGCATTTGATGTCCTGCACAAATGCCCAGCCCTTTCGCTAATTAGGTATAGAGTTTAACCAGTAAACTGGGTCAGCGTTTGATGTCCTGCAGAGACGCCTTGACTACGTTTCCTGGTTAATAATGTAAATAGTGTACTTTATGTAACATAAGTACTGATTGCTAGGCAGAGGGAGGGAAATGACACTTTTGATGCTCCACCTTGATTGCTTTCGCAGGTGCAGCTGGCGGGTGCAGCATTGCCTTGCGCAACAGTTGATCATCCCTGATGCATGCTGCCGCCTCTTCTATTCTGCCTCGTCGTCATCATTTACTATTAATTTGTATTATGTAATTTTACACGTAGGTACAGTTACACCACAACTGTCACACCTACACCATGTATTACATACATCACACTACATAACAATTAGTTGTTAATATAAATGTAGTGAATTTTTTGCTCGGTTTGACCTGAGTACAGGACTTTTCACTGTCGTCATGGAGTTTTTTCCTCAAGCTTGCATCTATTAACGTAAATATGAGGTTTTTTCACTCACTGGCGACTGTGACTTTCTCCTGTAGCAGGATAGCACACACACACCACAGTGTGAATCTTGTGTGGCTGATTTAGGATTTATATGTATGTAAATTGAATTTTTTTTTTTCCTGAGGAAAAAAAATTGATTTTGATGGGATGTAATGTCACGAATTTAGTGCGATTCTCTATCTAAATAAACTCGTGACATTGAACTTTGTGGGACACCGTGAATTCTAGTGAATTCCCATAAGTATCACTCAGTCAACCGCCACGTATTCACCCGATCAGGAGTGTTTTCAGAACATTTTTCACTGTTTCATAAGTGATCATCCTTGTGCGCGACATTAGTGCTTTCTCTGAATGATTTATTATGGGCATGTTTTGCTCACTTCCTTAGCCGTTAGCAGCTGGCTTCAGTCCTTGCCTCGCTTATTTGAATCAGTCAGGATTAGAGCGCCGTGGGACTAGGTTCGTTGGCCCAGCTTGGAGCAGCGTGTATACAGCAAGTTCCTGAATCCCCACCTAGTGTGAGTCGGCAAGAGGTTTAGTTAGTGTGGCAGCGTCCTTCCTCAGCAACGACGCCCAGTTTATCCCGCTTAGCCCACTCTCTGACCAGTATTTCTTTTTGTTTTTCCTAGGCTTAAGAGTTTAGCTTTTGAGTGAGGGAGTGAATGTGTTCTCCTTATTTTGAATTCATTTTGAAACATGTAACGTAAATTTAACTCATTGTAATCAATAAATTAACAGTTCTTTTTCTTGAGCTTAATGTAATGTAAACTCGTGTATTATTTCTCCACATTAAGCTTATTTAACTTATCGCTCCTGGTTTGCATAAACGCTTTGCATTATTCATAACTGGTACTTAGGCCAGTCCTTTTTATTAACTTAAATCCGTTGTGCAACTTGGAGTTCATGCACCAGCAAGAACCTGCTTATCATTCATAGCATTAGTTATTGATTGTCAGGGGTGGAGTCACTTTCTCCAGAGGCTAACAGTACCAATAAACAGCACATGTGAGTAATTAGTCTCTGCTGTGTACTGTTGAGAAAGTTTATAAATTCTCGTCCTTAGAGAATCGGCGAAGGAAGCTGACATAAAGTAATCATTGCTTGATTTTCACAAGTCAATATATTGTCCTGTTCTCAAGTAACATTTTAAATTATCAAGTATTATTGAATATTATTCTTTAATATTGCATATTCTCAAAAACCCCGTGACAATGGTAGTATTTGATAGACTTAATAGATGGTTTTCTCCATTTAGAGAGCAAGCTGGTAGTCAGGCCGGTAGGGGATGCTTAGAACACATTATCACGCTTAGGCTATTAACAGATATTGCGAGAAGATAGAAGTTAAAATTGTTTGTAACTGTCGTGGATTTTGCACAAGCTTATGATAAAGTGCCAAGAAATGTGTTATTTATATCTTGAAAAGATTAGGATGTGGGATGACGATGTTGATGGTGATAGTTGCAATGTATAGCATAACCAATTGTGTAATTGGTACAACACTTATCACTGCAACAATAGGTGTGAGACAGGGTTCTCCAACTTCTTGCTTGTTATTTGTGATATATGTAAATGACTTAATCAGAATGATTAAAGAAGGTTGTGGCATGGATGGTTTTCTGTCTTGGTTGCACATTTTGGTGTTGATGGATGACACTGTTCTTTTGGCTACGACCAGAAACAACATGCTTAACAAAATTAAGATTTTAAATATGTTTTGTAATTCGCGAGGTATGAAAATAAATGTAGGCAAAACCAAGTTTTTCGTTATAAATGGTAACAATGAGGACAGAGAAACCATTCATATCGATAGTTTGATTGTTGAGCCGTGCCAACATTATGTATATTTAGGGAGCCCTTTCACTGCTGACGGATCCACATCTACTGCCATCAAAGTACATGCAAGAATGAAAATGTGTCATGTTCTCAAATTGTCTCATATGTAAGTAGGAACACCGATATCCCATTTTATGTGAAAAGAAAAGTGTTTAATGCAGCCCTCATGTCGGCTATACCGTACAGTAGCGAGTCTTGGCTGAATGGAGATATAAAACCAATGAATAAACTGTACAACTGGTGTCTGAAGCAACTGTTGGGGGTTCGAAACACTACCTGTAATAGTTTGTGTATGATCGAATTAGGATGCCCGCCGTTACATGCCCTCATTATAGCCAAACAATGTAATTATTAAAAAAAAAAAAAAATATGGAGGGAGAGAAGTTATATGGTGGATGACCCTCTGGCTCATGCCATACGTGTTACGCCTACAGAACTCACACCTCCAGATACTTACAAGGACTCTTAACTGAGGCTATTGATGATATTGATGTTGCTATGAACGATTTGAGGCAAGCTGTAACCAACTCTGATTCCTCAAGAATGCTCCTATATAAAATTGTTAACCCCAGTTATGAAGTTCATGATTTGTATAAAGATAATATTAAAGTAAACGAATTAGAACGCATATCATGGTCAAGAATGCGCCTGAGTGCTCATTCCTTGGTAATTGAGGAGGGGCGCTGGAATAGGCGAGGGAGAGGTCGCTTACCGGTGGAGCAGCGCCTATGTACTTGTGGTCAATTCAGACAGAAAGGCATGTGATAGAAAACTGTCCTAGAATATTAAATGTACGTCAGCAGTATAACATTTCAACACTTGAAAACCTCCTCGTTGAAAGAAGTGATTTTGAAATAGTTTGTAAAATTGTTCATGGATTTTATCCGAATTTAAAAGGTAATTTTTGTTCATCATATATTTTGTAGTGTAACTGTTGTAAATAAGGTTTTATTCAGTACATGTGTATTGTATTTTAATTGGACCATTTTATTATGTTTTTATGTAGAGTTTGTAAAATTGGTCATAGAATTCTATCCGAAATTAAAAAGGTGATTTTTATGTTCGTCATACAGTACTGTAATTGTTGTAAATAAGTTTTATTCATTATATGGGTATTGTATTGAATTGGACCATTTTTTTATGTTTTATGTAATTTTGTGGTCAATAAACTATCTATCTATCTATCTATCTATCTATCTATCTATCTGTCCGTGCATGTTATTGCTTGTAGGAATCGAAAGATTTGGCAAGCATGTTGCTCATTTCCATATGTTTGTCTGTTTGTTAGTTTGTCAGTCTGCACTTTACAGGTCACATTTTATCGCCAATCGTTCTGAAACAAAAATCAGCAGGTAGATATCCATAAACCCTGGAAGCCTGTTATTTTTCATCAAAATCGGCCAAAGGCCCTGGGCTGGGTGGGGGATTTAAACTACCCAATGGCCGTGGATCTGGAAATCGTCAGGACCCAGTGGCCGACCCAGGAACCATTTTTTTTTTTTTTCTTTTTCGAGAACTGAATATTTTTTTCAACAAACTGAAGAGAAACGTCTGGCGCACCTGGCACTGCAATTTTTAGCTTCCTCAACCAATCCTTTAATCGCAATGAAGTGCGAAAATCTTGCCAAATGACTGTCTACACGCGGGTGAAAACTAAACACAAACACGATTGCCTGCACACAGGTGAAAACTATGCAAATAATTAGATCCATCCAGCAAGCGCTCTTCCTGTGGCAGTTTCATTGTTTGCCGGAGTCTTTTGATCCAGCATGCATGTTGGTCAGATCCATATGTTTGTCTGTCTGGTTGTCTGCTCTCTACAGGTCACAATTTTGCACGAATCGTTCTGAAAAAAAAAAAATCAGAAGGTAAATATCCATAAATCCTGGAAGGCTACTGTTTTTCATCAAAATCGGTCAAAGGCCCTGAGTTGGGTGGGGGGCTGAAACCTGTCAATGACCATGGGTCTAAAAAAACGTCGGGACCCAGTGGCCGGCCCAGGCATCATTTTTTGAAATTTCGGTTTCATTTTTTTAACAAATCGAAGAGAAACACCTTGCGCACCTAGCAATGATATTTTTAGCTTCCTAAAGCCATCCTGTGCTTCGAACTGAAGGGTGAAAAATTCCACCAAACGACTGCCTACACGCTGGTGAAAACTAACAAGACACATGACTACCTACACGCCCGTGAAAACTAAGCAGACACAATGGGATCCATCCGGCAAGCGCTATGTCTATGGCAGTTTCATTTGTTTGTTCGTTTTTCTGATGTGTGTGGTTACGTGTGTTCGTCTTTGTTTGTGCAGAAATATGTACTCTCGCAGATAATAACTGCTTGCACACGTACGCTTAGTTACATATATTATATGTAAATAAGCGTACTTACCTGTGTGTGTGTGTGTGTGTGTGTGTGTGTGTGTGTGTGTGTGTGTGTGTGTTGAAAAATGTAAATATATGTACGTAGCTACATGTCTGATTATTATCTGTGTGTGTGTGTTTGTGTGTGTTGAAAAATGTCAGTATATGTACATAGTTACATGTATGATTATTTATCTATGTGTGTGTGTGTGTGTGTGTGTGTGTGTGTGTGTGTGTGTGTGTGTGTTTACATGCATTATGTATATTTCTGTACTTACGCATGTGCACGTACATGCTTGTGTGTGTGTGTGTGTGTGTGTGTGTGTGTGTGTGTGTGTGTGTGTGTGTGTGTGTGTGTGTGTGTGTGTGTTTACATGCAATATGTTTATTTTTGTACTTACGCATGCACGTATATGCTTGTGTGTGTGTGTGTGTGTGTGTGTGTGTGTGTTTACATGCAATATGTATATTTCTGTACTTACGCATGTGCACGTACATGCTTGTGTGTGTGTGTGTGTGTGTGTGTGTGTGAGTGTGTGTGTGTGTGTGTGTGTGTGTGTGTGTGTGTGTGTGTGTGTGTGTGTGTGTTTGTGTGTGTGTTTACATGCAATATGTTTATTTTTGTACTTACGCATGCACGTATATGCTTGTGTGTGTGTGTGTGTGTGTGTGTGTGTGTGTGTGTGTGTGTGTGTGTGTGTGTGTGTGTGTGTTCGCATGCAATATGTACCAGTATTTTTTTACTTACGCATGTGCACGTATATGCTTGTGAGTGTGTGTGTGTGTGTGTGTGTGTGTGTGTGTGTGTGTGTGTGTGTGTGTGTGTGTGTACATATCCCAGTCCACCTGCAGCGGCATGTGAAATGCGTAGCGAGGAATGCTTTCAGGGCCAACATGAAAAATACCAGGAGTGTTTATGAATGAGTAATTGGAAGAGTGCATTACGATGTCTCTCAAACACGACTCTTTACGCTAAACTGGTGAGCAAACGATCAGGCCTTAGGGTAGTTGCCAGACCGAGGAGCTTACCTTCCCATCATTGGCCAGCAGACGTATGCCCTGCTGGTTGGCGAGGCAGGCATTGGGAGTGAGAAATTACACATGCATAGGCAAACGCTTCTGAGCAAGGTGGAAAAATTTCACGATATTCAGTGCAAATTTTCGGGTGTATTTTAAAAGAAAATGGATCTGTAACTGTGAAAATATTTGCATTAGTGTGACAGACCAGTTCAAGGACGCCAAGAAGGCATAAAAATGATGTTTATTACACCATGTAGATTGAATTGAATTCAATTACTGTTTGACTGTGAGCGATTTATTTAAGCTCAATACGATTGCATGGCATTAACTAAAGCACAGTCGGAAAGATTTATTCAACCGTGACAGTGAAACAGATAATCGAGATCGTTTTAATTCTCTTGTAAAGAAGGATTTCTCTTAATTGAATCATAGAAAACAATTACAAAACGATGAGATCCTGGAACTTCAGGCCACTTCAGTCAATACCTTCTCTCATTCTCTCCTCTCCTCCTCTCCCCTCTTCTTTCCTCTCCTCTCCTCTCCTTTCCAGAGCAATATCGTCCCTTCTGTGCATCTCCTTATTCCGTCTCCCCCTTCCTTCTTCCGGTTCTTAATATCCCTCATCATTTCCTTCCCTTTTGCAGTTATCCTGTCCTTTCCCTGTTTCCCTCTTCACTTCTTCCATCCTCTGCAAGTCAGTTATTACCCTTCCTTCCTCTTCTTCCTCCATCTTCTCTCTCTTCCTCTTATGTGTCTCCATTATCCTCCTTTCTTTCCTTTTCTCCCTGCCTCTTCTCTCCCATATTCCTCTCTCCCTCCGTTATTATCTCTACTTCCTTCTGTCCCCCTCCTAGTCAACTTGTCTTCTCGTTTATTTTACGTGTCTGCCGGATTTGTATGGCTTCCTTTCCTTCCTCCTTCGTTTCTTATATAGATTTCCGCTGTCTCTGTTTCTCTTTCTGTCTACCTCTGTTTTTATGCCCGTGTATCCCTCTTCTCTCTCTCTCTCTCTCTCTCTCTCTCTCTCTCTCTCTCTCTCTCTCCTTCTTCTTCTTCTCTTTCCTTTTTTTTTTTTTGTTCTTAAGCTATCAAGTAAGTCTTCATATTTACATTCATGCCGTACTACTTATTTGGAAAATAAAGTTAGTGAAGTCTGGATATCTTAGTAAATCTCTTCCTCCCTCCCTCTCCCCTCTAACCTCCTTCCTCCCTCCCTCCCTCCTTCCTTCCCTCTCCCCTCTGTCCCCCTTCCTCCCTCTCTCTTCTTCCCCATTCCTCCTTCTATCACAACCACCCTCACCATTTCTTGTATAATAATGTAGTACGTGGATGATTTATCTCTTCCTCAGCTCTCTTCCCTCAATCCTCCACCTCCGCCCCTCGCCCGCCAGGATACACACAAAAGCTCTTGTCTAGACCAATCTTACCCCCTAGCGGATATAGTTTGTAGAGACTTAGTTCTGTTGTTACGCTGGGATGTATACTCTGTTCACTTCAACTGGGCATAAATTTATCATCCTTCCATTTTGACTGCTGTACCGTGGCTGGAGGTTGCCAAAAGGATTTATTATAAGTGTGACGTGTGCCTGATATTATGTATTAATCTTTAGTATACTTTACACGTTCTCATATATAAAATAATCGTTTAGTTGCCTTTGTAATCACAAGTGATTGTTTACTTATCCTGTAAGTAGTATGTATACGTGTATGTGTGAAAGACTCGTGAAAACCTGTTGTCTTTTCCCACATGCCCCTCATTTATGAAGACTTGCCATTTGCTGTAATGTTGGGGGTGTAGACGTGTGTTTTGAAGTATCGTTATTATAAAAGCATTGTGAATCCCGCTCAGACAGCTTTTGGCGCCCCAGTGTTTCCGTATTCATGATCATTGTGTTATAACTATTAGCACATTGGGAATGTTTTGTGCACGTAAGTTAAATCGTGAAAGGGCGTCCTGAATCACTACTTTTGCGTCCGCACTGTTGTTATATAAACGCCACTAGGCCAGCTAGGAGCCACACTCCGAGCTCAGACGTTGTCTAGTGAGGAGGTCAGGCCGATTTGTCCCGAGATCTGAACTCTGTTTCATTTACTCGTGGCGATTTTCGAGCATTTTTCTCAGTTTTGGCAGTGTTGAGACTTAGTCTCTGGCACTGAGAAAGATTTTTTGCTGTTTTCCAGGTTTTTCTGCGACTTCGTCTCAGATTGCCTGGGTGTGAGTGGGAGTGCGTGTGTGTCTGTGACTGTTTTTTTTTTTTTTTTTTTTTTTTGGCCTGCCGTTAGTGTCCCTCACTGTAGTACGACGCCGAACCCTGAAGGGGTGCCGTTAGGGCACTTCCATGAGGGGGGGCCATTAGGGCCTGGTTAAAGGAGGAGTGAGGGCGGCTCTGGTAGATTAGGGAAGTCCCGAAAGGGGCAGTGGCAGGGCCTCCCACGTCGCCCTTTAGAGGGCGGGGAGCATAGGTTGCCTGTCACTGTAGGGAACTAGGCCACTTTTTGTATTTATTGTTTTTGTATTAAGAGTGAGTGTTGGTGTAATTGCTTGTGTGACTGTGAGTGGTGTCAGCGAGTGTCTGTCAGTCCCAGGGACTATGAAGGGGATCCGGTCCCCTAGGCCTACAGGGCCGGTACGCTTGCCTCCCAAGCAGAGGCCTTCCCGCCCTGCTACTGTGCCAGGCGCGAAGCGAGGGCCCCGTCCTTCTGACGGCAGCTCTCGCTCGTCGACGTCTGGCGAGACCTCTGCAAAAGCAGCTTCCCCTGAGGTTGAAAAGAAGGGGCTTACTCAGCCTGCTTCCAGGCCAGGCGCGAAGCGGGAGCGGCTCCTCTCAGACGCCAGCTCCCACTCGTCGACGTCTGGCGACGCCTCTGCTTCCCCTCCCTCTCCGATGCTTAAGGGGACTGCTCCCTGTGCACAGCCAGCTGCTTCAGGCCCCACTTCCACTGCGGCACGTGCACGTGCAACCAAGGTTGCACGTGTGCATGAAGGAATGGAGGACGACTCCTCGGCTCCTCCTGCCCCCAGAGCTAAAACTCAGCCTCTTGACAGCGCCCCTGCAATCGCTACTCCATCTGTGCGCCCATGCCCTCAGGCGCCTACCACTGCCAAGGTGCCACCACCTGCTGCCATGGCTGCAAACAAGAGAGAGAGTACTGCAGCAGCACCCACTACTGCTACTCCCCCTGATGGAGCTGCCACTTCTGCTACACCCATCAACTCTCTTGATGATGACGGTTTCATCCCTGTGGTGCGTAAACCACGACGAGTGCCGCAGGGAAACGCCCCTCCTCCTGCATCCAGGACTTCGGTGCCACGGAGGCATCCCTCCGTGTCGGTAGCCGTGCGCCCTCCACCTCGCTCTTCCTATCCAGCGTTCCGCGTGCCTGTGCAAGAGGGGTACGCGACAAGCTATGATGCTGTAGCCACACTGGAACGCCACCTGCCAGGGCTGCGATGCTCCAATGTCATTGGGAAAGACGGCAGCTCAGTCTTGGTCCCAAAAGACGAGGGAGCATACGATCTGTTAAGGGCGACAGCACAGGACGAGGCCTCTCCTGTCAAAATAATAGAGCTGACACCTGGGCAGCAGAATTCCAAAGCAGTCGTGATGGGCTATCCTTTGTGGATGCCGGTGGAGATACTCCTCCAGCACCCTCAGGTCGAAGAGGCAACCCGCTGCCAGAAAGCGCGGACCAGGGAGGAGACTCGGCAGGTTGTTGTCACCCTGCGGGGTCCTCTGATCCCTGTTATCGACCTGGGGAACTGGGGAGAGTACCACCTCCACCCCTTCACCCCCGAGCCACTCCGCTGCTACAGGTGCCAGCGATACGGGCACCACAGAGCCAATTGCAACCGGCCTGTGATCTGTGGGATGTGCAGTGGCCCACACGAAACGGAGAGATGCCTAGTAAAATTCAAGGCCAAGGAGCCTGTCTCCACCCGCTGCCCCAACTGCTCGGGGAAACACCATGTGTGGCAACCCAGCTGTCCAACCAGAATTGCTCTGGTCGATCGTGGCCGAGAATTCCAAGCTGCCTGGGTGAGGGAGAAGCAGGCGAGCAGCAACAATCCGGCACCTCCGGGTACTTTCATTTGGGGGCAGCAACGTCGTCCAGCAGTGACTGCACCCCCAGTACTAGACGAGAGAGCGTTTCCGCCACTCCAACCTGCTCTCACTCGTCACACGACGACCGCGGAGGTCCATCACCCTCCTCCACCCAAAGTCCAGAAGATAGTCGAGGAGCCTACTCCACCAATACCTCACAACACGGACTCTCCTCTCATAGTGTTCACCAGAGAGGAACTGCGAATGCTGGGCACAGAAATTGCCAGAAGCCTGGCTCAGATGCTGGGGACGATCCTCGGCAGGCCTCTGGAAACGGCGCCACTTGTACAGGCCGTCAACATCATAGTAGACCGAGTGGTAGAGGCAAAAGAACACCCTTGCCCTTCTGCCCTGGCACCTCCAGCATCATCTCCCACACAGACAACCATGGAGGAACCGCTACCCACCCAGCTTCATCTGCCTCGCCCTTGCATGTCAGACAACATGACTCCGGGGCTCACACCAGCCACAGCAGCCATAGAGGAAGAGCGAAGGGCTCTTGGCCTCCAGACAGATCCTCCCCAGTGCCAGACACAACTGTCAACCCCAACCCAGACGATGGAGGAGGTTCGTCTATGTCTCTCTCCGGACGGCAGGATGACACCTCCCTCAGAATCCTCCAGTGGAACTGCCTAGGAGCACGGAGCAAGCTCCCGCTCTTGCAGGAGGCGGCTGAGAGGGACCGCCCCCATATCATATTACTGCAGGAGACCCTGCTCCCAGACAGTTCCAGATTTCGTCTCACGGGTTACACCACCCATCTCCTCCCGTACGTTCGTGGCGTCACACGGGGATGTGCCGTTCTGGTTCAGGACCACATTGCGTGTACGGATTGTGAGCCCCCTCCTTTCTGTGGACCTGATGTGGAGGTCCAGGGCGTGGTTCTCCACCTGGCTGAGTCGCCTCTAACGGTATATAACATATACCGGAGCCAGAGGGGCACTCTAGAGTTGGGAGATTTGTTCTCCCAAGCTGCTAGGGGAGCCGTGTATATAGGGGGCGACTTCAATGCCCACCACGCCCTTCTATCTTCGCCTCTTCAGTCCAATGAAGCAGGACGGCACATCTCTTTGGTTCTGGAGGAGATGGGTGGTGTCTCCCTACTCAATGATGTGACAGAACCCACCCATATTGGGGGAGGTCGCCTCGATCTCTCCCTTGTCTCAACACCACTTGCGGGTCTGGCGTCGTGGTCACTCCACCCCCACCTTGCGAGTGATCACTTCGCTCTCAGAGTTAACCTGCCTCTCGCTCCCCTCCCGCCACCCCCACCTCCACCACCACGGTGGGACCTACGCAGGGCGAACTGGACTGCCTTCGCTCGTGCTCTCACAACGGCCTTCGAGACATCCCCTCCTGCCTCGGATCTCGATAGCCAGGCAGATCAGGTAGCACGCATTTTTGCACAAGCTGCCTCTCTTGCCATCCCCGTGCAGCGACGCTCGGCGAGGTGCTACCGAGACGGCTGGATCTACTGCGACAGGGTCAAGGAATTGAACAGGAGACTCAATGCGGCTCGCAGGCAGTACCGACGGCGCCGTACATCTCCGCACCGTCGGTACTTGGTTGCAGTGACACGCCATGTGGCTTCGGAGAAACGCCGCCTTAAGGAGGAGACGTGGATCGGATGGTGTCGGACGTTGGATTCTCACTCCACTCTCCGTGAGATGTGGAGAAGAATCAAGTCCATCTCCGATCCACGTCCTCCCCGTCCTCCATCTCATCCTGACCCTGCCGCTGAGGCCAGCCGTCTTGCTCAGCACTTCGCTGACCGCTCTGCCTCGTCTAATCACCCGCAGTCTGTCAGAGCCCTACAGGAACAGCTGTCCGCCTCTCGCACTGCAGCAATTCAGGCAGCATGTGATAGGCCTGACCCTCCTGACTGTCTGATCACCAGTGGGGAGCTCCATAAAGCACTGCAGCGCAGAGAGGACACTGCGCCGGGGCTTGACGGCCTCACATACTCTGTCCTATCAAATGCCGGAGATTATGGTAGAGCACGTCTACTTGACCTGCTCAACCTATCGTGGTCTGAGGGGCGTCTTCCGAGGTCGTGGAAGACGGCTGTTATCCACCCGATTCCGAAACCTCGTGATCCCGCCGCCATGCGCCCCATCTCCCTCCTCAGCTGTGTTGCCAAGACGGCTGAGAGGGTTGTGCGGGCTCGCCTTGCTTGGCGGCTGGGACCACTGCACCCAAGGATTTATGCTTTTCACCCTGGCAGGAGTACCACCCACTGCCTCGCATCATTCCTTGGGGAGCTGAGGGGAGGAAAGGGAATGGCCGTCTTCCTCGACCTTGAGAGGGCGTTTGAACTAGCGAACCCAACAGTTATCTTGGCGGCTCTTGCAGCCAGGGGTGTGGGAGGCAGGTTACTATCCTGGATCAAGGATTTTTTCACTGCTCGATCAGCGGGGGTCCGATTTCAGGGGCATCTCTCCCCTTTTTCTCACCATGACAATGGCACCCCTCAGGGAAGTGTCTTAAGCCTGCTCTTGTTTAACATCTTGATGGAGGGGCTTTTAACCATTGACTATGGGCCTGGCATAACACTACTGTGCTATGCAGACGACCTAGCCCTCATTTTTACCCGCAGGGACTGTTTTTCGCAGGCATATTCTGCCCTCTCCCGCCTGCATGAAAAATGCAATGAGCTAGGGCTCAAAATAAATCTTGCAAAGACCAAATGTCTGCCCTTTGGCCGCCGTCCCCCTGACTTCCCGGTGCTGCTCGGAGGCCACCAGCTCACTGTGGTCACTTCGCACCAGTATCTGGGGGTCTGGTTTGACAGGGGCCTCACCTTTGGCAGCCACGTCCGATATCTGAGGGAGCGTGCCTTAACTCGCATGGCTGCCCTCCGATACCTTTCAAAACAGAGTCTGGGGGCATCATATACAGTCCTCCGCACTTTTTACATCCACGCAATCCGCTCTCTTGTGGACTACGGAGCAATCTGCTTGTCTGGCCTCACACCACCAATCTCCAGATCGCTGGAAGTCATCCAGAATGATGCTCTACGAATCATGCTGGGTGCTCCACGTTGGACCCGGATCACTAACTTACGGATGGAGAGTGGTTTGCCGTCGCTGGCGCACCGAATAGCACTACGAGTGACGCTTATCACTCACCAGTTAGTGCAGCGCCGACCAGAACTGCCAGTCTCTGCCCTGCTCCTACAACTACTACGACGACCACCTGAGCCGCTCCCCCAACGCGACTGGGCCCGAACCACAGCAGCTCTTATCCACAACCTGGAAGTCGCGCCTTGTCTCTGCCAAGGCCCTGATTCCCCATTTCCTGGGTTTCAACACCCACCGCCATGGAGGCCACCTCCATTCCACATTCTCACTCCAACGGAGGCAAAACCTCGCTCCTCTATCCCTGCCATCCTGCGACAAGAGGGTCTCAGTCAGGTGGCTGCTCTGCACTCCCCGGGCTCGGCCACTTACTTTACAGATGGGTCGGTCCACCCTGATGGCTCTGCTGGGTCCGCTTTCGTCCTTGGAAGGACAGTTGAATCATGGCGCCTCTCCCCTGGTGTATCTGCATTTCAGGCAGAGCTCGCAGCAATTCTGGGTGCGTTGCGACATGCTCACCATCATCATTACCAACGCATCGTTGTTCATACAGACTCCCTTTCTTCTCTCCAGAGGTTGCGCTCATTCTCACTGCAAGACAATATATTTCTCATAACGGCCATCCATACCTTTGCAACCCTCCTTGTCCAGAGAGGAGCCACTATCACTCTTCATTGGCTCCCAGGACATGTGGGGATCACTGGGAACGAAACAGCTGATGTCGCTGCACGCTCCGCCTGCTGTCTGCCAGAGATCACATTCCCACTTCTCCCCGGCCCATCACATGTCCGTCGCACTTTGACTGCAAAAATAGGTAGGCTGTCTCAGGAGGAGCACCAGCTTTGCGTCGCTGAAGGTTCCACATCTGCGACTTGGTATGCCACAGCCACATCATACTCTCCTTTGGTGCCTCCCCCAGGCCTGCCAAACTATCTTTTAGTGCGACTTAGAAGATTACGAATGGGATTCCCATGCTATAAGCAGATTAAAAATACGGCAACAGATCCGTGTGCTCATTGCTTAGAGAGGTCGGATACGCCTCTCATCCATTACATACTTCACTGCCCTGCCACAGCTCATCTCAGATCTCGTCCCGCAGCTGGCTTTGCCCAATCGGGCAACGATTATACTGACGCTGCTGGCATTGTGGCCAGAACACCTTTTAAAATTTTACTACAAACAGTTAGGGACTACCCCCCTCCTCGTTAAATACAGCTTGTACGCTACATGTGCACCACTGACGGGCTCACTGTTTGCCCGTGTCTCAGCACTGCTGAGACGAATATCCAAACAACAACAACAACAACAGCCAGGAGCACACACACCACAAAGCCAGTCAGAAAACAGGACGTGTGTGCTGGGCAATCCCCAGGTCCTGTCCTCACCACTTACTGTTTTTTAACAAGCCCATACTCCACTGACCGGGCTAATGTATGGCCCGGCCTGCAGTATAGGTGCAGGGACTCTTTGAACTAGCGAACGAACGAACAGCCAGGAGGATTCCCAGTCCAGCTGTTGCCCTGAACAGACGTCTGTATGTCCGATTCACGAACGGCTTTCTCCACCACTGTTAATGCTCACGACCCGTTGAGGGGGGCATCAAGTAGCAGTCCTAGGCCGCCGAAAGCCACAACGATCACTGGCACCGCGGTTTGGTTCAACGTAAAGTCTGGGTACGGATTCATCAAGCACCGGGACACCGGTGCTGATGTTTTCGTGCACAGACTTGGGATCGTTGCACCGAATCCACGGCACTTTCGGCTCTCTCTCGGCGAGGGTGAGACAGTGGAGTTTCGTCTCCATCAGTCACCTAAGGGTCCGGAGGTTAGGGACGTCACTGGGCTTGGGGTTGTTGCTGTGCAGGGCTCTGCTCATGCACGGCGGCGCCCAACAGCCCAGAGACTCCAGCGTCGGGCCCATCGGTGTTCTGGGGAGACGAACCTCTTTGTTTCGATGTGTGCGCAGGCTTTCAGTAGGGGTGACAAGGCTGTTTTGCTCATTCTCCTCCCTCAGATTTTTTAGGAGAACAGGCTTCCAAGCCTTGCCATTCCCCAAAGCTATGCCGGCAACACATGTTCTGTCGCTTGTCGGCAGCACCGACCCCGGTGGTCGCAGCCGTAGCCACGGCCATCTCCACCACGGCCTCGCAGAACAACGTGAAAACGGCTGCGACTTGATGGCCCCCTCAACAGGCGTACTGTCTCACAGGTTATTGACCCGGCACCGACTATGGCTATGGACCTGGAACTTGTTACTACCGTCGCTGAGGTCCACCCTCTGCCGTCAGGAGCCGAGGGAGAATGGGCTGCCTCTCCTGTTCTGTCCCACCATCTGGACACTGAGGGCCCTTCCCCTTCGGTTTCTCCATCTCCTGCTGTGAGTGTGGGCCTCAAGACAGCTGACAGGCCTTCGACCCTTTCCTGTCCTCCAGAGACTGCCGCTGATCTGCCTCCCGTCAGCCCTCAAACGGCCGTCTCGACCTCGTCATCTGGTCCGGCTAGACTCGATCTTGATCCCGAGTCTGTTTCCGAGCTCCTCTCTGCCGAAATCGAGCGGAATGTATCCCATGTCTTGGATCAATTCATAGAGAGGAAGCTGGGCTGTCCATCTGCCCTCTCACTTTCGGAAGATCTGGAGCTATATGAGGACCTCGATCGTAATTCAGAGTACACTGATATCGAGGACTCTGATGATCAGACTTAGGCTCCAGTTTGTGTGCTCTAAGGACGACTATCAGTCCTAGCAGGCTTTGCCACTGTCCTGCCCTTGCATGTCTGCCTGCTCTTTTTATGCCTGCCTGCTTCTGTTCGTTTTTTTTTTTTTTTTCCGCTTGTGTTTTGTGCTTTTTGATCTGCCATTCACTGACTGGCTCTCTGTTTGCCCGTGTCCCCACAACCGTGGTGGGGCGAATATATATAAAACAAAACAAAAAAACAGCCAGGAGCATTCCCAGTCCAGCTCTCGCCCAAGGCAGACGTCTCGATACCTGAAGAACGAGCTCTTGTTTCTCCCACTGCTCACGCCTACGACCCGTTGAGGGGGGCAGCAGTAGTTCAAAGCCGCCGGGAGCCAGTAAGATTGCGGGTGTGGTGGTTTGGTTCAATGTGAAGTCTGGGTATGGGTTCATCAAGCGCCGGGACATTGGTGTTGATGTTTTCGTTCACAGACTCGGGATCATTGCACCAAATCCCCAGCACTTTCGGCGCTCTCTTGGCGAGGGTGAGACAGTGGAGTTTCGTCTCCATCAGTCTCCTAAGGGTCTTGAGGCTAGGGATGTCACTGGGCCTGGGCGTGTTGCTGTGCAGGGCTCTGCCCATGCACGGCGGCGCCCTACGGCCCAGAGACGTCGGCCTCGCGGTCCTGGGTGTTCTGGGGAGACGAATCTCCTTGTTTCGATGTGTGTCACTATGGCACAGGCTTTTTGTGGGGGTGACAAGGCTGTTTTGCGCGTTCTCCTCCCTCAGATTTTCGAGGAGAACGGGCTACTGAGCCTTGCCATCCCCTGGAGCTTTGCCGGCAATCCACATTTGGCCCTTCGTCTGGAGTGTCGTCGTCCCTGGCAGCCGCAGCCGCAGTCGCAGCTGCTGCCACGGCCACGTCCACCTCGGCCTCACAGTACACCGTGAAAAAGGCTGCGACTGGATGGCCTCTCAATAGGGCGGCTAGCTTGACTGGCTCTTTGATCACTGACCCAGATCCGCCCATGGCTATGGATTTGGAAACTATTACCATCTCTGCTGAGGTCCACCCCTTGCCGACCGCAGCCGAGGGGGAGAGGGCTGCCTCACCTGCTCCAGTCAATTCTTTGGACATTCAGGGCCCTTCCTCCCAGGCTTCTCCATCTGCTGCTGCTGAGGATGTGGACCTCATGCCTGCTGTTGTGATTTCGCCCTCTATCCCTACACTTGAGGCTGTCCCGGATCATTCTCCTCTGCGCCCTGAGCTTGTTGCGATCTTGCCTCCCCATCTTGCTGAGACAGCTGCTCTCGATCCTGCAGCTGCTCGTGAGTTCCTTGGAGCAGAACTCGAGCGTGGCTTGCTTGAAGCCGTGGAACAGATGAGGGAGAGCAATGATCTTGGCTGTCCATCTAGCCTACAAGACTCAGGGGACTTGCCGATCTACGAGGATCTTGATCGGGACTCAGAATACATAGATATAGACGATTCTGATGAGCTGACGTGAGCATTTCCATCCTGCTCCTGTTATTGCAGCTTGTGCTTTGCCCTCTGCCTCCCTTATGCTCTTTTTGTTTTTCTGCCTTCCCGCTTTTTTTTTTTTTTTTTTCCGCTTTGTGCTTTTTTGTTTCGCTCCTCTCTGATGGGCTCTCTGGTTTGCCCGTGTCCCCACCCCTGTTATGGGGCAAATATAACAAACAAACAAACCAACAGCCAGGCGACAGGAAGTGTGTGCTGGACAATCCCCAGGTCCTGTCCTACCCACTTACTGTTTTTTTTAACTAGCCCATATGCTACTGACCGAGCTAATGTATGGCCCGGCCTGCACTATAAGTGCAGGGAATCTTTAAACGAACGAACATACCCTATAGGACTTTTATGCATGGTTGTGGAGGGTGTAGACGTGTTCACATCTGCTCTCTCCTCTAGCTTTGCAGGGCTGCCTCACTGGCAAGTCTTTTTTTTTTTTTTTTTCACCCTTCTGGTGGCTTCTAGGTTAGCTAGTTTCTAACTTTCCTCCCCTCCCTATTAGTTTGGAACAGTAGGTGTCTGTTCCTATTTACTGAGCTTGCCTTTGCTTATTGCCCACAGAGGGTCCCCCCCACTGATCACTCTGGGACGTGAATAAACTCGGCCGGGCCTCCCTGGTGTGGTTTGAGAGAGTAATCTCAGCCTTAGGTGTTTGGTTCCAGGTTGTTTGTCCTTTGTTCGCTTTTCTCCTTCGGAAGTGGTCCCTATGGCGGATGTCCCTACTGCCTCCCCTCCCTTCAGGGGGGAAGCAGCCCTGATGAAACCCCAACGGATTTACGGACTGACCGCCAGCAGACTGAACGGCCCCAGTCACATCTCATGGACATACCTGTAAATAACGCTCAGTATGTAACCCTACATGCTCTGGGTTCTACTTCCTTGAGCAGTCTCAAGCCTCTCTTCATCAAGAAAGTGATTGATTACTGTGCTGGGGAGCTGGAACAAGTTAAAAAAAAACTTGGTAATGGAGATCTTCTCATCAAAACCGTAACTCATCCCAGGTTAAAGACTTAATGAAACTGTGTAAGTTCCACAAATATGATGTCAAGCCGAGGATCCCATATTCCATGAATTCCTGCAACGGTGTTATCTGCTGCAGAGATCTCATGGTTATGGAAGAGGACGAGATCATACGGGAACTTGCTCAGCAGGACATGATGCCCGGGTTGTTCCTAGATATTCTGAAGGCATGAGGACAAAGACTGCCATTATTGTTTTGACTTTTGGCAAAGTTTCACTCCTGGACCATGTCAAAATTGGCTACGAAATTGTTAACGTAAGGCCATACATCTCTAATCCACTTCGTAGTTTAAGGTGTCAATTATATGGGCATAATGATAAGACTTGTCAGGCTTCCCAGTCAGTGTGTGGCAAATGTGGAACACACGGACATGATGCTGAACACTGCACAACGGAGACGGTACGTTGCTTTCACTGCAAGGGTGCACACTCCACATCTTCTAGAGATTGTCCCAAGTGGAAGGAGGAGAAGGAGGTCTGCGTATTGAAAGCAACTGAGGGCATTTCCTTCTACGAAGCTAGGAAAAGGTGAAGGAGTTGCATGCAACTCCCACGCCGAATAGGTCCTATGCTTTGGCGGTAATGTCCTGTCCAATGATGTGTTCTGTTGAAACAAAGACTGTCCCTGAACCTGTTCCTCTTGCCACACACACACTACCTCTCCATCGGAGCCTCCTGTCCAATCCACCTCTCAAACTGACATCGCCACTGCAACTTCTTATTCTCAGGCTGCTGCTGCCTCTCAGTCAGTCAAGCCTAAATGACAACTCTAGTAAGAGTAATATGACCACCCTTCCCAAGTCACTATCTCATGTTCTTCCTGCTCCTGGACCAGAGAGGGAGAGAAAAGGTAGCTCTTCCTCTGTGGAATCTGGGACCATCGTGATTGAAGAAAAAATGGAAGTTTCTATCACCAAGCACAGGGATAGGTCCCCCGGTAGTTGCTCGCCTGCTGTCGGGCAACAAAAAAAGACTAAGAGCACTGGCTATCCTTGTAAATCTTAAACCACTGCATTCACTATATTACAGTGGAATTGTAGAGGTGTTGGGAATAAATTACAAAATCTAGCAATCTTGCTTTCAGCACACAGGCCAGACATTGTTTGTTTACAGGAGATGCACCTGGAGGATCATCCTGATCCTTCACAGTTCAAACACTACCACATGTATAGAAGATATGAAGGTCACGGATTCGCCATATACACATATAAATCACACTGACAAACAGAAGTGATTCTGAATTCCACTCTGGAAGTGGTCGCGTACAGAGTAAAATTTAATAACACGTATCTGTCTATTTGCTCTCTGTACTGTCCTCCACATGGCCTCATTGATAGCAATGCTTCATATTCACAATTTGAACATCTTCCTGGGAATAAGTTAGTGTTGGGCAATTTTAACGCCCATCACTATCAATGGGGTAGCTTGAGGATCGATGGTCGTGGGGAGCAAGTAGCCGACCTAATACTTCAGTCCAACCTCTGTCTTCTGAACGATAGTAGAGCGACTCGTGTAGATGATCACACTGGTAACTTTTCGGCCACTGACTTATCTTTGGCCTCCCCTGGTATACATCAAGATTTCTCGTGGGGCCCTTATGACGACTCCTTGGGAAGTGATCATTTACCCATCTGTCTTTCTTATACTCGCGATATCATTTCGGACCCTCCACCTCCAAAATTTAACTATAAGAAACCAGATTGGGGATCCTTCTCAAGGATCGCCAATATAGATATATCTTGGGAGACCATAGATGTTAAGGTCGAAAATGTAACTACTTCCATAATACACGCAGCTGAGGCTGCTATTCCCAAGACTTCTACTGTTCATGCAAAGCATAGAGCTCATTGGTGGATGCCGGATTGCCGACAAGCATTAAGGAAGCGCAATAGGAGATACAGGATTTTTGACAGTCAGCCTACAGAGGAAAATTTCATTGCATACAAACAAGCACGGGCTGAGGCAAGGAGAATAATAAGAAGGGCCAAACGTGACTCCTGGCGGTCCTTTGTATCCACAGTGAATCGTACAACACCATTACATAAAGCCTGGTCCACTATTAAAATATTAAATAATAAAGGCCCAAAAATC
>NC_136960.1:21174451-21184717 GCF_032717465.1 Coenobita brevimanus
TGGAGGACACACACACACACACACACACACACACACACACACACACACACACGCACACAGACGAATGAACTATACTTATATACTTACATACATGCATTCATTCATTCATCCTTTTTTCAATCATTCATTTACTTGTTTTGGGCGGGTGGGTGGGGGGGGGGGAAGGGAACTTACCTATTCGTGTATTTCTTTTGTTGATCTGTTGTTCACGTCGCAGTTTTTGTTGTCGTTATTTGCCTGTTTCGTTTACTTCCTGACCGATTCAGTCACGCCCTCATTCCCGCTGCGTATTAGGAGATGCTCTGTACCCGTCATGAAGGTTTGACAGTGGCCACGAACGCACGGTAAATTCTTCAGTGAATATACTGAGAAAAAAAAAAAAAAAAAAAAAAAGGGAACCTGAACCCATCGATTTTTAACTGCAGTTGTGCGTGTGTATGTATGTATGTATGTATGTTGTATGTTTATACTGTACGTATGTGTATGTGTGTGTCTTTGTGAGCATGTATGTCTGTGTGTACGGACGTATGAGGGCTTGTGTGTATGTGAGCATGACTTAGTGTGTACGTACATGTGTAGGTCACTGCGTACATAGTATAAATGTATTTGTGCACATGTGTTGTTGTATGTACCTACATTTTATAGGCTGACATGAATAGGCATGATACGATGTCATGCATGTATTTACTGTACGCCTGTTGAGTGGGTTGGTTGGTACAGGCGGCCTAAGAAGTGCCGGCGGAGTATCCATAAGTTTTCGGTCAGCGATAGTGTCCCTACTCTTCCTTATATCTGTACGGGGTGAAGCCTAATACGTAAAATTGTTACAAGAAACAACAAATCCATGACCAGTTATCTGTATATTTCAAAAGTATTGTAGGAAGCAGTTGGTTCGTTACGATAATAGGAATTCCTAAACGGAACTGAGTGATATTTCACAACTGTCGCTCAGGCAGAGTCGGGAATAAATATGTTGTGGAGTTCAAATCTAGCATGGTAACAGACAGTGACGTTTGGGTAGCGTAAGACTGAACGAAAGGGAGCTTCAATAAACATTGGATATGAATAAATATTATGTAGAAAATAATTTCCGTTACAATACTAGGGAATAATTTAAAGTCATTTATTTCCGTTTCCAATGTCTCGGTGGACGACGACAGAAAGCGGGAAGGAGGCGTAAGCCGGTAAGCTATTTTAAATGTTTCGGTCAACACGCACGAAAGGAGATAACATTCACTCAAGGACATGCAGTTATTACACTGCCTTTGGCCAGTTTCCCACGAAGAAAAATCTCAGGATTATTTCATATAAGACAGGGGGCTATCAAAAAAAAAAAAAAAGGGACTGGGAGTTTTAGGCGTACCGGCCACCGCGCGCGAAGTTAATACATTTCACATTCATTCAAATCGGGAAAGATAACTAAGTGTTACCATCTAATTTATCACTGCCTCCTGTTATTCATTTTACATCATTATTTGTACGATATAATATATACGATTATTTGGCATGACGTGATGAAGGCATTGAATGTTTACCTCTTATTCACTGTTTTCCTAGAACGCATGGCAGTGGTGAGTGACCGAAGCAATCTGACACTGTGCCGTCACTTCTTGGGGCGACGGTACGTTGTTGTTGGTTGTTCAGATGAATAAGAAGGCCCGCACGCCCCTATTTACTCTTTTATTTTGACTCTATTGTTTTAACCCCCAACCCTAGTTCAAAACATTTCGATTGTGCCTACGTACCCATCCCAAACCACCGTTGCCGAAAAGAAAGAGAGAGAGAGAGAGAGAGAGAGAAAGCTGATAAACCAGAGTTCCTGAGTGGAAAATTGGTAAGTCTGTCTTTCCCCTTTTTATCGAAAATCTTGTGGCTCCGATTGGAGCCGGAAATGTTGAAATGGCCAAGAGTGTAACCTCTCTACTTTGAGGAGGTGTACTTGGTGACAGCCTTGGTGCCTTCAGACACGGCGTGCTTGGCCAGCTCGCCAGGGAGGAGCAGCCTGACGGCCGTCTGGATCTCCCGGCTGGTGATGGTTGAACGCTTGTTGTAGTGTGCCAGGCGTGAAGCCTCTGCAGCAATGCGCTCGAAGATGTCATTCACGAAAGAGTTCATGATAGACATCGCCTTGGAGGAAACACCGGTGTCAGGGTGGACCTGCTTGAGCACTTTGTAGATGTAGATGCTGTAGCTCTCCTTCCTCCTACGCTTCTTCTTCTTGTCTCCCTTGGCAATGGCCTTCTGGGCCTTGCCGGCCTTCTTAGCGGCCTTTCCGGAGGTCTTGGGTGGCATGGCGGCGCCGAGTCAGACGGTATGTGCACGGTGCGGGAGCGAGCGAGAGACTGAGTCGACATGGGGGCCGCGCTTGCTGAAATCCTTATATGTGATTTCTGCCCGATCGCAGCCCGGCTTCTGCCTCCTTCCCATTCGCGGGTGGGATGGGGTCGGATCGGGAAGACGGGTATTTAAGGGAAGGTCGCGCGGGCCGGGGACGCATTAGTCTTCTCCCTGAAGGTCCTACTACTCCAGCAGCAGCAGCATGTCCGGACGTGGCAAGGGAGGCAAGGTGAAGGGAAAGTCCAAGTCCCGATCTAGCAGGGGCTGGGCTCCAGTTCCCCGTCGGCAGGATCCACCGTCTCCTTCGTAAAGGCAATTACGCCGAGCGTGTGGGTGCTGGTGCTCCCGTCTACTTGGCTGCAGTCATGGAGTACCTAGCAGCTGAAGTGCTTGAGCTGGCTGGCAACGCAGCCCGTGACAACAAGAAGACTCGTATCATTCCCCGTCACCTGCAGTTGGCTATCCGCAATGATGAGGAGCTCAACAAGCTCCTCTCTGGCGTCACCATCGCCCAGGAGGTGTCCTGCCTAACATCCAGGCTGTGCTGCTCCCCAGAAGACGGAGAAGAAGTAAACGCTTCCAAGAAATCCTTCTTCTTCTTCACCTCCATCGGCTCCTTTAGGAGCCACATTCATTCTTGAGAGAGAATAGACTTTGGCATTGCCCAACAGCATCATCATCATCTTTGGGTATGGATGAATGTGTTGGTATACTGTATGTTTGTGTATGTGCCTATAACGTGGTATGTGTTGAATGCTGGCATGTGTCTGTGGCTATATTTACGTTCGGTTGCATGTAAGAAGCTACTGACATCAGTGAAGGTGGAGTAATAATAATAATAATAATAATAATATTATTATTCCCACTACTACATAGAGTCTTGTCCCGTTCCCAACTGCACCTGCATAATACTGTCCTGTATAATTATGCCTCCTAACTGCCTGGCCGGGTGGATGAATGAAAACATAGGTGATGATGATGATGATGATGGCTATTCTCCCACCATCGAAGGAATGGACAAAGTCGTTCAGTGGCAGAGGATATGGTGATGTATACAACAGTATATATATATATATATATATATATATATATATATATATATATATATATTATATATATATATATATTAGTCGTGTGGTGACGACCATTGTGGATTTAACACCCCCAAATAAGAGCAATAATGAAGAAAATACTTATCATTCATTTCTCTCGTCATTATGAGTAGTATTGCAACAACTAGTTACTACACAATCAAAAACCACCACTACCACCACCATCTATTCATCCATCCATCCATTCATTCATTCATCATCATCATCATCATCATCATCATCATCATCATCATCATCATCATCATCATCATCATCATCATCATCATCATCATCATCATCATCATCATCATCATCATCATCATCATCATCATCATCATCAAAGATTAATAATCAGCAGCACCACCACCACCACCCATCGAACTGGGAGCTCCGGTGAACGCCTGATTAGTGAAACTGTTGGGAGGCGAGTGTCAGCCACCTTGTCAGCCACCTCTTCTATATAATGCACTAGCGGTCGTGCAAGTACCAATCGGATCCATTTAAATTTGATTTCAGGCCTCAGCGGTTGATGCAATGCTTGTACGATGGGTGATTGGTGGGTTTTGGTACTTAGAGAAAACGGCCGTGACAGCGACAAATTCAAGGGATAACTTGTTCATATGCAGACATTCTGTCTGTCTAACACTTAGGCATTCATATCATGCACCGTTTGTGGTGCCTCACCGACGTGACTGACTGTGTCTTCTTTACTCTAGGTGCATCCTTCAAGTGTGCTGCTGCTGCTCGTGCATATGAAGGCAGAAATACCTTGGATTAGTGGGATTTGCCTTCACGATTTACGGAGGCGACTCCCGGAGCACAGCAGAGGAGATGCTCTCGCAACAGGATGGAAATTGCCCTGATAGGTATGGAGAAAGCTTTCCTGAAATGGGGGTGGGGGGGGGAGTAGACCAGAGGAACAGAGAAAGCAATGGCCCAGCAAAATAAGTGATAATGTATATGTATGCAGACGTCCATTTAAATTAGAAGATGTAGTAGCCAAATTGACAGTTGCCTAATCCCCCCCCCACCTTTTTTTTTTTTTTTTTTTTTAACTGCCAGACAGAGAGAGAGAGAGAGAGAGAGAGAGAGAGGTTTGGTATGGTTCAGTTAGGTTATGGTTGGTTTGGTTTGGTTATGTTAGGTGTGGTAAGAGTTGGTCGGGTTGCATTACATGTTTTCATATCTGTTACATTAAAAGAAAGAGAGAGAGAGAGAGAGAGAGAGAAAATGGTGCTACCTAACCTGCTCAACGTCTGCATTTACTTATACTACTATGCCTTCATTCATTCTCTTTCACAGAAATTAGGTGTGGACCTCTAAAGAGGTCCGGGGGTTGCTGTTTATTGTGTGCTTTGCCGTGGCCAGGTGGAATAGTGCCATGCAGTTATGCACGCAGCCTCTTAGCCGCCGAAGCCGTAAAGGGTGCGCCCTTGCCTCTTCAGGGCGTACACCACGTCCATCGCGGTCACGGTCTTACGCTTGGCGTGCTCAGTGTAGGTGACAGCATCGCGAATCACGTTCTCGAGGAACACCTTGAGAACACCGCGGGTCTCCTCGTAGATCAGGCCCGAGATACGCTTCACGCCGCCACGACGAGCCAGACGACGGATGGCAGGCTTGGTGATGCCCTGGATGTTGTCACGAAGCACCTTGCGGTGTCGCTTGGCGCCTCCCTTGCCCCAGACCCTTGCCGCCTTTGCCTCGACCAGTCATAGTGTCTACAGCTGCTGCTACTGCTCCTCCAGACCCAGTAGTAGTGAGTGTCCACTCCGCTCCCAGCACCAACAATGATGACGACCCCGCTCGACGACCACCCTTATATAACGCAGTGACGGTCGTGAAAGTACGAACCTTATCCACCTAACCTCGATTTCAGGCCCAGGCCCAACCCCAGCTCCCAGGAGGCCAATCCTAGAGAGGCGTCGTAGCCAGGTCACGCCACAGGGCATGCCAAATTTTGCAAGCAAACCAGGAATGGCATCGAGAAAGCATGAACAGTAAATCACCGCCATGTACATCACACCCCGACCACTCACACGCCGCCAGTCCGGAGGCAGGCCACATAAAAAGCCGCTGCCAGGCGCGGCGCGCCAACACTCTCGCTCGTCTCACAGCTCCCTCCTCAGTCGCGCGCCATGGCTCGTACCAAGCAGACTGCACGTAAGTCCACTGGAGGCAAGGCCCCTCGCAAGCAGCTGGCCACCAAAGCCGCTCGCAAGTCCGCCCCTGCCACCGGCGGCGTCAAGAAACCCACCGTTACAGGCCTGGCACTGTGGCCCTGCGTGAGATCCGTCGCTACCAGAAGAGCACTGAGCTGCTTATAAGGAAGCTGCCATTCCAGCGTCTTGTCCGTGAGATCGCCCAGGACTTCAAGACTGACCTGCGCTTCCAGTCCTCTGCCGTCCTGGCTCTGCAGGAAGGCGTCTGAGGCCTATTTGGTCGGTCTCTTTGAGGACACCAACCTGTGTGCCATCCACGCCAAGCGTGTAACAATCATGCCTAAGGACATCCAGCTGGCCCGCCGCATCCGTGGCGAGCGCGCCTAAGGCGAGAGGCCCCCACCTCCATCGAAAGAAATCTCGGCCCTTTTCAGGGCCAAAACCCTTCTTCAAAGAGAGATGATGACAGACCCTCCCTCAGTTTAGGTTTGCATGTATCAGCTCTTGCTTTTCCGCAGCGAAGCATGCTCACACACGATTGAACTCCATTACTTACATACATGCATTCATTTTTTTTCTTTCGTTATTTTATTTATTTATTTATTTTATTTTTTAAACATTTACACTTTCTTTTTTTTTTTTGGGGGGGGGTGGGGGGAAAACTTGCCTGTTCGTTTATTTCTTTGATTGATCTGTTGTTCACGTCGCATTTTTTGTTGTCGTTATTTTCCAGTTTCGTTTACTTACTCAGCGACTCACTCACGCCCTCATAAAGGTACCCAGGTTTGCACAACGAGAAAGGCATTCCCGCTGCATATTAGCAGATGCTCTCTATCCGTCATGAACGCAAGATGAATCCTTCAGTTACTATGCTGGGGGGGAAAAAAAAAAAAAAAAAAAAAAAAAAAAAAAAAAAAAAAAGTGAACCTGAACCCATCGATTTTCACCTGCAGTTGTGCGTGTGTATGTATATTTATACTGTACGTATGTATTTGTGTGTCTTTGTGAGCATGTATGTCTGTGTGTACGGGCGTAAGAGGAGACACACACACACACACACACACACTTACGGACGAATGAACTGTACTTATATACTTACATACATTCATTCATCCTTTTTTCAATCATTCATTTACTTATTTTCTTTTGGGGGGGGAGGGGGAACTTGCCTATTCGTTTATTTCCTTGGTTGATCTGTTGTTCACGCGCATTTTTTGTTGTCGTTATTTGCGTTTCTTTGACTTACTCAGGGATTCACTCACGCCCTCATAAAGGTACACAGGTTTGCACAACGAGAAAGGCATTCCCGCTGCATATTAGCAGATGCTCTCTATCCGTCATGAACGCAAGATGAATCCTTCAGTTACTATGCTGGGGGAAAAAAAAAGAAAAAAAAAAAGTGAACCTGAACCCATCGATTTTCACCTGCAGTTGTGCGTGTGTATGTATATTTATACTGTACGTATGTATTTGTGTGTCTTTGTGAGCATGTATGTCTGTGTGTACGGGCGTAAGGGGACACACACACACACACACACACACACACACACACACACACACACACACTTACGGACGAATGAACTGTACTTATATACTTACATACATGCATTCATTCATTCATTCATCCTTTTTTCAATCATTCATTTACTTATTTTCTTTTTTTGGGGGGAGGGGGAACTTGCCTATTCGTTTATTTCCTTGGTTGATGTGTTGTTGACGCGCATTTTTTGTTGTCGTTATTTGCGTTTCTTTGACTTACTCAGCGATTCACTCACGCCCTCATAAAGGTACACAGGTTTGCACAACGAGAAAGGCATTCCCGCTGCATATTAGCAGATGCTCTCTATCCGTCATGAACGCAAGATGAATCCTTCAGTTACTATGCTGGAAAAAAAAAAAAAAAAGTGAACCTGAACCCATCGATTTTCACCTGCAATTGTGCGTGTGTATGTATATTTATACTGTACGTATGTATTTGTGTGTCTTTGTGAGCATGTATGTCTGTGTGTACGGGCGTAAGAGGAGACACACACACACACACACACACACACACACTTACGGACGAATGAACTGTACTTATATACTTACATACATTCATTCATCCTTTTTTCAATCATTCATTTACTTATTTTCTTTTGGGGGGGGGGGGAACTTGCCTATTCGTTTATTTCCTTGGTTGATGTGTTGTTGACGCGCATTTTTTGTTGTCGTTATTTGCGTTTCTTTGACTTACTCAGCGATTCACTCACGCCCTCATAAAGGTACACAGGTTTGCACAACGAGAAAGGCATTCCCGCTGCATATTAGCAGATGCTCTCTATCCGTCATGAACGCAAGATGAATCCTTCAGTTACTATGCTGGGGGAAAAAAAAAAAAAAAAAAAAAAAGTGAACCTGAACCCATCGATTTTCACCTGCAGTTGTGCGTGTGTATGTATATTTATACTGTACGTATGTATTTGTGTGTCTTTGTGAGCATGTATGTCTGTGTGTACGGGCGTAAGGGGACACACACACACACACACACACACACACACACGGACGAATGAACTGTACTTATATACTTACATACATGCATTCATTCATTCATTCATCCTTTTTTCAATCATTCATTTACTTGTTTTTTTTTTTGGGGGGGAGGGGGAACTTGCCTATTCGTTTATTTCCTTGGTTGATGTGTTGTTCACCCCCCCATTTTGTTGTCGTTATTTGCGTTTCTTTGACTTACTCAGCGATTCACTCACGCCCTCATAAAGGTACACAGGTTTGCACAACGAGAAAGGCATTCCCGCTGCATATTAGCAGATGCTCTCTATCCGTCATGAACGCAAGATGAATCCTTCAGTTACTATGCTGGAGAAAAAAAAAAAAAAAAAAAAAAAAAAAAAAAGGTGAACCTGAACCCATCGATTTTCACCTGCAATTGTGCGTGTGTACATGTATGTATATTTGTACTGTACGTATGTGTATTTGTGTGTGTTTGTGAGCTTGTATGTCTGTGTGTTCGGGCGTTAGTGGAGACACACACACACACACACACACACACACACACACACACACACACTTACGGACGAATGAACTGTACTTATATACTTACATACATGCATTCATTCATTCATTCATCCTTTATTCAATCATTCATTTACTTATTATCTTTTTTTGGGGGAGGGGGAACTTAAGCCTATTCTTTAATTTCCTTGGTTGATGTGTTGTTGACGCGCATTTTTTGTTGTCGTTATTTGCGTTTCTTTGACTTACTCAGCGATTCACTCACGCCCTCAAAAAGAGATACACAGGTTTGCACAACGAGAACGGCATTCCCGCTGCATATTCGCAGATGCTCTCTATCCGTCATGAACGCAAGATGAATCCTTCAGTTACTATGCTGGGAAAAAAAAAAAAAAAAAAAAAAAAAAAAAGGTGAACCTGAACCCATCGATTTTCACCTGCAATTGTGCGTGTGTAAAGTATGTATATTTTATACTGGGTAACGTATGTATTTAATGTGTGTCTTTGTGAGCATGTATGTCTGTGTACGGGCGTAAGGGGGACACACACACACACACACACACACACACACACACACACTTACGGACGAATGAACTGTACTTATATACTTACATACATGCATTCATTCATTCATTCATCCTTTTTTCAATCATTCATTTACTTATTTTTGTTTGGGGGGGGGAGGGGGAACTTGCCTATTCGTTTATTTCCTTGGTTGATGTGTTGTTGACGCGCATTTTTTGTTGTCGTTATTTGCGTTTCTTTGACTTACTCAGCGATTCACTCACGCCCTCATAAAGGTACACAGGTTTGCACAACGAGAAAGGCATTTCCGCTGCATATTAGGAGATGCTCTCTATCCGTCATGAACGCAAGATGAATCCTTCATTTACAATGCTGGGAAAAAAAAAAAAAAAAATGAACCCATCGATTCTCGCCTGCAGTTGTGCGTGTGTCCGTATGTTTATACTGTACGTATGTTTTTGTGTGTCTTTGTGAGCATGTATGTCTGTGTGTACGGACGTTGGAGGACACACACACACACACACACACACACACACACACACACACACACACACACACACGCACACAGACGAATGAACTATACTTATATACTTACATACATGCATTCATTCATTCATCCTTTTTTCAATCATTCATTTACTTGTTTTGGGCGGGTGGGTGGGGGGGAGGGGAAGGGAACTTACCTATTCGTGTATTTCTTTTGTTGATCTGTTGTTCACGTCGCAGTTTTTGTTGTCGTTATTTGCCTGTTTCGTTTACTTCCTGACCGATTCAGTCACGCCCTCATTCCCGCTGCGTATTAGGAGATGCTCTGTACCCGTCATGAAGGTTTGACAGTGGCCACGAACGCACGGTAAATTCTTCAGTGAATATACTGAGAGGAAAAAAAAAAAAAAAAAAAAAAAAAAAAAAAAAAAAAAAAAAAAAGGAACCTGAACCCATCGATTTTTAACTGCAGTTGTGCGTGTGTATGTATGTATGTATGTATGTTGTATGTTTATACTGTACGTATGTGTATGTGTGTGTCTTTGTGAGCATGTATGTCTGTGTGTACGGACGTATGAGGGCTTGTGTGTATGTGAGCATGACTTAGTGTGTACGTACATGTGTAGGTCACTGCGTACATAGTATAAATGTATTTG
>NC_136960.1:21184817-21212317 GCF_032717465.1 Coenobita brevimanus
GAATTTTCTGACCCTCATAAATATTTCTGGAGTTTTAGATGCCACTGGGAGTGTTTCCCATATAATTTAGAGTACATGTTGGAAAGGTGAATTTTTATTATTTTCCATTTCAATTATGCCGATTTTTGCATTATACAAATAACCCTCTTCCCAATGTTGAAATTCAACTCCAGATAAAATTAATATAGTTCATTTAATGATCCTTCAAAATGCATTTTATGTCGGTGTTTTCATAGTAACTTTTTCTTTCTCAATAATGTTTTCAGCATCATAAGTGACACTCTTTCTAACGTTAACGATTTGTTGCTTTTCGAATTGGTTTTACGTTACCAATAATTGATCATGATATCGCACGAACCGACATGCGGCGCAAATGTAACATTATATATTTAATTACTAAGCTGATTGACACTTTAAAGCCCATGTGATGCAAATACAAATATCCTTTCTACCTCAATATTTACACGATGTTTTCATGTCACAAATGAAATGAAACTCTTCGGGTTGAAATCCCTCAAAATCTTTGCGTTTTTACCTGTGAATCGATTTTATATTTCATATGAACCAATCAGATTTATTGTTGATTATTTATTCCGGCACGAAATTTGCTGACCTTCAGAAATGTTTTTCAGATTATAGATATCACTTGGAGTGTTTCACAGATAATATAGAGGACATAGGGAAAGTTGCATTTTTAGTTATTTCGCCATCAAATATGCTGTTATTAGCAATATTCAAATGACCCTGTTCCTAACGAAAAAATTCAACCAATCTCAAGACAACATGTTCATTTTGTGTCCCTGCAGAATTTCTGAGTCGTTTTACCTTATTCAGTATCGATCATCAAATCGCACGAACCGGCTTGAGTAGAAAATATTGAACATTATGTATTTGATCGCTAGGCTGATGAAGCAACTTTAGACCCCAAGTGTTGCAGATACAAATAAAATCCGTTTTCTCTATATTTCCACGACTGTTTCACGTCTCATGAAATGAAACTCTTCGGGCTAAAAACACTCAAAAGGTAGACTTCATTCCCTGTGAATCGATTTCTTGCTACGTATTACTTCATTCAGATTTATTGATTATTTTCTCCTCGAAATTCTCATAGCCTCATAAATGTTTCTGGAATTTTAGATGCCACTGGGAATGTTTCACAGATGATTTAGAGTATATGAAAGTTGCATTTTTGGTGTTTTAGCCTTCAATTATGCTGTTTTTTTCATTTCACAAATAACCACCTTCCCAATGTGAAAATTCATCTCTCATGACAAAATTAATACAGTTCATTTAATGTTCCTCTAAAATGCATTTTATGTCGGTGTATTCAAATTAATTTACTCTGTCAGTAATGTTGTTTTCAGCATCACTTAAGTGATCCTCTTCCTAACGTTAACGATTTGTTGCCTTTCGATGTGCCTTTACTTTATCAAATATCGATGATGATATCGCACGAACCGGTATGCGGCGCAAATATTGCACATTATAATAATTTGATTACTAGGCTGATGATGCCACTTTAAATCCCAAGTGATGCAAATACAAATAACATCCGTTCTACCTCTTTATTTGCACGATGTTTTCACGACTGAAATGAAACTCTAAACCTGTGATTCGATTTCATTCTTCATATTACCTCATTCAGATTTTTTAATGACTTTTTTCCGGTACGAAATTTGCTGACCTGAAATGTTTTTCGAATTTTAGATATCATTTGGAGTGATACACTGATGAAATAGATCACATGGGTGAAAGTAGCATTTTTAGTGATTTCGCCTTCAATTATGCTGTTATTAGCATTACAGAAACGACTCTCTTCCGAAAGTAAAAATTTAACCAATCTCCAGACAACATTAATCCAGTTCATTTTGTGTTCCTTCAGCCTTTCGGATTCGTTTTACCTTAGCCAATATCGATCATCATATCGCACGATCCGGAACGCGGAGAAAATTTTGCAAATTATATATTTGATCACTAGGCTGATAAAGCCACTTTAGAGCACAAGTGACGGAGATTCGATTGACATCCGTATTATCTCATTTCCACGATGTTTTTACATCTCACATGAAATGAGTCTCTTCGGAAAAGGTAGTCCTACGTATTGAATCATTCAGAAGATCGCCTGCAGATGTCTTACTTGGTCGATATGGAAGAAGTACTCTGGTATCCAACCGAACTTTAGAAAACTTGCATCTTAAAGTCAGTAAAATGACATGACTGGGTTTTTAGAGAAATGTTGGGAGAATGACATCCTTCACAAATTTTTGAAATTTAAAGCAGAATTCAGTAATTCAGCTGATGCTTTACTAGGAGAAAAATTACTAATAGAAAAGTATAGATCAGAAATCAATGTAGCACCCCCGTGGACAGCCACCTTGTCGTGGTGGGGGGGCTTGCGTTCCCCTGTGATCCCAGAAGCTTGCCCGTTGATGTAACGACATCTGGCAGCGTCTCCCATGCTGGTAGGTGAGGGGTCTGACTAAGCGCTGCCCGAAACGTATGTTACCCGTATGGGTCATCGGTACCGCCCTCCAGAGGGATCTCCTCGGTGCTGTCCTTGGTTGGTTGGGTGTCTGGGCTGGGGGGTGTTGGGGAAGGGGGTCTTTGCACTGGTGGGAGCAAACTTTCGTAGCGCGGGGTGTCCTTTTTGGGACACCCGTTGGGGACGAGGTACCCCGCTCCCTTCAGACCGCGTTCGGTCCCCTCACTCCCTGGTAGGCGGTTTCCCTTGGCTCCTGGTGCCAGTTCATATTTACTAAAGTATATATGGATAGATTAAACAATTTCTTACCGCCCTCCAGAGGGATTTCCTCGGTGCTGTCCTTAGTTGGTTGGTTGGATGTCTGGGCTGGGGGGTGTTGGGGAAGGGGGTCTTTGCACTGGTGGGAGCAAACTTTCGTAGCGCGGGGTGTCCTTTTTGGGACACCCTCTGGGGACGAGGTACAGTCCCGAGCTAATGGAAGGGAAACACCACCATCGCCCAGAGAAGCACATCCACGGTTATTTCTACCCGGCGAGTTATTGGGGAGAGGGTGAGAGTATGGGAGAGGGGGAGATTTTGTGGGGGTCTGATGGAGGGAGAAGCGGAAGGGGAATAGAGCTGCCAGACAGGGCTGCCTGTTAGTGGATAGTTAGGTCAACATTACTATTTCACTGATATATCTGCCTTAACTTTGGCCAAAATTGGAATATTTATAAATCATTGTCCACTTATTGAATACATTTGGATTATAAAATAGATTGTCAAGTAACAGATATAATATTGTGCGGTAATAAAGATCAAGATTATTGAAATATAATTAGTAATTTATCGTTACAGAAACATATTTCACAAAATGAATAGCATTTTAGAACTGTCTGCAAAGTCTTCGATAGAAGATCTTGAGTTTGTTATATAATATTACTAAAACAATATAAATAATAAAAATATAATTTGTGAGGTGAAACATGACGCTTATGAGGTGTGCCATTATTAAGAACAAAGATGTTATCTAAGTTTAAAAAATCACTCTGTAGTTTACGATTAAAGATAGTGATTGAGTAATTGCTTGAACGTCTGTTGCATTATATTGTATCACACACACACATACACACACACACACACACACATACACACACACGTCTACAATGACGTTAACTGAGTAAATAAAGAGGATGACAACAGATGTAAAATGATGAATATTATTTCACTCCCCATTTATTTCAGCGATAGCATTTACACAAGTATTTCACTGTCTAAATACGTTTAATATGGTGCTTAACTGTAACTAACTACTACTAGGGTCAGTTAAGATAAGAGCCAAATCAACGAGACAAGATAAACCAAGTTAGCAGTCCTCACGTTCCTTGTTATACAACTTGATAACAATAGACCGTAATCAGGCAACCATGAACAGAAGGGAAGGTGGTGCTAAGCCGTTTACCATACATTATCAAAGCGAACCGAATGGTGGCAACTACATGGTGCGATACGCTTCAGACATTGGTTTAAAGGTTAATGAAGCACAAACAGAAATGATGTCAGGACAGGCGCCTGGTGAGGCTGATCAGAAGTCGGAATCACCATGGAGCGGAGGTTGCACAGAGTTGCTGAGCGAGGTCGTATCATCGGACTTCGTGACAGTGGCATGTCAGTTCGGAACATTGCCAGGACTCTGGGAATTACTCCTAGGACTGTACTGAGGTGGATTCACAGGTAAGAATAAAGGAAACCGTCACGAAAGTTCTAGCATGTTAATATAGATGATGTTTGAGGTTATTGTTACATTTCATTCTCCCTCCTCTTGCTACCCTCCCTCCCCTTCCTCCCTCCCCCCCAATACCATCACTCTGCCCCACCACCCGCTCACCATCCCTTATCTCTCTATGCCCCCTATCTAGGCCCCTCTAACTCCACGTATGAATTGCACACATTAAAGTGCATATGAATATCACTTGAGTGACGTGCTGAAGATGTTAATATTTCGATTACAATTACTTCAAAAAATATCCCAAAAGTATTCTAATTTCATGTTATACTAATGCGTTAGGTTGTCTGTTTTCTCTCTTCCCCTAACCTATATTTGCACATATCCGAATGGCTATCCTCTCTCTCCCCGACTCCTCCCGTCCTCTCTCCCAAGTCTCTTCCCTCCCTCTCTCCCGTGTGTCTTACCACCATCTTCCCTGGTCTCATCCGTCCCCTCTTCCTATGCTTCAGACAAATGATTCAACAGATTCAAACTCTTAATCCCAGAGAAACAGGCGTTAGCATTGTGAATGTAACGGTAAAATCAGGCCGGAATTATACTGTATTATATTATTGCCCAGTTTCATTGTTTTATCTGTTAATATATTATAATTGATAGGTGTTGATTCCATACATATTATCACAGGTGGGAGGAGAGTGGCGATCTAAGAAATTTGCCTGGAGGTAGACCACAACGCTGCACAACACCAGCACAAGACCAAGAAATTGTTGCTGCTGCAGAGGACAGACCACATACTAATGCAGTGGCAATTCGGGATGCGTTGCATTTGGATGCAAGTGTGTGGACAGTGAGGAGGAGGCTACACGAGGCTGGGTTGCATCATCGAGTTCCAGCGGCCAAGGAGCGTCTCACCCAGCAGCACAGAGAGGGAAGGCTCCAATTTGCTAGGGAATATGTGAACAGAGGGGAGGAGTTTTGGAGTCGCATTATCTGGACGGACGAAAAGACTTTCTCATCTACTTCCCATGGACAGCTTCATTGTTGGAGACGCAATAATACCCGGTGAGTATAAACCATTAGGACATACAAAATACTGACATTTATTTTGGTTATCTTCATTTCACAAAGATATTATTAATGAATTATTATATACGAGTGCTACTTTCAATTATATACCTTCTGATAAAAGAACACCACATTCGAGGATGAGCCTTTTATTGATGTTTTTCGCTATTGCTTTGCTTCTTCAGGTCAAAGCAATTGTGAGACGTTATCAATAATGTTTCCTCGAATATTTTGTTTTTACCATAATGTCAAACGAATGCTCAACTCATTCTTTCTAACTTCTCTTTCAGTTATGACCGCCAAAATGTTTACGAGGTGGCAAGAAGTGGGCACCAGACAGTGAATGTCTGGGGTTGGATCAGCCTCCACGGAATGGGTGATATTCAGGAAATAGAGGGGCGATTTAATGCCCAGAAATATGTGAACATCCCGAATGACTTTTTCCTGCCCTCTTTTAATGACAGGAATCACCCTTTCCCTCCAGGCACAGTATACTTTGTGCACGACCGCTGCCCCGTTCACCAAGCAAGGGTTGTGCAGGATTGGTTTGACCAACATCCACAGTTTCAGTTGCTACCGTGGCCCAGTAAGGGAGCTGACTGCAACCCCATCGAGAACATCTGGAGGACAATGGTGAACAGCTGGGAGCCTGCCATGGAGAGCACAAGGGAGCAACTCGTGAACCATACACGTGAGGTGTGGGAGATGTTTCGAGCTCGGCCCGCCCTTGTGAGGAATCACACTGCTAACATGCCTAGGAGGCTTCAAGCGGTTATTGAAAGGGATGGAGGATGGACCGGATACTAAGGTTGTGATTATGTTGACAAGTGAAATTAAAAAGATAATAGGCTACATGAGGCATAGAGAATAGTAGTGGCGTATGTGCCTGAATTCCCAGCTTGAGAGTCTGTATTGTTATAATAAATGTCCTGCTGCTAATAGGGCTTACTGTATTCTGTAAATCATTTTACTGGTTAATGTGACTGACTTCCTTTTTAAGCTATGGTAATAATAATAGGTCATGTTTACTTCAAACAGCACTTGTAGTATATATATCAAGACCGGTGAAAGGACGAGACGCATCATTCCACTACCATCCATCTATTCCGACCAGCCTGTTCTGTCAGCCTCAGTTTGGTGCCTCTTCGCTCCCCCTACCGATTATTGTTATTGTAATGTTGTGGCATAATATAGTGCTTTTACTTCTGGAGTGTTTAAATCCCCAAGTTTAATCATACATTGGATTACGAGTATATAAAAATCGGCAACTTTTTTTCGCTTACACTTCTTAAACTTATGATCTTTTCCGTATTCTTTATCTTTTTTTTTTTTATAAATAAACTAAAGAGCTGGAGGTGTAAAACACGAAATGTTGTGGTATGCTATGATAAAATTATATTTAATATGAACACACTACCCAAAGACAAGGATTTGAGAAAATGAAATTAAGTGAGATGACCATGAAAGAACAATAATAATACTAATAACTAATAAATTAAATGAAAATAATGAAATGACAAATATGAAAATACTAAAAAATGAAAGAAATACGAACAAAAATAAACAGGAGCAATCACATTTCTGACGTCCGCCAAGGCCTGATATGGACAAGAACAAAGACATTGCCGATTACAATATTTTTTTTTTGAGACCTTGACCTTTGAATGACCTCCAAAATTTAATGGGGTCTTCCATGGCCCACGATCTATCCCTGGTAGAAATTTGGTGATCCATCCAGTAGCTTTGACTCCAAAATTTGGGGGGTGGGGGTCTTTTTGATAATCTTTTTGAGACCTAGACGTTTGACCTATGACCTCCAAAATTTAATGGTCTTCCTTGGCCCCAGGTCTATCCCTGGTAGAAATTTGAAGATCCATCCAGTAGTTTTGACAGACAGACAGACAGACAGATAAATAAACCGCGACGATTTTATAACGTCCTTGGCGGACGTAATAAGTAACAAATAAAAAATAAAAATCAAATACCCAAAATAGATAATAAAAAATAATAAAAATGAAAAAAAAAAAATTGAAAATCATAACTTTATGTGACACGACAGTTTCGGCTACATCGTCTAGTTATCGTCAGATATGAGCAAAGTTTGGAAGGGGGCCAGAATAAATAATACCGCTCATAGAGGGGGAATGGGAGATGTGAAAAGAGAGTGAGGGAGTGGAAGAGGCGGAACAGGACGTGCACATGGGAAGTGAGAGAAGGGATGGGGAAACTAAGGAGGAAGGTAAGACGGAGCCCGTAGATGTAGACAAAACATCTGTAAAGACGAGGCTGTCCCTTCGACCAGCAATATCATCACAGTATTGTATTATATCAGTGATTTCGCTGCCAAATTTTGAATACAGTAAGTGGACAATGATTTATAATTATTCCCATTTTGGCCAAAGTTAAGGCAGATATATCAGTGAAATAGTAATGTTGACCTAACTATCCACTAACAGGCAGCCCTGTCTGGCAGCTCTATTCCCCTCCCGCTTCTCCCTCCATCAGACCCCCACAAAATCTCCCCCTCTCCCATACTCTCACCCTCTCCCCAATAACTCGCCGGGTAGAAACAACCGTGGATGTGCTTCTCTGGGCGATGGTGGTGTTTCCCTTCCATTAGCTCGGGACTGTACCCCGCTCCCATCAGACCGCGTTCGGTCCCCTCACTCCCTGGTAGGCGGTTTCCCTTGGCTCCTGGTGCCAGTTCATATTTACTAAAGTATATATGGATAGATTAAACAATTTCTTAACCACTCGTGTGGTCGGTGACCAGCCACACGAGTCAGCATCAAGTGGTCACTCTCTGGCCGACGACACTGTGCCCTCCAGGTCGTCTGCCAAAACTGCGAGTTCAGATGTTCCCTGTATCGAGTTTTTACCTGGTGTCTGTGAAACACTCCTACACATAATATACAGTCCTCGAAACGGATGATTGTACATCCTTCCGGAACCTGAACTGTTTTGAGATTCACAGTGGCCTAGTTACAGAAGCCAAGAATTGAAGAGGAGAGTTCACGCATCCAGTCCCTAACTATGGTCGCTGATTATCCTGTATCTGCCTAGCGTCACTTGGTCCTAAATCAGTCCCGAGGGGTTGTGTATTCTCGTGACTTGATCTCATATTCTGATTCTTCCCTCTTAGAGGGGCTGGCTCCTCAGGAAGTTGTAGCAGTACAAAGAATAATGAAAGTTGATGGGATTTTAACCCCCACGCCCACTCTTATCTTGACATTTGATCGTCTTACTTTGCCAGAGGTCATTACCGCTGCATGGTGGAAGCTTAAGGTTAAACCTTATGTTCCCCGACAGGGCTGATTGGTCACTCTTTGAGGAACTATGTGTATTTGCCAACAGGGTTATTGATTTTTCAACTATCGATAATGCCGAATGTTACTTTATTAAGACCATTTTCTCAGCAGGGGTTCGTTCTATTCCACGGACTTTTGTTTTTTCCCGACCTGTGCCATCGTAGAATGATGACTGCTCCATAACAAAGGGAACTTACAAAGCTGCTGCTTGTCGGTATTTTGCCAATCGTAATGTTTTTCTAAAAATACAGTTTCCCAAAGCACGTGCTCACTATAGATGAGTCATGAAGAATGCTCGCCGTAACTCGTCGAGGTCGTATGATTCTACAATTACATCTTCAACTTCAATGTCTGTTGTGTGGAAAAAGGTGCGCAAGATTTCTGGTAGGCTCTCCCCCCCCCCTCCCCTCCGGTGTTGCGCCTTCACGGAGAACTTGTGTCTGCACCAGATGCAGTAGCCTCTGCTTTTGCAGATCAGTTTTACGCTGTTTCCACAAAGGATCCTTCTCAGCCATTTGCTACCTTTCGTAGGAATCAGGAGAGGCTGGGTCTTGACTTTCGCTCTCCTGGCGGAGAGCCGTATAATTTAGATTTCAGCCTCCGTGAGCTGCGTGCTGCCCTTTCAGAGTGTCGTGACACTGCTCCTGGGCCTGATGATATTCCATACGCTATGCTGCGTCATCTTCCGACTGATTTGCTTCAGTTTTTATTGGACCTTTTTAACAGGGTTTGGAGTGAGGGCTCTATTCCGAGGAGTTGAAAGTTGGGTATTGTCCTCCACTTTCCCAAGCCTGGTAAAGACCATTCCATAGTTGGCTATCACCCTATCACTTTAACATCATGTGTGTGCAAGCTGTTCGAAAAGATGTGGTTTCTGGAGAAGGGTTGCTTTCTCTCTCCGTCGCAGAGTGGTTTCCGTAAATTACGGTGCACTTCAGACAACCTTATCAGGCTCGAGGCGTCAATCTGTGAAGCTTTTGCCTCCAAGCAACATCTTGTGGCGGTGTTTTTTGACCTTGAGAAGGCTTATGACTGCCTGGCGCCATGGCATCCTCCAACAACTTCATGCCTTTGGTTTACGTGGTCGTCTGCCTGTGTTCCTTGGAGACTTCTTGACTGATCGTGTACTTCGGGTCCGTGTGGGTTCTACCCTCTTTGCGCCACTGTGCCAGGAGAAGGGTGTCCCACAGGGGAGTGTCTTAAGTGTTTCCCTGTTTGCAGTGGCCATTAATGGTATCTTTGACACTGTGCCTGCTGGGGTATCCTCATCCCTTTATGTGGATGACAGCTATATGCTTTTCTGGCTCCCGCGTGTCTGCTATTGAGCGGCGTATGCAACTTATCTTGGACAAGATTTCTGCCTGGGCCACTTCCAAGGGTTTCGGTTTTCCCCTTAAAAGACTGTGGCTATGCGCTTCTGTAGGATGAGAGGGGTACACTCGGACCCTGATCTCCAGCTTTGTGGCAGGAGACTCCGTTGTGACAGACGAAATTCTTGGGCCTGACTTTTGATTGTCGTTTGACATGGGTCCCACACTTGGCAAATCTTAAAACATCATATATGAAGGCTCTCAATCTCTTGAGAGTTCTGTCCCACACCTCTTTGGGTGCTGATCGAAGGACACTCTTGCATTTGTTTCAGGTATTTTTAACCTCTAAGCTGTCATATGGATGTGAGGTATATTCCTCTGCCACAGAATCAAGACTAAATACTCTAGATGCTCTCTCATGCTGGTCTTCGCCTTGCAACTGGGGCTTTTCGGTCCTCTCCAATTCCCAGCTTATTGGTGGAAGTCTGTTGCAATACGGTGCTGGCTCCGGATTCGTCGCCTTCCAGACTCAATAGTCTGTGAGGGTGTGATGAAACAGTCGTCTTGTGTTATAGGAGACACCCTCGGATGCCTCGTCCATTTGGCTATAGGGTTCAGGATATAATGGAGTAGTTTTGTTTGTTGGCAGTACTTGTCAGTCTTGTTCGGATCCCGAGGGTTGCGCCATGGATATTGCCCAAGGTAACTTTCTGCAGGCCTAATGCGGGTTCAAAGGATTTGGTCTCTCCTCAGTGTCTTTTAAGGTTATTTTTAGAACATGCTTCTAGTCATGGTGGTTCTGTGCCTGTGTATACTGCTGGCTCAAAATCTGCATCAGGTGTTGGTTTTGGAGTGGTATTTCCCAATTTTAGCCGTGGAGGTATTCTTCCTTTGGTTGCCTCAGTTTTTACTGCAGAGTGGTCAGCCATCATTTTAGCCTTGAAGTCGGTGTTTGTTCCCCCTTTTTTAATATTTTTAGCGACTCTCAAGGGGCGCTTTTGGCCCTGAACTCTTTTAACTCTTCCCATCCCTTAGTTTTAGCTATTTTTGAGTGGCTGTTCCTCATTCGTTGTCGGGGGAAGAGTTGATTTTTGCTGGGTTCCCGCACATGTCGGTGTGGTGGGCAATGAGACTTCGGATGTATTGGCCAAGGTTGCGGCTGCTCAACAGCCCCCAACAGAATATACGCTTCCTGCATCTGATCTAACACCTTACTTGCTGGACAGAATGCATGTGTGTTGGTAGAGACGCTGGGATGGTGTTCCTCATAATAAGCTGAGAGGTCTTCCAGAGAGTGGTTGTGCCAAGGGTTCTCCCTTCCATGCCTCGGCGATTGGAGGTAGCTCTTGCTAGGCTTCGCATTGGGCACTCTCGGCTTACACATGGGTTCCTGATGAGTGGCGAGACAACCGTACTGTGATGATTGCTTTGTTCCCCTTACTGTCCGTCACTTGCTGGTCGAGTGTCCAAGTTTGGGGGACCTGGGTCGGAGATTCCTCCATAGGCATATAGGGGTAGATGGTGCCTACTGTCTCTCCTTGATGCTTCGTGGAGCCCATAGGAATTTTTCTGTTTTTGGTTTTCTTCAGGAGGCGGGCCTCCCTCCACTTTTATAAGAAATTGGTTTCTCTTTTCTTTTATTATTTTCAGTGTTTTATTTCAAGAAAAACTTTATATCGATTATGCACTATTTCTTCGCCATGTCCGGCGCTATATGACAGCAGTTGCGCCGGCAGTTTCTACTACAATCAATCAAATCAATGTAGCTAATAGTACTGAATGGTCTGTTCGAATCTATAGGTGGGTTTGGTTCGTTTGCTTCAGTTTGGGAGGGGTTTGAGTTTAGTGTTCGAACAGAAGAAAATGTTTCAGTTGGGGGTTTAAGTAGTTTTCTTTGGGTCTTTGAGTGATTTTTGGCAATTCTGTTTGAGCTTTTATACTGAGAGGAGGGTTGATTTTACTTCCTTTTTTTACTTGTTTTTTAGTTTTATGGTTCAATAATTTTTATCAAGTCTGTGCTGACTGTATAGAACAATTGTAGTACCTAATGATGGCCTAAGGTGGGCCGATAATTTGTATGTTGAGTGTTTACTGCATTAATTTTACTACGTTCTGGAAGTTGCGATGTCCAAGATGGCCTGCAGATGTCTTACTTGGACATTATAATATATTTTATCACTAGGCTGATAATACCAATTTAAAGCCCAAGTAATGAAAATACAAATATCAGTTCTACCTCTATATTTCCACAGTTTTAACGTTCAAATGAAATGAGACTTCTCGGGCTGAAATCCCGCAAAACAAAGACTTTACCTGTGAATCGATTTCATTCTACGTATTACCTCATTCAGATTTATTATTGATTATCTTATCTTCCACGAAATATTTTTAGCGTCATAAATATTTGTGGAATTTTCGATGCCACTGGGAGTTTCCGGGAAAATTTAGAGTACATGTGAGAAAGTTGCATTTTTATTGTTTTCGCCTTCAATTATGATCTTTTTTGCATTACACAAATGACCCTCTTCCCAAATAGAAAATTCAACTAACCGGACAGTATTAATACAGTTCATTTAATGATCGTCCAAGATACATTTTTTGTCGGTGTTCATATTAGTGTTTTCTTTCTAAATAAAATCTGGTTTTCAGCATCACTAAAATGACCCGATTCCTAACGTTAAAGATTTGCTTCCCTTTTATTTGGTAAGATAAGACTATCTTACCAAATATCGATCATGATATCGCACGACCCGGAATGCGGCGCAAATATTGCACCTTATGTATTGGATCACTAGGTTGATAATGCTACTTTAATGCTCAAATGATTGAAATACAAATAATATCCATTCTAAATCTTAATTTCTACGGTTTTGACGACTGAAATGAAATGAAAATCTTTGAGCTGAAATCCCTCAAACGGTAGACGTCTTTACCTGTTAATCGATTTCATCCTTCGTATTACCAAACTCAGATTTAATGTTGATTATTTTTTCCGACACGGAATTTCCTGACCTTCGGAAATGTTTTTGGAGTTTTGAACATCACTGGAAGTCTTTCACAGATAATAAGATGTGAGAATGTTGCATTTTTAGTGTTTTCGCCTTCAATCTCGCTGTTTTTAGCATTAAACAAATGACCCTGTTCCCAACGTAAAAATTCAATAAATCTCCAAATAACATGGGTACATATCATTTTGTGTTCTTTCGGCGTTTCCAGGACGTTTTTCCTTTGTAAATATCAATCATGATATCGCTCGAATAGGCATGCGGAGAAAATATTGCACATTATATATTGGATCACAAGGCTGATGAAAAAAGCCCAAGTAATGCAAATACAAATTACATCCGGTCTTTATATTTCCACGAAGTTTTCACGTCTCATTAAATTAAACTTAGGGCTTAAAACCCTCAACAGGTAAAGTTCTTTATCTATGTATCAATTTCATCCTACGAATTACCTCATTAAGATTGGTCATTAAATATTTTATCTTCCACGGAATTTTCTATCATAAATACTTCTAGAATTTTGGATGCCTCTAGAAATGTTTCCCTGACAATTTAGAGTGCTTGTGAGAAAGTTGCCTTTTTAGTGTTTTCGCCATCAATTGTGTTGTGACCCTCTTCCGAATATAAAAATTCAACTAATCTCCGGACAAAATTAATACAGTTCATTTAATGTTCCTCCAAAATGCATTTTTTGCTCTTTTTCTCAATAATGTGGCTTTCAGCATCACTCAAGTGACCCTATTCCTAACGTTAACGATTTGTTGCCTTTCGAAGTGGTTTTACCATAACCAAATATCGATGATTATATCGCACGAACCGGCCTGCGGCGCAAATATTGCACTTTATATATATATGACCTTTAGGCTGATGATGCAACTTTAAAACCCCAAGTGCTGCAAATACAAATAACATCCGTTCTAACTCTATATTTCCACGATATTTTAACGTCTCAAATGAAATGAAATTCTTCGGGCTGAAATCCCTCAAAACATAGACGTTTTTAACTGTGAATCGATTTCATCCTTCCTATTACAGTCTTGGAATTTACGTCTGCACCTTACCCATTAGGCCTGTGGTTACCACTATGGGATCGATATGTCACTTGTGAAGTTTGCAGTATGTGCTATAGTCAAAGGTTTTAAGGTTATAAAGTTACCAAGTTGAGAGGTTATTATGTGATATATTAAAGTATCATGAAATTGTTTTTTTTAAGACAATAGTATCAAAGAAAAAAATTCACAGAAATGAACAGTGAAAATTATTATAACTAACATTTAAATAAAGTATAATATATTAGTGGGTAACATTGTTGGATTATACAAGCAGTGAATATTACATATATTCTGTTAACCAGAACGAAAATATTGCCAAATAGTATCATCCCAATCATGGTTGTCACTTTTCCATTTATCAACTCCATAGCCCAAATCACTGAGACTTTGGATGATTTAATAGGACGACCTTCCTCCTTGTGCATCAATCACTTCATTAAGTCTGTTTGGCATTGACCTCACAAGACTGGTGCATATATTTGGACGTCGACGTATGCTTTCCCATACGTCCTGAGCGTGACACACAATGGCAGCTTTCGTGCTCTCTTGCCCAATATCCCACTCCTGAACCATCATTGCCCACAGGTTTTCGATGGGATTCATATCACATTCGAGATGAACATCAATCCACTCTCTTACCATTCTGCTCATGTGGACGGGGCTGCAGTCATGCACAATATGGATGGTGATAGGGGCTGGGATTGCCATCACGCACTGTGGGCAGAACATCCTCAAGAATTCTGATATATTGTTCACTTGTTAATTTACCATTAATTTCTAACAGTTCTCTGGGTCCGTAAGCCCACATCCAACCCCGCAGCGACGTAGATACACGTCCACTTTTTGCTTTGGTAAAAATGTGTTTGTCTATCTCGTTTTCGTAACCCTCCAGCACACCCCAGGCCCTGCCTTTATAGAAGAAAAACACTTTTCATCTGTAAATATTACATTCTTCCAAAATAACTCGTCGTCTGTTGAGTACTGTAGGGCAAACCCCATTCGATCATCTTTGTTGTAAGGGGTCAACACTTCTTTTACGGCAGGCACATGACACTTGATACTAGCTGCGTGGAGCCGTCGACGCAGTGGGGACACTGCAGGCCAGGTGCAAATCACGTGGATAGTTCACGACAGGTGTTAACGGTCGCTCCTGTGCTCTCTCAACAATTGCCTCGTCCTGCTCGGGAGTTGTTGCTTTTGGCCGTCCACTACGAGGCTTTGTGCTGAATGACCACTGTTCTTGCACTTATCCACTGTAGACCGATGCAGGCCGAGTTCTTGAGCAATGGCACCTGGAGTCATGCCACCCTCCCATAGTCCAATTATTCGCCCACGATCGGCGATGATTCGCGAAGAATTCGCACGACCCTCTGCCATCTTGCCTGATATTGAAAATACAAAGAAATATATAATTAAACATGCATTTTTAAGGTTTACATTGTGGAAATCGTTCATCAAAGAGACACACACACACACACACACACACACACACACACACACACACATATATATATATATATATATATATATATATATATATATATATATATATATATATATATATCCACTGTGTGTATATGGCGATAAGACGCCTTCGGAAGTCAGGGGACTGCTCTATAAAGTTAAGCTACCTTCTCAAAGGTGTAGAGAGATGTGTCAAGGCCAAGACGAAGCTCAGCCATATCGCCTCGGAATTGATTAGTTCTTCATTATGCAGTATAACAACGGCATTGGCCGAATGGAGGTGAAATAATAATAATAATAATAATAATAATAATAATAATAATAATAATAATAATAATAATAATAATAATAATAATAATAATAATAATAATAATAATAATAATAGTATGTGGACAGCACCAATTGCAGCAGAGATGCCTCGAATAAGTGGGAATCTTGTTCGAGACACCACTAATTTGTTTGTATTTTCAGCTGTGGAAGATCTATTTACGTAAACTAACGTGAATTATAATAAGTTTTGTATAATAGTCTGGATATAACAATGTATTATTGATAACAGCAAAACACACGAGATGCATTGTATTCCGGTCGCCACGGGTTCGTACCCCTCCCTTGTCGCCTCCCTCTCCCTCTCAAGTTTCGTTGACTGACTCCACTTCCCACTACGCTCGTGCTAGATCGCTGCGCCATCTATCGGCAGCCCGTAGAAACATATACCTGACAGGGACTGTCGACGAACTTTTGATTGTGGGTGTACATAGGAGAAAGTTGCATTTTTAGTGTTTTCGCGTTCAACTATGCTGATTTTTGCATAACGCAAATGAATCTCCAAAGTGAAAATTCAAATAATCTGCAGACAAAATTAATATAGTTCACTTAAAGTTCCTCCAAGATCCACTTTTTGTCAGTGTATTCATATTAGTGTTTCATTTCTCAAAAGTGTGGTTTTCAGGATCACTCAAATGACCCGCTTCCTAACGTAAATTTGTTGCCTATCGAATTAGTTTTACCTTACCAAATATCGATCATGATATCGCACGACCCGGTATCCGGCGCAAATATTGCACATTATATATTTGATCACTAGGCTGATTATGCCACTTTAAAACCCAAGTGATGCAAATACAAATAACATTCGTTCTACAAAATTTTCACGATGTTTTCACGTCTCAAAAGAAAATAAACTCTTCGGCCTGAAATCCATCAAAACACTTTACCAGTGAATCGATTTCATCCTTCGTATTACCTCATTCAGATTTATTATTGATTATTTTATCCTGGACGAAATTTTGACCGGAATTGTTTTTGGAAATTTAGATATCATTTTGTGTTCTTTCAGCCTCTTGGAGTCGTTTTACATTAGTCAATATCGATCATCATATCACGCGAAAGGGGATGCGGGGATAATATTGCATTATATATGATCACTAGACTGAGGAAGCCACTTTAGATCCCATGTGATTCAGATACAAATTACATCCGTTTTATGGCTATATTTCCACGACGTTTTAACGTCTCATGAAATGATATTCTTCGGGCTAAAAACATTTAAAAGGTAGACTTCTTTATCTGTGAATCAATTTAATCCTCCTTATTTCCGTATTCAGATTTATTAATGATTATTTTATCCTCCACGGAATTTTCTTAGCCTAATAAATGTTTCTTGAATTCTCGATGCCAATGTGACTTTTTTTCAAAATAATTGAGAGTACTTGGGGGAAAAAATTCATTTTTACTGTTTTCGCCTTAAATAATGCTGCTTTTTGCATTACACAGGTGCAAGTGAAGTTAGCAGGGGAGTGAAAGATAAAAATGGTAGATTACTAGTAGACAATTGAGAAAAAGTGACCAGATTGAGAAAACACTTTAAGGAATGATTAAACATAGAGGATGAAAGTAAAGCGAGTATAAGTGGCTGGGGAATGGCTGGGAGGAGGGGGGAGGTGAGAAGATAGGAAGAAAAAAGTAGGATAGATGTTGTGGAAGCAATGAAGAAAGTTAAATTGGGGAAAGCCACAGGAATTGATGGAGTGTGTGGTGAAATGCTTAATTATGGGGTAGAATGGATGTGCAAAATGTGCAGATTGACATGGGACGAAGGTAGAGTCCCGGAGGATTGGGAGTCAGGTATAATTATTCTTTTGTCATCGGGGCATCTGTCTTAGTATAATAGAAAAAGTGTATGGTAGGATACATATTGACAGAGTTAAAGAACAGAGAAATTTGTTGAAGAACGCTTTAGGAAGGGAAGAGGTTGTGTAGACCAGATATTCATTCTTTGAACTTTAGTGGAAAAGTTTCTAGAGAAGGGAAAGAAGTTGTATGCGGCTTTCATGGATTTGGAGAAAGCATGATAGACAAGGATTGTGGAAAGTATTAAGAATATATGGAGTAGATGGGAAGTTGTTGAATGCTGTAAAGAGTATATATGATGGTGCTACGGCTGCAGTTCGTGTGGATGGTGAACTGAGTGAATTTTTCTCTTTGAAGGTTGGGTTGAAACAGGGATGTGTCATGTCTTCATGGTTGTTCAATCTGTACATGGATGGGATAATAAAAGAGGTACAAGGTAGAGTAGTGGATGTTGGAGTGGGCCTGGTGAGAGAAGGTAGTGTTTGGAAACTCCCTTTACTGTTGTTTGCAGATGATACTATGTTGTTGAGTGAAGACGAATGAGAGCTGCAAGGCTTGGTGGATGAGTTTGGGAGAGTAAGAAACGGAATCTAAAGGTGAATGTAGGGAAGAGTAAAGTGATGGTCTTTGAGAGAGTTGAAGTCAGTGAATGTACAGCGAGGTTGGATGGTGAGGAATTGGAAAATGTACGTTTAAGTACTTGGGTAGTGTGATGAGTAAGGATGGAGGTTTGGAGGGTGAAGTGCTTGAAAGGGTACAGCAGGGAAGAAAGGTTGCTGGTTCCTTGAGAGCAGTGATAAGAAACAGGGAAGTGAGCATGGAAGTGAAAAAGTTACTACATGACAGTATTGTGATACCAACTCTAATGTATGGAAGTGAAGCTTGGACGTTGCTGGAAGGACACTAGTCGAGAGTGAGAGCAGTGGAAATGAGTTATTTAAGAGGAGCCTGTGGAGTCAAATGGAGAGACAGGCTGACAAATGAGAATATAAAGGAGCGTTGTGGTGTGGATGTGGATGTGATAGGAAGCGTTAGGAGGAATACACTGAGGTGGTTTGGCCATGTGGAGAGGATGGAGGGTGAAAGACTGACGAAGAGAATGTATGAGGTGGAGGGGGGAAGAGGGAGGGGGAGGCCGAGGATGAGATGGAGGGATGGGGTGGACAGGTACAGTATATGAGGGGGATGTGAGTTGGGAGCGGGGCAGTGAAATGGCGGGGGACAGGGCGACGTGGAGGCGATTTGTTTGTGGCCACCCCGAACGGGATTAAGGCGTCTGGTAATAAATAGATAGACATATAGACCTAAGATGGATTGAAACATGGGCACAAGTATTAAGCTGAATTCACCTAAGTTTGAAACTAATCAATGAAACAAAGAAGTCCTGTCAACCCATATTATGTGTATAGCCCAGCACCTACTGTCTTTATAATCTTCTCTATTGTATTTGCAGTAGTGTTGTTCGCAATGCACAGAATGCATGCAAGAATTGCAAACTTGGAGTCAGTATTTACTGAAGGAAGAGTGAACATTCAAGTTTGACCCCCTGAATGATGTGTATTTTGTAGTTTTTATTTTATATATATAAAAAATAAAATTATGGGACAACAATTGAATTAATATTATATGATATACAAGAATCCAATTCTTATACCAATATCATTCTTTCTCTGTAAAATACAAATTTATTAGCAACTCTTACTATAATAACTTTGAACTATTTTACATACACATTTTACAATATGTTATACAATATTTCCTAATCATTTTAACTATAGTGCATTTGCTCCATTATGTATACAATATGTTTACAATGTATCATGTTTCTAGAATATTAGGTCAGTACAATATTATCATGAATATTATGTCTAAGAATATACAATATTATAATCACTGATATATGCTGTCGTCGGTTCTCCAGCTGGCATGACCGAGTGATGTCAGGACTCCATATTATAATAACATATTTACTACGCTTGGTGGTAACCATATAACCAAATTTTTGCGCCTGGTGGTTTAGTGGGAAATTATTGTGCTCCAATAGGATTGAGCCGGTGAAGGTTTATATCCAAGGGATGTTTGGGGTTTACTGCTCACCTAATGCCACTCAAGGATGAGTGAGGCTGGTCACTCTCATCTTAAATGTCAGGACCAACTGCCTAGCCCCAGGCTCCTACGCTCCTCATGGGGCAACGTAGGATTGGATGATGGATGGATAAATCATAATAGCATGATAGATAGACGTAGGAATCTACATTATCATAATATAACTCAGATAGCATAATAGATAGGAACACCAGTAAAGCTAGGTGTGGGAAAGGGAACTGTGTCAGCAAAAGTTAAGCAAATGAAGGTCAGAGGGCACCGGAAGCGCTACATACACACAGAGAGACACAAGCTTCTAGAATTAGTACATGCGGGTTATACTTGTGACACAAGCCCTCCTAGAGGAGGAAGGGTCATAGAGTCAGAAAGGGGCTAACTACAGAAGCGAGAGGTGGTAAAGAGAAGAGGGGTCCAGCGAGAACTTAGAATATGTACATTCCTGTGTAATACACAGTGTTGAACTTAAACTTAACCCTTTGAAGATAATAAACTACTGCACAGTCAAGACCCAATATTCATCTTTAACTTCTCCTGTCTTCGATTACACGATAACTAAAATCAATCTCAAGATTCACATATTATAGGCCAAGATTCATATATATATATATATATATATATATATATATATATATATAGAAATACATATAGATGTGTGTGTGTGTGTGTGTGTGTGTGTGTGTGTGTGTGTGTGTGTGCTTACTAATTGTACTCTTACAAGATTAAGTAAAACTCGTTGTGTCCCGTCTTTTAACAGTATTTTATATTTTTCATTTTAAAAAATGAATGTTTTTGGCGCCTACGACTTGTTGTATTATATTCCACTCATCTATTGCCCTGTCTGGAAAACTAAATTTTCTCATTTTTCTTTAATATTTTGTTATATAATTTCTTGATGCGTCTTGTTCAAGATGACTGTCTAGGTACTATTTATTCACTATTGTCAATGTTTTCCTTCGACTCAGTTATAAAGTTTGATCATATTACCTCTTTTTCTTCTCTTCTAATGTTGGTAATTATAGCTTATCAAGCGTTTCTTCATAGCTAATATCTCTCATGTTTGGCAACAATTTTATGGGTGCTCTTTGTACCTTCTCAGTCTTCTCAACATGCTTATTCAAGTGTGGGTTCCATACTACTGCTGCATATTCAAGCGCTGGTCTTATGAATGATATAATTATCTTCTTTACTATTTCCTCACTGATGTATATAATGGCTATTTTCATATTCACAAACAGGTTATACATGATTGTTTCTTCTGGTGATAGTCTTTTGTTGATAATTACTCCTAAATCTTTCTTCCTGACAGATATCTGTAAACTGTTGCTCCCTAGTTTGTAGTTCCAGTCAGACCTCTTTACATGTTTTCCAGATCTTATTACGTGGTATTTTTCTGCACTGACATCAGTCTGTCATTTATGACTCCATTCATTTGATATTGTTAGATCCATATATACATATACATTCCTTACGTGAATTTTCGTTTTTTATTCTTCTTTGTATATTGGCATCATTAGCAAGCATAATGTAACCCTCTGTTCTTATGGTATCACTTATATCATTTATACAGTATATAGCAGAAACATGATTGGTGCTAACAGTGAACCTTGTGCAACACCTTTTCAAGATGAGTGTTTTCCTCTAAATATTGTTCTCATTTCCCTTTCTCTTAGAAACTTCTGCATCCATAGCAGTAGGTTAGCCTGGATACCTCCTTTGTATTCATTAACCATTCATAAGGAAGTGTGTCAAATGCTTTTCTGAAGTCTAAGTATATTATACTGTCTACCCATCCGTCTCTTTCTTGCATTGTTTCTGCCACTCTATCATAGTAACTTACACTTTCTCGGTCTATGGACGCGGATATGCATCCAGTCTGAAAGTGTTGAATCCGCTCTATGGACTCAGGTCCACGTCCAAACAAAGAAATATCCACCATAAATCAGGAGTTACGCCTAGCATCCTAAAACTTTATCTGATATTAGCCTGACTGAATTACCAGTTCGGTGATACTATTTTCATTCATGGGATATTTCGAGACGACCAAAAAATGCTTAGGAAGGAAAAAGTGGTATAAACATTCTTATATGCACTTCAACTTTTAGTTTTCATAACTATTTCAATTTATACAATCTTTTTTCTTTCATCTAATTCTGCAAAGTTTCAGCTTTCTAGTGGTATTAAAAAAAAAAAAAAATCCAGTAATCCAAATATTTGGGGGTGAAAATGATTAGAAAAAGAAAAAAAAAATCAAGCACAAGGCACGATAGGGGGAAAGGAGAGCTATAAGAGGGGAAAGCATGAGGGTTTTGCTGGCTGATGGGGGGATCAGACTGCAAAAATGTTGAGATTTGTTATTGCCCGCCTTTAAGCAAAGTGGAGCGATAGCGTTTTTTCCTGCCTCTGTGTCTCTGTCAACGTGTGTGTGTGTGTGTGTGTGTGTGTGTGTGTGTGTGTGTGTGTCTTCCCATTATACAGGAATCCCTTCATTATCTGGACGCCCAATAACTGGACACCCCACTACGTGGACATTTTGGGCCTGGGCCTTCGGAACCCAAAAAATGAAAAAAAAAAAAAAAAATCGAATTTTTTCCCAGCCGTACTTTGAACTTGGCACTCGGCGCTGAACAGCTGTGTTTACGCACGGTCGCTGACCCCCTACTGTTCCTCCCCTCCCCAGTTATCACCTGACTACCATCGTGAGTAGATGTTCAACAAAATGGATGCCGCACGTGCTCGTTTTTGCGAATAAACTGCAATACCTCACCACTAGACCACATGGGAATTTACAGTGTTGTGCAGTATTAAGAAATTAGAATTTAGAGTGCAAAGGATTAAGTGTGGAGTGCAAACTGGCGGTTGAAACTGGCGTGGTGCAATTAAGAACAGAATGTGCAGTGTTAAACAATTATAACAGTGCAGCACAACACTGGATTACTGTATGTGCTTCAAGAGCATTTTCACCCCTGCCAGAGCCTTAGTGGAGGCAGCCATGGGCGTGCTGTAAGTACCCTGCACACTGCTAAATATTTTCCATACTTCTAATTCCTCATTCTCTGGTTCCTTTTCATTTATTTCATGCTTTTTGTCCCTTATTTGTGTGAATAGGGTCTTAAATAGGTGCTATGCATGTTTGGTAGGGAGTTATTTAGGTGGCTTTCAAAGTTAGGCTGGGTTAGGGTCCATAAGTACCAGTCCAGGAGACAGGGTCCCACTATCCGGACAAACCCACTTCTCGGACACGGCTTTGGCTGTATTACATCGGATATTGGGAAGATAAATGGCTTGAGCTATGAACATGAAACTATTTGGGTATGATGATATGGCCAAAGTCTTGGCCCAGTTAGAACACTGGCACTCGGGGTCAAGGTCAAGGTCACCAAAATGGCTGCCAAAGGTCAACTAGTTTTTATCACCTACATTTAGCCCCATTATATCTTATGAACGGCTTGAGCTATCAACATGAAATCTTCAGTGTTTCAAAATATTGCAAAAATCTTGGACTTGGCAAACACCATCATCTGGTAGGCGACTAACATTCAGCTCCCGAATGCTTTTCTTCCATTAAAGATGGTTTTCCTTTTCTAAACCAAAATTGCCTGTTAACATTTCATACTTTTCCAAGTGTCCTACCCATCTCTTTCTTATTAACTTTTCTATTATTTTGCTTATAACACTTAAGTGGAACTAGTCTGTAGTTCAATGGGCATTGTTTATTGCCTTTTTTTTAAACAGGACTATGTTAGGCATTTTCCATATTTCTGGTAACTTGCCTTTAGCGACTTTTGATTTATTAATTGCATGGGCTCGCTTAATTCTTCTGTGCATTCTCCTAACACCGAATTGGATTATTCATCTGGTCTGTTTGCTTTCCGTTTTTCTATTTCTTTGTTCTTCAGTTTCTATTTTATTAAGATAATAGCTTCCCAATTTTTTTGGTGTTGCTTGTATAGTTTCATCCATTTCAAATGGTCGTTCTTCAGGGAATACTGACTGGAAGCTATTATTTACAACTTCACTAATTTCTTCGTCCTTAAAGTAGTTCTAATCTTTGTCAACTATACCCTGTATCTTATCTTCGACCTTACTTTTGCTTTTTATATACCTGTAGAAGAATTTTGTCAAGATCAATTGATCCTGATGCAATCATTCCTTGACTGTTTATCTCTTCCATATGCTTGTTCACTGCTATTTCTTCTATATCCGTTCCATAGTAGGTCTCTTTTCTTTGGCTTTTACACACTGATTATTAAACCATTTGTTTAATCTCTTCACTTTCTCCTTCTGGTGGGGAATGTGCTTCCATACTTCAACTTTATAAATTTCACAACATTTTCAGCACTGGGTGTCTACATCTGTTTCAGCCTGTTCTTCTCAGTTAACTTCTTTAAAATATTTCGGTACTTCTTCGTAGTTCCTCTTTTATAGTTCAGTAGGATCTTATACTTTTATCTTCATTTTCTCCACTTTCCAAATTGAGAACTATAAATTATTTTCTTAGTATCCTTTTGCCGTGTGAACACCAAATCTAATAAAGATGGCTCATCTAGTCCTCTCTTCCTGGTACTGGATATTACATGTCGATATAAAAAAAAAATCGAATTAATACTGAAAGCTTATTATCCCAGTGGTTTTCAGTGATATTTGTTTTCAATGTTTCGCAGTTTACATTGCTATTAAAATCTGTTTAATGTAATCCATTTAGATTTACCTCTATTTTGCAATAACATAATGATACATTTTAATGTATTCTCTACAGCCTCTCTGTATATGTCTATCTCCCAGGTCCCAGTTTGAGGAGGCGTATATATAGTTGTTATAATTATGTCTCTTTCTTTGGTTTTCATTTCTCCTGCTATTAATTCAACTGCTTCTGGTAAATTTACGTAAATTTGTTTGCTTGCAGTTTTTTACTTGTCAGTATCATTACCGCTCCCCCTTCCTTGATTTCTCTATCTTTCCTCCATATACTCGTATTATAATTTTCTATATTGTTTTATTGGAATTTAACTTCGTTTCCGTAGGACAAACTATCTGGGGGTTCTTGTCCAGTATTTTATCTATTAGCTTGATTAATTTGAAAACTAAACCCTCTATATTTGAATACAATATTTTCATTTTACTATTTTTATATTTTCTCTGGTTTACATTTTTTTCCCATTTAATTGGCTCTCCTTTTTATATACCACTTCCTCACTTGTTGCCCTACTGTTGAAAAAAAAAAAAAAATTTCTTGTCTCATTATTTTTGCTTTTTGCTCCTTCAAGTTTTTCATTTAATATTCCCAATCTTTTTTGTTTAAGCATTTCATAATTCATACATTCTTCATTTCTTCCCCTTCCTGTATTTTTCTGTCATTTCTCATTACATTTTCAATTTTATTTGAGGTTTGAAATGTTATTTAATTGGGCCGTGTTTATCATACTCTTATTTCTTACTCTGAAATTCCTCAGTATATTCTTCTGATGCTCATTCTGTTACTTAATTTATAATTTTTAATGATCATATCAGTTTTGTCTTTTATTTTATATTTCTTCCTCATTCTTGCCTACATGTATCACTGATTTGTTCATGTCCACTGTCTCCCTTAGTAGGCCTAATGTTGGATTTTTTCCCTATTATTCCCTTTACTTCCTGCCTAATGTTTATACTTTCAGACCCTTAATATCAACCTTTTCTTTTAAGATCTGGGGATAAATTGTTTTCACCTTAGCCTTAACTGTGCAAAATGCATCAACAGATTTTTCAAACTGCTCTTTTCTAATATGTTGTTTGCCTGTTTTGTTACTTCTTCATCCCTTTCCTTTTTGCTTAACATTTGCTGGTGATTTACCACTTCTATACTCATTTCAGTCATTTTGTTTTTCTAGACACCAGCCGATATTTCATTTACTGTACAACGTCTTTTTTGTTCACCTCTATTGTCAGTTCCTAATTCTTTTCTTTATTATTATTTTCGTTTTTTCCTTCCCATATTGTATTTCTCTTTTATCCTGCAAGAAATTTTCCTCTAACATCTTGACTATTTCTACCAAAATTTTAAATCTACATCTACCAGGTCACAACAGACGAGATCCTTTTTACTTTCATCTCTCCTATTTGTCTGAGAATGCCACTGTTTCAGAATCTTTTCCTCATTTGATTTACTTGCTTCGTCAGCACTATTCAGCCAGCAGCTGGTTGCCATTGTCATTAGTTGCTTCTTTACCACTTAATTATTTTTTCCGACTTTTTACTCCATAAAACACCTCCATAGAGTTTCTTTTGCTTTATTCACTATTTGGAAACAGGGACATGAGCTTGACCATTACTGCAAATAATACACTAGGTGGTGGTTTGCCAATGGTTGTCTCAGGAGCTCCATGCGACGTGCCAGTATGTATGAAATGAAAAGTGTATAATGAATATACAATATACCATCTATGACGTACGGTTGTGAGACCTGGAAACTGAAAAAAGTGATGGAAAAGCAACTAATTCGTTCTCAAAAAGAATGGAAAGGTTAGTGTTGGTAATATCCTCAAGAGACATGAAAAGATCATCTCGGGTGGAAGAGCAAATCGAATTCAAGAGCATTATAAAAGTTACAAAAGAACAGAAATGGAGGTGGGCAGGGATAACCGATGAATTAATAGGCTGACTGAAAGAAGTCCAGAAGATTGGAAGCATAGCAGAAAAAGGCCAGACAGGAGGGGGAGGGTCATGAAGAAGATTGCAGGCAAAACGTGACAGAGATTGGCTCAGTCAAGGAATTCGTGGAAAATGCTGGGGGAGGCCTTTGTTCAGTAGTGGGTTTGCAAGTGCTGCTGTTGCTGCTGATGATGATGACGAAATGAAGATTATAATGACGATGCTGTGCTGCATATAGTTAGGTCGTGTATGTGTGAGTTTGTCCGTGCGGTTTTTTCTTTTCACAAGAATTTGATTGTATTTACAAAAGGTCGGAGTAAGTCCACGGAACATCAGATAATACCAGAGAAATGGGCGTGTTCGCACACATGACGGCACGAAATTGTCAGACACCTGGACTTGCGAATATAGGCAAAAATAATTGTTTCGAGTTTTATTTGGAAAAGATAAAAGTATTTGCAAACATTATGATGCAAGGCTCTTAGTTAATCCTGCAAATTTCTGCAGTCAAGCACTAGTGTGTGTGCATATATATATATATATATATATATATATATATATATATATATATATATATATATATATATATTATCACGATCCAAAGTTTCTTTACCCCCCTGAGTGGAGGAAGGTCAAAGCCAAGGTTGAAGAAATGACGGGCCATCGAACACAGGCCAGTTCATGATGGAGGGGATAATAAGAATCACCTGGATGAAACACACGAGCCTATTTATGAATCACGGTATCATGAACCATTATTAGTCTTGTATACTGGCAGTGTCCGATCATCTGGTCTTGCTACAACCTTGGCTTCGACCTTCCTCCACTCAGGGGGGTAAAGAAACTTTGGATCGTGATAGTAGACACTAGCGCTTGCCCGCAAAAAAATTGCGGGACTAAACATCCTTTTCATCATAAACTGTTTGCAAATAAAATTGTTTTCCATACCGTTAATTAGGCTGCACTGAATATTTCTGACGAAAGCCGAAAAAAAAAAAATTGCATATTTCCACGTGTGTTGATATCGGAGAATTTCACAGCATCGCGTCTCTTGCAATCGCCATTTTTATGTGTGTGTTTTTCTGACACACCGTGGTTTGACCCCAACATAATGGGAAAAAATAATGGGTCAATATCTATCATTGTTCTTGTAAAAGAAACAAAAGCACAGACATCTAGAGCTTGACGCTATTATATACATCATTTATCATCATCATCATTATCATCAGCCATTTGAGTG
>NC_136960.1:21214817-21284817 GCF_032717465.1 Coenobita brevimanus
ATAGAATTACAAGCTCAAATGAGACAAAAGGAATTTGATCACGAATTCAGACTGAAGCACCCTGATAGTTTACCTAGAGCTAGTAGTTCATCTGGCAAGGAATGTTTTGATGTTGCTAGGAACATTAAGCTATCACCTCCCTTTAATGAGCAAGATGTCACTAAGTATTTCCATATGTTTGAAAAGGTGGCAGGTCGTCTCTCGTGGCCAAAAGACTCTTGGACAGTACTGCTGCAGAGTGTTTTGAAAGGAAAGGCTCAAGAGGCTTATATTTCTTTATCTGTTGATTAAAGTGCTATGATTGTTTCAAAGATGACATTCTCAAAGCATATGAACTCGTGCCAGAGGCATATAGGCTTAAATTTAGATCCACCTTTAAACAGAAAGATCAGACTCATGTGGAATATGCTAGAGTACTCACAGACATTTGTTCAATGGTTGCATTCTAAGAAAGTTAATGATTTCTGTAAATGAAAAATCATCAGAGAAATTACCAATATGCCGGGAATCGAACCCGGGACTCTCAGGTGAGAGCCAGGCAGCATACCACTACACCACGACCAGGTAAAAGTTAACTCACGTTGTCACAATCTTGTAACCAACGTCCCTCCGCCCTCCACTGTGGGCCTGAAGAGGGTGAGTTAACCCCCTGGCACTCGGGCAAGTAGATGCTTTTAATCTATCCCAAACACTTACGGCAAGTCAGAATGAATAGAGAACCTGTATTTTTACACAGGAAAAATCATCAGAGAAATTACCAATATGCCGGAAATCGAACCCGGGACTCTCAGGTGAGAGCCAGGCAGCATACCACTACACCACGACCAGGTAAAAGGTAACACTGTCACAATCTTGTAACCAGCGTCCCTCCGCCCTCCACTGTGGGCCTGAAGAGGGTGAGTTAACCCCCTGGCACTCGGGGAAGTAGATGCTTTTAATCTATTCCAGACACTTATGGCAAGTCAGAATGAATAGAGAACCTGTATTTTTACACAGGAAAATCATCAGAGAAATTACTAATATGCCGGGAATCGAACCCGGAACTCTCAGGTGAGAGCCAGGCAGCATACCACTACACCACAACCAGGTTAAAGTTAACTCACGTTGTTACAATCCTGTAACCAACGTCCCTCCGCCCCCAACTGTGGGCCTGAAGAGGGTGAGTTAACCCCCTGGCACTCGGGCAAGTGGTATGCTGCCTGGCTTTCACCTGAGAGCCAGGCTTCGATTCCCGGCATATTGGTAATTTCTCTGATGATTTTTCATGTGTAAAAATACAGGTTCTCTCTTCATTCTGACTTGCCGTAAGTGTTTGGGATAGATTAAAAGCATCTACTTGCCCGAGTGCACTACCCCAGCAGGTGCATATTGTTGATAAGGCCGGAGTGGAGCCGTCAGTGGTGGAGAGACAGACTCCTGTAGAGCCATTGTTAGACACTAGTAAGACTGGGGCAGTGCAGCCGTCAGGTTCAGGTGAGAGTGGTATTAAGACTCCATCAGAATGTCCTCCCCCAAGCAGTGCTTAAAGTGACTCCTTCCCAGGTCATTTATTTGCTAACTTTATTTCTAAGGGGTTAGTTTCAATTGATGGAAAAGGTGGTAAGGAAGTCACTATACTTAGAGACACAGGGGCTTCACTGTCACTAATTTTGAAGGGGATTGTTGATGTTGCTGACCCTAATGAATGTGTCTTGTTGCAGGGTGTAGCTGAGTTTGTATCTGTTCCCCTAGTTGAGGTGAAGCTCCAGTCAGAGTTAGTTACTGGTTCATTGCGTGTGGGTGTTGTTGAGCAGCTTTCTGTACAAGGGGTCACTTTCCTTTTGGGTAATGACTTGGCGGGAGGACAGGTGAGTGCTGTTCCCTGAGTGTCAAAAACTCCCCTGAGTGAGGATAGGACTAAAGAGTTGGAAGATACATGTCCTAAATTGTTTCCCACATATGCTGTAACTAGAGCTATGACAGCAAAAGCCAGCCATAAAAACGTTGACAGTAAGGGCACTGGCAATGCCCATGAGGACTTGGTGATACCTTTTTAGCCCAGTTAAATGACTCAGAGGTTGATGATTCTCCCCAGACTGATGCAAGTGCAAAATTAGCTGATTTGCAAAGATCTGATCCAGAGATTGCCACTTTAATTGACTCAGCAGTTAGGGAAGATGTGTCTAAACTGACTGTTAATATTTAAGGCCAAATAACGTGTTAATGAGAAGATGGAGACCTCCTAGTGTTGCTCATGATAACGAGAGGGAGGCTGTACATCAGGTGGTGGTTCCAAGACCCTATAGGCAAAAAATTATGTCCATTGCTCATGACTTCTTTAGCAGGTCGCTTAGGAGTGAGGAACTCTTTCCCACATCTGGCAGCATTTTTACTGGCCCGAAATCCGTTGAAATGTCTCCCGGTTCTGTAGGTCATGTCACCTGTCAGCTAGTCGGTAAAAGCAATAAGCCCATCCTTGCGCCTCCTATGATTCCTCTACCTGTGTCTGAGGCCCCATTCACTAGAGTCCTTGTGAACATTGTTGGCCTTTTGCCTAAGACCTCTTCACGCCACCAGTACATCCTCACAATGTTAGACATGGCTACTAGATATCCTGAAGCCATTCCCTTGAGAAATATTTCAGCTAAATCGGTTGTAAAGGAGATGCTAACCTTCTTTACCCGTTTTGGTCTCCCTAAAGGGGTGCAGTCGGATCAGAGCTAAATTATTCAGACTATGCATACGTATTTCATTCCCAAATTCATGAAAAGAAGCCAATATCCACCCAGTTCCGAAGAAAGGAAGTTCGTCTGACCCCTCCAATTACAGACCAATAGCCGTCACATCTTCTCTTGGTAAGGTATTTGAAACTTTAATTAATAAGCACATTGTTAAACATCTTGAATCCAACAACTTAATTAGTGATAGACAATATGGTTTTCGCCACGAAAGATCCACCATTGACATACTCAATCTCTTAACTCATACTATCCATCAATCAATTGATCTTTTTGGAGAAACTCACGCATTAGCTCGATATCTCCAAAGCTTTCGACAGAGTATGGCACCATTCTCTGCTGTCCCAACTCCCTTGCTATGGACTAACGTCTTTTGTTCCTTTGATTTCTTCATATCTTAGTGACAGGAAAATAAGAGTAAAAGTAGATGATGTATATTCCAATTTCCACTCAATTAATGCCGGCGTGCCGCAGGGATCAGTTCTGGCGCCAACCCTATTCTGGTTCATATTAATGATCTCTTGTCTGTCACCCACAATCCCATTCACTCATATGCAGATGACTCAACACTACATAGTTCATTCACACAGACGTCCATTTACAAAGTCTAATATTTCTACCTCTCAACTCGGTACAGCCATCTCCATAAATCAAGCTCTATCTACAATCAGGGAATGGGGACAAAACAACCTTGTCTCTTTTAATGCTAGTAAAACAAATGTATTGCCAGATTCGTACATTACTAAGGATTGAAATTCTTGGAGTCTCTCAACAGTGCCCTCAGCTGGACCTCTCATGTCAGATCACTTGCTAAAACCGCCTCAAAGAAACTTGGATTATTGTACAGAGTCCGTAACTTCTTCGCCGATGAGCAGTTAGCTATAGTTTATGAGTCATGTGCGCTCTCAACTTGAATATTGCTCACCCACGTGGAATGGTTGTGGAGAGGTTGCATTAAGACAACTAGACAAAATTCAGAATAGAGCTGTTAGAATCATTAACAACCATGTCATTACATATAAACTACCTCCCCTGCAAGTAAAAAGGAATGTTGCCTCCTTTGCATTATTTTAGATATTTTTTTGGCAAATGCTCAGACGAAGTTGCGTCCATGGTGCCACCTCTCCATACCTTCCCTCGTGCTACACGGGCATCTGGTAGCGCTCATGACTGGAATGTCATTCAGCCATATTGCAGAACTTCTGCCTATCGGAATTCTTTCATTCCCCGAACTGCATCTCTCTGGAACTCGCTTCCCCAGAGTTGTTTCCCTCCAAATTTCAACCCACAACTGTTCAACTCTGACAGTTACAGATATTTTTTGAACAGAAGACATCAGTAATCTGGTGTATGGATTATTTTTTTTTTACTCATTTGTTTTTCCTTCCTCCGTCCTGTTATTTATAAAAAAATATATATATATATATATCAAAAAAAGGAGTTAGGAATCTCACACATCACTTCCTCAGCATATCCTCAGAGTCAAGGTGCATTAGAAAAGTATCACCAAACTTTGAAGAGTATGTTCAGGAAACTATGTGTTGATGAAAAGGAATGGGACAAGTGTTTGCCTTTCCTATTTTTTGCAACCAAAGAGGCACCGAGCGAGTCCTTGGGCTACTCCCCATTTGTTAATCTTTGGCCATGAAGAACTATGTGTCAAGGATGATGACCAAATTAACTTGCTAGACTGTGTAAAATATTAAAGAATGACTGGCCTATAGTATCGACGTAGCCAGGGCACACTTGGAGTCCTCTCAGATGATGAAGAGGTGGTATGACCACTCTAAGAAAGGCACAGAGTATTTCACCCAGGCGATCAAGTTCTTGTCTTCCCACTCATGGTCAGCCTCTGCAGGCAAGTTTTGCAGGCCCTTATCTAATGGAAAAGAGGGTAGGTGAAGTAAATTATCATTTTAACCCCTGACCGGAGGAAGGAACGAAGATTGTGCCATATAATTATGTTGAAGGAATACCACAGGCAAGACATGGACCCCCCCAGTGTTGCATGCATGGTGTCAGCTATCGAGTTTGCGGATCCCCCTAGTGCTGTATGCGTGGTGTCGGCTGTCGAATTGGCGGAGTAAAATAATGAAGGGCAGAAGAGATGAGGAGAGAGAGAGTAAGGGAGAAGTGTAGAGACAGTGGACAAAACGAAAGTCGTGTCCCCGTTTTGTCCATAGATTTAGTGCAACATGCGAAGCATTATGAGAGCTCTATCACAGCTATATTCATGGTTGGCTAGCCTGACTTCTCAAACTTCATATCTGCTGCTGATGGGATAATGGTATGAATGAACCCAGGAAATTCCGTATCCATTTGCGAGAACTCTCATGTCAGAGAGACGAAATGTGAAACATGTCAGGCAATAACTGCTTGGCCATTAAATCTTACACCTTACCACAAAACATCAGGCAGACCTAGTACCTTGGTATGGAGAGGACAAACAACATATGTCCAACTACTGGGAAGGTGAGAGAGGACACTATATACCTTTACAAAGGAGGAATCTCGAACAGATAGGTATACCGGTGTATTCAGTGCAAGCAGAAATGTGGAAAGATGGATTAGATTATTTCTGGAAGATGCCACAACGGGCAGCGATCATCATTCAGGTCGCCCACATCAATACAGGGCCAGGAAATAATAACAATGATGGAATGAAGCACCTGCAAGCAGTGCTTTTCCAAAAAATACTAATACAACCATGAATGAGCATATGAATAGTTGTGAATAATCTTTTGTCTTCTGGGTTGTGTCCAAACTCCAGCCTGTGAGAATCGCCACTTATAGGAAAACATTTTATTACCATTATACAGTAACATTCCTCATATGTAAAAACGTTGTTTGATTACAGATAATGACAATCACAGCTTATATTTAAGAAGTTGAACCCAAATCCGCACATGTCTTCAAGTTACTGAACAGTAGTGTTTCTAATGTGGTACTAAAGAGAACTTACGAGAAACGGTTCATATATATATATATATATATATATATATATATATATATATATATATATATATATATATATATATATATATATTGTTACATAGCCTATGATTTCATCATCCTTTGTGTAATTTTAACGCACAGTATGCTGCATGTTTGATCGCGAGCGTGTTCTGCCTCAGTCCCCCCTTCTACCGTTATAGTAGGGTGAGTCGTTCTTTCTGTTGTTCAGAGCGGGATTGTCAACTCTTTGTCCCCATGGCTTCATTTGCGCGTCCTTCTTACAAGTTGTATCAAGCTCTGCCGGCCCCTATATAATGAGCTCAGTCTCTACATTAATTGCCACTTAGATCTACTCCTGATTTTGTTCACATCTCTGTCCTCCCCTGTACAGTTATTATTGTGAGTGCTCAGGAAGTCTCCAACCATCTAGCAGCTGTGTAATTTGAGTATGTGTTATTGCATTTTGTTCTTGTACTGTATAGCATAAGTTGTTAATTTGTAGGACTAGTGAGGTCTTTGTAATACGTGTGGGGTTCTTGTTGTTAGCCATTGTTCATAATAGTTTGTATTTGTAATAATATATCTTGCATTAACTGAGCATTACCCAGTGTGTTTTAATTTTATTAGGGCTGACTTAGGTAAATTTACTCTTGCTAATTTCGTGTTAATAGAGGCCATTGCAGTTAGTCATATATTAAACCTGTTTTTTGCCATTACTTTATCCTTATGAGTCCTGAAGGTTTTGTTGTTAGTTTGAGCATTAAACTTTAACTTGTAATTTTACCTAACTCTTTTGTTTTGAACTTGGAACTTTACGGGAGAGTAGTGATTTTTAGTATTCTCACTTAAAGTGTACATTATCATTCTCTGTTCCGTAACATAAATTTGGCTACCTCTTATCAGGATATTCAGGATATTATCATAAGGATATTGCTCGATATTTTGTGACTGTGATTTATTCATGATGTCTACTATTACTACACTTGATGATTTTTTGTCAAATGTGCAAACAGTGTGTGATGTAGAAAACAGAACAAAGAATGAAAAGCTTGTTGCTCAACAATTGGGAATTGAAGTTCACTCTCATCATTCTAAAGATCAAATTGTTGGTATGATTAATAAAAGCTTGTTTAATGTAACTCCTCCAAATGAGCAAACGCAGATTGAATTAGCTAAGTTACAGCTAGCCCTGCAGGAGGCTCGTGTTAAGGAGGCTGAATTTCAAGCACGTGGTAAGGAGGCTGAGTCTCAGGCTGAGGAGGCGGAGTCTCAGGCTCGTGTTAAGGAGGTTGAATTTCAAGCAAATGCTAAGGAGGTTGAATCTCAGGCTCGGATTCAGGAGGCACAGATACAGGCTCAGGCACAATTTGAACTAGCTAGGATTCAGGCAGACCATGAGTATTGCATGAAACAAGGTGGAACTGGATCATCTAGCTCTGATGATTTTGATGTGGCTAAAAATGTTAAACTTGTCCCTCCTTTTAATGAATCTGATTTAACAAAGTATTTTCAGTTGTTTGAGAGGGTAGCTACAGGTTTTAATTGGCCAAAAAAGTATTGGCCAGTACTCCTTGAAACTGTTCTCACCGTAAAGCTCAAGTAACTTATGCATCTTTGCCTCAGGATCAATCTGATAATTATGATGTAGTTAAGAGCTTGATTCTTAAGGCCTATGAACTTGTTCCTGAAGCCTATAGAGTAAAATTTAGGACAACTTATAAGCATGATAAGCAATCCCATGTTGAGTATGCAAAAATCAAAGAAGATCTGTTAGAGCAGTGGTTAAATTCTAAGAATGTGGATTCTGATTTTGGTAAATTTAAGCAGATGATTTTGCTGGAGGACTTCAAGAGGTGTATTAGTAAAGATGTAAGCCTATATCTTGATGAGAAAAGAATAGATAATTTGTCTGATGCTGCAGTTTTAGCTGATGAATATGTTCTCACTCACAAGAGATATTCTAAAGAAAAAGGGAAAGCTGAGAGTAAGTACGTTGCCTCTACTCAGAGTACAGGTAACAGGAAAGAGAATAAAGATGATGTTTCTCAGGAAGTAAATACCAGCTCCACCTCTAGATTTCAGAAAAGTAAATGTACTTATTGTAGTAAGCTTGGTCATACTACGGAGAAATGTTTCAGGAGACAGCGTGATGTGAACAAAAAGGAGTCTTTAAATATTCAGTCAATTGGTCTAGTATCCACTCTTGAGAGTTCCCAGAATGCTTTAACTGAGTTAACTGAACCTGCTTTGAGGGGTAACTTAAATTCTCATGATGGAGCTCCTCTTTTGAGCAGTAACGTGGGTGACACTCTCAAGAGTTCATGTGCTAATTTCCTGTCTGATGGTTTTGTCAGTCCTCTGGACAGTAATGACAGGAAATCAGTTAAAATATATCGTGATACAGGTGCTTGCCAATCCCTTATGCTGACCAGTGTTCTAGGCTCTAATGTTAATTCCTCTGATGAAACTGTAATCTTACAAGGTGTAGGGAATAATTACTTCTCTGTCCCTATGTGCAGAGTGAATTTAGAGTCTGGTTTTGCTAATGGTTCCATTATGGTTGGGTTGTTTGAGACACTCCCAATGTCAGGTGTAACTTTCTTACTTGGAAATGATATTGGTGGAAGTCAAGTGTGTCCAGCTCCTCAGTTGTCTAGTGAGCCAGTGGCTGCGTCCCAGGATTGTGGTGTCCCTGATGTGTTCCCTGCATGTGCTGTCACTAGGGCTAAGTCTAAAGTTACTGGTGATTTAGAGGATAATGATGATGATGTTATCCTAGCTGCCACTTTTCTTGCTAATTTGGACCACACCAGATGAGGCAGTACCCCGTAGTGTTGATAATTTGTCTCGTCAAGAGTTGGTTGAGTTGCAGGTTGCTGACCCTGAGTTGAAAGGTCTAGCTAACTCTGCTTACAGTGAAGAAGAATCAGCCGGTGCTTCTACTTGTTATTATGTAAAGTCAGGAGTACTTATGAGGAAGTGGAGACCCCCAACAGCATCAGCCGACTGTGAATGGGAGGTTGTACATCAAGTTGTCATCCCTCGTGTTTGTAGGTAGGATATCATTAGAGTGGTTCATGATTCCAGTTTGGCAGGACACCTTGGAGTGAGGAAGACTGTGGCACGCATTTTGAAACACTTCTACTGGCCAGGTATCTTCAGTGATGTTTCGTGGTATTGTAAGTCTTGTCACATGTCAAGTTGTGGGGAAGTGTAATCAGACCGAAAAGGTTGCACCTCTAGTTCCCATTCCTCCTTTTGAGGCGCCTTTCACCCGTGTGTTGGTGGATATTGTGGGCCCTCTTCCTAAGACTTCTTCAGGATTTTCTTATGTGTTTACCCTGATGGATATGGCTACTCGTTATCCTGAAGCCATTCCACTTAGAAATATCTCAGCAAAGAACGTGGTTAAGGAAATGCTAGGGTTCTTCACAAAGTTTGGTCTGCCCAAGGAGGTACAGTCAGACCGAGGAAGTAATTTCATGTCGAATGTTTTCAAGCAGTCTCTGAAAGAGTTGGGCATCACCCAGATCACGTCTTCAGCTTACCATCCCCAGACTTAAGGAGCGTTGGAGAGATGTCATCAAACACTTAAATCGATGCTCAAGAAATAGTTTGGAACATCAGAAAGACGGGGATAAAGGTCTTCCATTCGTTGTATTTGCCGCAAGAGAATCTCCAAATGAATCACTGGGTTTCTCACCTTTTGAACTACTGTTTGGCCATGAAGTAAGAGGACCCCTTAAGCTACTCAAGGAATGCTGGCTATCGGAGGAAGATGACGTCAACCTGCTGGAGTGATGAAGTTCAAAGAACGGCTGTCCACTGCTTTACAGCTGGCGAGAGAGAATTTAGGAGCTGCTCAGGAGATGAAGACTTTGTATGATAAGAAGTCCAGGTTACGCCACTTTCAGCCAGGAGATCAGGTTTTGATTCTGCTACCGGTTCATGGGCAACCTCTTCAAGCCAAGTTTAGTGGTCCTTATTTCGTGGAGAAGAAACTCAGTGGTCAACTATGTCATCGCCACACCAGATCGCAGAAAGAACAAGCAACTTTGTCACATCAACATGCTAAAGTTATATCACACGCGGGACGAAAATAATCCAGTCTGCACTGTAGCTGTTCCACCCGAGTCGCAAGTGAAGTTCTTCCCTGTAGCACGAGCCTGAGTGATAGTTTGGGGAAGAATCCTGATATCATGAATGATCTCCAGACTAAGCTTTCTCATCTACCTCCCGAGGAAAGGCAGGAGTTTTCGGCATTACTGCAGGAGTACCCGCAAGTGTTCCGTGCCACTCCAGGAAGAACTACTGTGTTTATGCATGATGTCGATGTTGGAGACGCAAAGCCAATTAAACTGCCTCCTTACCGTGTGAACCCAGTGAAAGTTCCTCTCATCGAGAAGAAGCTTGGCTACCTGTTGGACCACAAGATGATTGAGCCCTGTCAGAGCGAGTGGAGTTCTCCTGTCACTCTAGTCCCTAAGCCAGGTGGGTCACAGCGGCTTTGTATCGACTACAGACGTGTTAATCAGATAACAAAAACAGACACTTACCCTCTCCCTTGCATGGAAGATTGCATAGACAAGATCGGAAAGGCAAGGTACATAAGTAAGTTTGATTTGTTAAAGGGATACTGGCAAGTACCTATGACTGAACGTGCTAGGGAGATCTCATGTTTTGTAACACTAGGAAAGACTTTTGCATGTTCTCTAATGCCATATGGTATGAAGAATGCACCAGCCACATTTCAGAAGCTCATGAATGTTGTAACAGAGGGTTTGGCAGGGTGTGTTGTTTATATTGATGCATTAATCTTCAGTGACAACTGGAAAGATCACATATGCCATGTCAGTAAATTTCTTGAGCGTTTGGTTCAGGCTAATCTTGTAGCTAATTTATCAAAGTGTGAGTTTGGTCAACATAAAGTTCAGTACCTTGGGTATGTAATTGGTGATGGACACGTTGCACCACCAGGAGCTAAGGTTCAGGTTATAAGTGATCTTCCCAGACCTAAAAGTAGGAAAGAGCAAAGATTTTTGGGAATAGTAGCTTATTACCGGAGATTTGTTCTTAACTTTTCTATTCTTGTATCACCACTTACAGACCTACTGAAAAAGGGAGTTAAATTTGTCTGGACCGATAACTGTGAATCCTCTTTCAACAAACTTAAAGCTATCCTATTAAGTCAGCCAGTGCTCACTACTCCAAATTTTGCTAAGCCTTTTAAGATGGCTGTTGACGCAAGTGATACAGGAGCTGGGGCTGTTTTGCTGCAAGAGGATGATCAGGGTATTGAACACCCTGTATCTTATTACAGTAAGAAGTTCACTCCACCTCAAAAGAACTACTCAACTATTGAGAAAGAGCTTTTGGCCTTGATTTTGGGTTTACAGCATTTTTCATTTCATTTGTGTTCTGGTTTTGACCCCATAGTCATTTATACCGATCATAACCCACTGAAATTCCTTAGTAAGTTTAAAGATAAAAATCAGAGATTGACAAGATGGAGTCTACTTCTTCAGGAGTATTCATTAGACATACAACATGTCAAGGGGAAAGAAAATGTTATTGCAGATTGCTTATCTAGACTTTAGACAGATTGTTTTAGAGTAATAAATTTCCTTCGTAAATTTCTTTTTCTATGTGAGGAGGTGTTACATAGCCTATGATTTCATCATCCTTTGTGTAATTTTAACGCACAGTATGCTGAATGTTTGATCGCGAGCGTGCTGCCTCAGTCCCCCCTCCTACCGTTATAGTAGGGTGAGTCGTTCTTTCTGTTGTTCAGAGCGGGATTGTCAACTCTTTGTCCCCATGGCTTCATTTGCGCGTCCTTCTTACAAATTGTATCAAGCTCTGCCGGCCCCTATATAATGAGCTCAGTCTCTACATTAATTGCCACTTAGATCTACTCCTCATTTTGTTCACATCTCTGTCCTCCCCTGTACAGTTATTATTGTGAGTGCTCAGGAAGTCTCCAACCATCTAGCAGCTGTGTAATTTGAGTATAAGTGTTACTGCATTTTGTTCTTGTACTGTATAGTATAAGTTGTTAATTTGTAGGCCTAGTGAGGTTTTTGTAATTCGTGTGGGGTTCTTGTTGTTAGCCATTGTTCATAATAGTTTATTTGTAATAATTTATCTTGCATTAACTGAGCATTACCCAATGTATTTTCATTTTATTAGGGCTGACAGGTAAATTTACTCTTGCTAATTTCGTGTTAATAGAGGCCATTGCAGTTAGTCATATATTAAACCTGTTTTTTGCCATTACTTTATCCTTATGAGTCCTGAAGGTTTTGTTGTTAGTTTGAGCATTAAACTTTAACTTGTAATTTTACCAAACTCTTTTGTTTTGAACCAGGAAGTTTAGGGGACAGCAGTGATTTTTAGTATTCTCACTTAAAGTGTACATTATCTTTCTCTGTTCCTTAACAATATATATATATATATATATATATATATATATATATATATATTTATATTTATATATGAACCGTAGATTCGAACATTATTGATAAGATATTAGAGCGATATCTATCTATCTATCTATATATATATAGATAGAGAGATAGATAGATCTCTCTAATTTATCTTATCAATAATATGTTCGAATTTACAGTTTCGTCACTTGTAACAAATGGCAACTCATGTCCGTGCTACCAACCGTTCGTATAATGCATAGCAGAATGCACTGAAGCTTGAGCCTTTCAGCAGATGTTTTCACCAAATTTAACGACAAGATTTTAGTCTCTGAACGTTTGCGTTGAACAATGTTAGTAGAATATAATTTGAAAAGAGTTTGGAAAAGGATGACAATGATGATGATGGCTAGAGCTCGGATGCTTTGGCACTAAAAAATTCCAAACCAGGCAGGCAAAAGGGCAAAATAAAACAGCATAGGTTAATAGGCAGTAAAATAAAAGATTTTTTTTTTTAAAGCAATGGTAGAATTATAAATCTGTTAACATTTTGAATGCTAAATAAATGCATGTGATTAATAAGAAAGAGGGAAGTAGAAAACGTTAAACAAAGCTACAGGTGACAGAGACTGCAAACTCAGCTGTAACACATAGGCCTATTTAGATTAATCGGTCTGGTTACACAAAATAACAAACATTTCACTATACCAGTAGTGCTTGTGTATAGTTTTTGGGCACTGTCGTGATTAGATTTGGTGTTTGCAATAGGATATTTGGTGTTTGTGAAGCAATTCTGGTCGTTATGAACCTTTGGCCCAACGATCATTATGATACTGTTTCTAATCAACTACACTGCCTTTACCCTGCACCAAATGTGAATATTCAGCTATAATAATAGTAACAATGAATCATGTGAATATAGTGTGCATATCTAGTGTGCAAAGAATTGGTGAAATACGTGCAGTAGCTTAGAGGAAGACAGGAAACTGCCCTACAGTCACGACACGGCACGGGTGCACCGTAGTTTTTTGCATTTTTCTCGAAAACTATGAGGCCTAGGATCACCGTTTTGGTATCAAATGAAAGCCAATTAAATTTTGCAGAGAATGAAAAAGTAAAAACTTGTCGGTGGCACGAAAAGTTTTTCACTAGAGCTCCCCGAATAAAAAAGTCTGTTGTCTGTCGGAAATGGGCTTTATTTTTTTGCTTATTACTCGAACACCATACCTCGTATCAAACTGGGACCTCCGGCATTCGAAAGCTAAAAAAATTCTCTTTCCAATGATGATATAACGTAGAGATTGAATAGTAAATATTCGATTTATTATGTTGGGAAGTGAAATGTATGTTCTTGAATGTTTATTCACACTGCCCTAACATTAGGTACAGCGTGGTGTTTTTTTTTTTTTGGTCATGTAGAACAAACATCGATGAATAGGAGTATGTGGGTTTTGTGGCAAAATAAATATGTTTGGGTGGTGAAAATAAGCCGAGAATACACATATTTGGAGCATGCGGTGGGCGGGGGGGGAGGGGAGAAAAACAGGTGCATCATGTCCCACACAACTTATTATCATACCTGCACGCGAAAGGGTTAATTCTCTGCATCGTTACTGTATAGTTTGCATCCACGTAATTCTTCCTGAAAGTAAACTCGCTTGGGATTTTTTGTGTATTTCTCAAAGCAAGGCTTTAAGGACTTATTCTATTGCTTCCACAGTGGAATGCCAACGTCAACAAAGGTTTTACCCAGCTCTGATGTAGACGTAGACTTGCGGCTGGAGAATGCATTGAATGTAGTCAGCAGACTCGTTTGCTGGCTTACTGATTTCGTCTTCTGAGCAGCAGTGCAGTCTGCACATGTTGCGAAACGTTTTTTTTTTTTTTTTTTTTTCGAAATTCACCGTTTTTTCACAGACTTTGCAAAACAGCACAGGTATCAGTAAAAAAAAAAAAAAAAAAAAATCCAGACTCTTGAACAAGCTTATTCAGCTTATTCCCTGAGGATGCACTAACTTTCTGCATTTTTATGTGCTCTGCCACTCAGGAGCAGTCAAGGTCTGTTAGCCTGCTACTGTTGCAGTAATGTGTGTTTCGTGCCAATGAAAGCAGTGTTGCCAAGTGTAGCGGAATACTGAATCTCAGGATTGGTTTGATAACGTTTTATGGGTATGGGTCGAAGTTTCAATGGATAAGTTGTGGTGCTCAGAAACTTTTTTTTCCATATCTGGAGTGTTGCTGTGTCGAAATATATGCAAAAAAGGCACAATAAGCATTTATTTAGTTAATAGGCATTATTTCTCGAATTACCCCCAAAAGGGAAAAAAAGGCATTTTATGGATATTTGTCTAAATATCTGGCCTCAAATGACGATCAAGATTATCTGGGTTTAGACTTTCATCCATTCACACGGCAATCTGTCATTTCTTTATCCCCTCGCACTCAGTTCTTTTGACGTGTTGAACGATTTTTGTGCGGATGTATTTTTAATCAAGAAAAAAAGATGAGTGCTAATTTTGCTCTTTTCCAAAGAAAACTAAAGAACAAAACATGAAAACCAGTCCGAGATGCATAAACACATTACATTAAAAAGAGTGATTATAACAGACACTGGGAAGTAGCAGATCGTATATGCACTGTGGCCTACGAGCAGACTGAAATCACCAGTTAATCCTTGCATTGGCGTGTTGGACAGAAAAGCGGTGTGTGTGTGTGTGTGTGTGTGTGTGTGTGTGTGTGCTGATGAGTGGTTGGATGCCCACCGTAATGTGTCTACTCGATGGGTACTCTGATCATGGCCTTTCCTGCTTTTGTGATTTTAAGTTTCCGTTTCTGGATTCAGTCCATTCTGTTGTTTATAGTAACAAATATAGGTAGAATATTGATGATGATGTCTCTGAGCTTTTATATTTTTCTTCCACTGTCCTTTCCGCCAACGTCTCTCTCTCTCTCTCTCTCTCTCTCCATGCATCTTCTTTCACCTTGCGTCATATGTTTCTCATTTTCAGCAGGCTGTTTCTGTCATTTCTTTCCCATCTTCTCTGTTGTTTATGGGGGTCATTTCGCCTTGATTTATTTTCTTTTCTGTTCCCGCCCGTTTCTTTTGTTTTAATTTTTCTAGCCTTGAGTCGAACATTCTAATGTTTAGAACGGACTTGTTGCAAGTTCCAAGAGCCTGTCCACTGCTGGATAATTTCGTATAGACATTTCCAGAAATACTGAACACTTCGTAATCAGATTGAAGGAGGTAATCTCCAAATCTAGATAGTTCCGATTTCAATAATGGGAATTGTTTGGTCAACATTAATTTCTTCCATCCTTCTCCAACCATCCTTGCGACATCTCCAACCATCGTAACTTCGTCTTCAACCATCCTCCCACCATCTTCACCAATCCTTCTTCATCTTCAGTCATTTCAAACATCCTTCATTTTCAGCCGTGCTCCCTCAATCTATACCCATCCTTTCTCCATCTCCATCCACTCATCCTACATATATATCCATCCTTCCTGCATTTCTAACCATCCTTTCTCCATCTCCGAGCATTGTTTCTCCACCTCCAGGCACCGAACCTATAAATTCAACCATTCTTTGTTTATTATCATCAACCACCCCTTTTCATTTTTCAGCCATCCATCTTGTATCACCAGTCATCTTTTTTTTCAGCTTCACCCTCTCGTCTGCCTCCTGCCATCATTGTTCTATGTCCAATCATCTTGCCTCAGTAGGAACAGTCTTCCCCCACCTACATGCACCCTTCCACCATTAACAAGCGTCCTTGTTCTATTCTCAGCCATTCTCTCCATTTCAACCATGCTGCCTCCATCTCCAGATACTTTCTTCATCTCTAGCATTCTTTATCATATCTGCTCTCCATACTTCCTGCCGCTGCCCCTCTTGTCCCTCTGCCTCATCTCCCTTCCCTCTCATTGCATCATTTCCTTATTGTCTTCCCTTCTCCCTAGCCTCCCTGACACCCGTTCCTCCTACTCACTCTCTTCATTCTTTCATCTCCCCCGCCCACAGCCACCCCTCTTTGCCTACCACTCCTCTAAGCTCTCGTGCGTCCCTCCTGCTTTCTTTCCCGTCCCCTCTGCCCCATTCTGTCAGCCCCTCTCCCTCCTTCTCGTCCCTGGTTGCAATGAAGTGCATTGCATCAGCTCGTAGACTGCCAACACTAGGAGATACAGTAGCATATCAGATCTGGTTTTGGCCACATTGAAAACCATTGTAAGTAAAGCTATGATAGGAGAGGAGTTTAGCACTAGTGACCATCGCATGGTCACATTCAGCTTCAAATTCAATGACGACAGTGTCTGGGTTAGTTATTAATAGAGCCCAACTACAAGAGAAATGATTTTCAGAAATTAAAGGTAATGATTGGCTCGTCTCGGAAATCCCATCGTTCGAACAGTAGATATTAGTGAAACATGAAAATTGTTCACAGATATTCTCAGTAAAACAGTCATGTATTCCAGTGCACAACGAACCGCCTGCTAAAAATATGAAACCCAAATGGTGGAATTCGGATATTAAATTTTGCCTATCAGCAAAAGAAATAACTCCCACAGAGAATGAAACTGAAAAAAAACAAAAAATCTCGTCGTAAAATGAAAAACTACTACTACTACTACTACTACTACTAGTACTACTACTAATGATGATGATGATGATGGTAAAGAGAGTCAAGAAAAACTCGGAAGTTCAAGTTCCTCAGATCTGTAAACCCAATCCTTAAGATTTTTCTTTTTTCAGATACGTCAGAAACAAGAAGGTAACACCAACAATTGACCCACTAGTCACAGATAATGTAAGGCATTCCGACGATGAAACGGAGATGGCTAAAACTCTTAGCACTTTCTTTTCATCTGCATTTACAGTTTAATACACAGATCCCATTGCTGCTGCTTTTCCTGTTCTCACAAGAGACCAACATAACATTACTATAAGTGAGAATGATGTAGGGCTTATTTATCTACAGCCAGACACTGTAATCCCGTAAGGGATGACATTTGACTTTGAGTTGGTAATTTTACGGGGAGGGGCACTAACTCTCCGCCAACCCACTTGATGACACGTTTGGGAACACGTGTGTGTTGGTTATATGGCTACCACCCAGCGATGTATATGGTTCCCTGGCTTACAGGAAACTATTTGGCTTTTCACTCTATGTAAAGCCACCTGAAAAGGAAAGAAAAGAAAAAGTGACAGGAAGAGAAGAAGGCAGACACAGAATAAGAATGATGGTGATGGAAGAAGAAGGCAGCACTACATCAAGTGAGTGAATGATGAGAGCCACCACCTACTACGAACTGGTGAACTTAGTCAATAAATATCTCTGCAAGTTCTGATTGAAATAGTAAATGAAGTTTCAAAGCCTCTAGCTGAGAAATTCAAAGCCTCTAGCTGAGAAATTCAATGTTACCCAGAAATAGTAAGGTGCCTAGTGTGGAAGCAAATGTAGCTTCAGTTTTCAAAAAGGGCAACAAATCGCGACCAGGTAATCATTGACCAATATGCTTAACTTTAATGGTGTGGAAGTTACTGGAAGCTATTATCAGAGACAAGTTTATGCACTTAGAAAAAAAAGTCTCATCAAAGATTCATAACACGGCTTTCGAAAAATCGGCATTGCCTAACGAATCTCTTGGACTTCTTTTATGATGTATTTTGTATATATGATTAGATTATATCTCTTGACACTGTCAATCTTGTTCAAGAAGTATTCGATCAAATTCCTAATAAAGGACTACTTCAGAAATTGTAGTTGTATGGGTTCAGAAGCAATATGCTCTGATGAATCGATATTGGCTTACAGGGCGTGAACAGAGTCGTAATGAATGGTACAGAATCAGACTGAAATTATGTTACAAATGGACTACCACAAGGCTCAGCTTTAATTACCATTCAGTTTTCAATATACATGTAAATAATATGGATGAGGGTTTAGTTTGGAAAATATCTAAATTTGATGGTCATGAAAAACTTTCAGAACAGACACATTTTTGCAGTGGCAGGCAGTTCAGCGCGGCCTTGATCAACTGTTTAATTAGGCCCAAACATGGCAGATGGATTATAGTTTTAGTATTCACAAAGTGCAAAATTTTGGAAATAGAAATAACAAGAAGTGGTGCCAAGGTACAGCAAATCCGTCCCCGGCAGTCATTTGAGTGCTGACGTATAAACACGTTTTATATGGCCAAAAATGTCACATATCGAACTTGGAGTAAATTGGGTGAAAATTGACGATTTTATGCCCATTAGTAATATTAAGCCCGACCCACATGACATTGATACTCCAACCGCTGACTGAAGGGTGACCCCCCTGATGTAATGAGGCATGTTATAGGATGCAGATTTGAAAGATGCACCTCTAGGTTTTGGTTTCATGTCGATATGACGAATTTGAAAGGAGATATGGCTAAAAAAAAAACTATTTTTACCCATCCTTTTTTTTTTTTTTTTTTTTTTTAAAGCCTGCAGCCTGGGCCTTGGCCCGGTTTGGCCCAAATTTTAATCAGGTGATCAGATCATAACCCATCATCCCTGTAATTTTAGTCAAAATCACACCAGTAGTTTTCGCTTAGAGTTGTTAACAGACAGAAAGACAAGACAGACAAACAAAGAAAGACAAACTGAGTGAAAACAATTCCTGTCCCCGTGCCCCTCCGGGGCGGAGACGGGTAAAAAAAACAGTTACACTATGAACGCTGTTCAGAAAGATAATAGCAGAATTATGATAGCAGTAAATGACTTGAATCAGATAGTATGCATAGGCTGTTATGAAATTCAACAAACTAATAGGAATCACTTATAGAGCATTCGAGTATAACTGAGAAAATATCTTCCTCACTTTGTATAATTCTCCTATATGCCCACGCTTAAATTACTGCGTCCAGCTCTAATTGCGTTATGTCAAGAGTTGGCGCAATTATTTGAATAAACTCGTGACAAACTTTGGTGGGAAACCGCGAATTCTAGTGGAATCCCAGTATGTATCAGTCAACCGCCACGTATTCACCCGATCGGGAATGTTTTCAGGACATTTTTCACTGTTTCGTAAGTGATCATCCTTGTGCGCGATGTTAGCACCTTCGCTGAGTGACATTGCGGGTGTGTATCGCTCGCAGTAATTGGCCGTTAGCAAGTGCGGCTCGACACTCGCCTCTCTCTCACGATTTGAGCGCTGTGAAAGCAGGATGGGCCCAGTGTGTAGCAGTGCTGCCATTGTCCAGTTCCTGAATTTCCACAGCGTGATTTGGCGAGAGGCTCAGCGTGTGCTGCGTCCTTCCTCAGCAACGACGCCCAGCCATCCGCTTAGTCCACTTTTCTGACCAGTATTTCTTTTCGTTTTTCCTAGGTTTAAGAATTAGCTTTTGACTGAGCGAGTGAGTGCGATCTCCTTACTTGAATTCATCTTGAGACTCATGTAACGTAAATTTATTTCACTGTAATCAATAAATTTAACTTCTTTTTCTTGAGCTTAATGTAATGTAAACTCGTGTTTTATTTTCCATATTAAGCTTATTCTAGTTGCAGCTCCTAGTTTGCATAAACGTTTTGCATTATTCACAACTGGTGCTTGGGCCAGTCTTTTTGTATTAAATCCCTTGTGCCATCTAGGAGTTAATTGCACCAGCAAGAACTTGTTTATCATTAATAGCATTAGTTATTGATTGTCAGGGGTGGAGTCACTTTCTCCAGAGGCCAACAGTACTAATAAACAGAATGTGTGAATAATTAGTCTCTGCTGTGTACTGTTGACAAAGTTTATAAATTCTCGTCCTTAGGGAATCGGCGAAGTAAGACGGCATAATCATTGTTTGATTTTCACATGTAAATTCTTTGTCCCTGTTCTCAAGTATTATTGAAGAATATTCTTTAATATTGCATATATCCTATAAAACCCCGTGACAATTGGCGACCTCGCCAGGATATTAACTCCTAACTCTAAAGTTATTCACGAGATAACATTCACTCACTCATACTTAGGTATTTATCATTAAAGTCTATAGGCACTATCTTACTGGTTATTATTGATTCAGTTCTATTAATTTACGTAATAGTTTTCACAATCAGTTGTTTAATTTTCTTTCTTTACCAGTTTTAGATAAAACTGGTCACTGCTAACCTGTGCCTATATTCTTTATTCTTGATTATTGGCATCTTTGCAAAATTGCAGTCAGTACTGAGTCGCTAGTTTACTTAGACTGAATTAGCATCATGTCTACCAGCGTCTATGTACAGGAAGCTAAAGATATGGGGCTTACTGACCCAGAGAAAATAAAGGACTGTCCTCTCTCAGTTTAATTACGAGCAGCAACGCGAGAATGATGCTCGTGAAGAGCGTCGAATTCAGCGTGAGGAACGCGAAAAAGAGCGCGAATACGAGCGAGAACAGAGCGAACACGAGCAGAAACAACGCGAACTTGAGTTAGAACATGAGCGAGAACAGCGTGAGGAACAAGAGAGAGAACGAGAACATGAACGTGCCGAGCGAGAAGCATGCGAAAAACATTAATTTGAAATGTTGAAGTTCAAGTGAGATTCCTTGGCTTCAGACACACCTGGTGCAGCTGGCCCAAGCTCCACGAGCGCTATCCCTGCACATATTATGGCGACCCCACACATCAAGCTTCCCCCATACAAAGAAGGCGAGCGAATCGAGCCATACATAGCTCATTTGAAGACATGGCTCAACTTTACCAGCTGGATGATGCAGCTAAGCGGCTTCAGTTTCCCTGCCCTCGATATTCTCCACAGAATTCGTGGAGACAATCTCACGTATGAGATGATGAAAGCTGCACTTGTCAAAGCATACGATCTCACAGTTGACGACACCAAGAGTCAGTTCATGAGGGCGCGTTTACAGGAAAAAGAGTGCCATTCAGTTTCTTGACCGGCTTACTGCTTACTTAGATGAGTGGATGGAGAAAAATGAAACTCCTTCCATGCGTGAGGGGATAATTGACCTTATGCTGCGCATGCAGCTAGAAAAGTCGTGGCCTACTGAATTTATGGCTCAGCTTAAGATCTGCCAGGTAAGAGATGCCAGCCAAATGGTGAAGAAGGCTGATGCATTCTTCACTGCAAACAGGTATCAAACTCGCAAGCAGCATACCTGGAATAGGAAAGCTGACAAATCTGGGAAACTGACTCAGACTGAACCCCAGCAACAAGGCTGTTCTCAGAATAATGGCCAAGGTCCAAAACCGCAGAGGAAAGACCAGGGGCAAAACACTCAGAAACCTGAGTGGAAGCGGTACGACAAGCAGTACCCTAACCAGCAGCAGTATCAGCCACGCAACCGACCGTCGGGACTGTCCTTTTCAGCACCAGTTCAAGTGAATAGGAGGCAGGAGATGAACGCAGCCTTCATTCCTCAGCAGCAGCACGGTGGTCATGTCCCTACCAGTACGGGTAGTACCCCACAGTTCTCTAGTCCCACAGCGAAAGTGAACCCCCCTCCACAGATGGCCAATGCTCCATCTCCCCAGGCAATGAGTACAACCCCTCAGGTATCTAATTCTCAGGGCACCATGTTTGCCGCATCATTTATTCAGCAGCCTAATCAGTGGCTAGCCGCTTCCTCCACAGGCCCTCCCGCAGGTGACAGTGCCTTCCTTGTTCAGCCAGGGTTTGTGGGAGCCATTTCTGTGAAGGTCCTGAGAAACAATGGGTCCTCAGGTTGCTCTGTCAGGCAGAGTCTAGTTCGGCCTCAGGAATACACAGGTCGACAGATCCAAGCTAACCTTATTGATGGATCAGTGATTGTTCCCTGAGGCATGTATCCAGGTGGCATCTCCATTTTACACTGGTATGACAGTCTCAGTTGTCATGCCAGAACCTTTATTTGACTTAATCATAGGCAATATTCCCGGTTCCAAGTATACTGTAGTTGCACCGAAGACGACGCTACTCAGACTTCGGCTACAGTAACACGAGCCATGGCTGAGGCTCCAAACTGTGTCACCCCAATGACCATTGCATCGCCGCAAGATCTGATGTGTAGCCAAGTTGTTGTTCAAGAACAACACTCTTGACCCAACACTTGCTGCTGTGTGAAAGAAACAGAAGAGTAGAGTGATAAAGTATTCACGGGGAGGTCAAGCCAAGTTCCTTCACAAACAAGGACGGCTGTACCGTGAGTCACGAACACCCAAGGGCGAGGTTCGACTGCAGTTTGTCCTTCCCACCAAGCACCGCCAAGCATTGTTAGAATGGGGCCATTGTTCAGCCTCAGGAGGTCACATGGGCAAAAGGAAGACCCATGGCCGTATCCGAGCTTTTTCTGGCCAGGGATGGGACGAGAAATCGATAGTTTTGTGCGTTCCTGCAATGTGTCCACATACCACTAATCAGGGACATGTCCTTCCTGTGCCGTTTGAAACCACACCCATAATCTCTGAGTCACTGGAGAGACAGGGCAGTGGTAATGTGGGTGCAGACCTAACGTCTCGCCCGTTGGCCCCACAGGACACAGTATGTCCAGGGCCTGTACATACATATGTACCGTAAGTTAAGGGGGAGGATTGAGAACCCCGCAGAGAAAGTCCGAGGCTGTGTATGAATTACCTTGTATACTCCACCTTGATTGTTTTTGCAGGTGCAGCTGGCGGGTGCAGCATTGTCGTGCAGTTCAGCTGATCATCCACGACGCATGCTGCCGCCTCTTCTCTTCTGCCTCATCATTATTTACTATTGCATTATGTAATTTTACACAGGTACAGTTACACCACAGCTGTCACACCTACACCATGTATTACATACATCACCCCACATAATTAGTTGTTAATGTATATGTAGCGAACTTTTCGCTCAGTTTGACCTGAGTACAGGATTTTTCACCATCATCACGGAGTTTTTCCTCAAACTTGCTGCTATTAACGTAAATACGAGGTTTTTTCGCTCATTGGCAACTGTGACTCTCCTGTAGCAGGATAGCACACACACACCACAGTGTGAATCTTGTGTGACTGAGTTAGGATTAATATGTATGTATATTGAAAAAAAAAATTCCAGAGGAAAAATTTCTTTTTGATTTTGATGGGGCATAATGTCCCGAGTTGGCGCGATTAAGTATTTGAATAAACTCGTGACATTAAACTTTCGTGGGAAACCGTGAATTCTAGTGGAATCCCAGTATGTATCACTCAGTCAACCGCCACGTATTCACCCGATCAGGAATGTTTTCAGGAAATTTTTCACTGTTTAATAAGTGATCGTCCTTGTGCGCAATGTTAGCACCTTCGCTGAATGATATTGCGGGTGTGTATCGCTCACACTCGTTGGCCGTTAGCAAGTGCGGCTCGACACTCGCCTCTCTCTCACGATTTGAATACAGTCAGGATTTGAGCGCCGTGAAAGCAGGTTGGGCCCAGTGTGTAGCAGTGCCGCCGTTGTCCAGTTCCTGAATTTCCACCTAGCGTGATTTGGCAAGAGGCTCAGCGTGTGCAGCGTCCTTCCTCAGCAACGATGCCCAGTCTTCTGCTTAGTCCACTTTTCTGACCAGTATTTCTTTTCGTTTTTCCTAGGTTTAAGAGTTAGCTTTTGACTGAGCGAGTGAGTGCGATCTCCTTACTTGAATTCATCTTGAGACTCGTGTAACGTAAATTTATTTCACTGTAATCAATAAATTTAAGTTCTTTTTCTTGAGCTTAATGTAAACTCTTGTTTTATTTTCCATATTAAGCTTATTCTAGTTGCAGCTCCTAGTTTGCATAAACGTTTTGCATTATTCACAACTGGTACTTGGGCCAGTCTTTTCGTATTAACTTAAATCTCTTGTGCCATCTAGGAGTTAATTGCACCAGCAAGAACTTGTTTATCATTAATAGCATTAGTTATTGATTGTCAGGGGTGGTCACTTTCTCCAGAGGCCAACAGTACTAATAAACAGCATGTGTAAATAATTAGTCTGCTGTGTACTGTTGAGAAGGTTTATAAATTCTCGTCCTTAGAGAATCGGCGAAGTAAGACGGCATAAAGTAATCATTGTTTGATTTTCACAAGTAAATTCTTTGTCCCTGTTCTCAAGTATTATTGAATAATATTCTTTAATATTGCATATATCCTACAAAACCCCGTGACACGTTATTACAAAAAAGATTTAGGGAAACATGAGAGACTATAATGACGAGTGACAAGGATGATACCTAGATTGAGAAATAAACTATACGAGGATTGTTTAGAATAAGTGAGTCTGCCTTAAACAAACGCAGGTTATGGGGAGATTTAAACCAAGTTGTGAATATATATAGATATATATATATATATATATATATATATATATATATATATATATATATATATATATATATTCACAGCTTGGTTTAAATCTCCCCATAACTTGCGTTTGTTTAAGGCAGAGACTCATATATATATATATATATATATATATATATATATATATATATATATATATATATATATATATATATATATATATATAAAGTGCCAGACGCCTCAATCCCGTTTGGGGTGGCCACAAACAAATCGCCTCCACGTCGTCCTGTCCCCCACCATTTCACTGCCCTGCTCCCAACTCACACACCCCTCTCTCATATACCTCTCCACCCCATCCCTCCATCTCATCCTCGGCCTCCCCCTCCCTCTTCTCCCCTCCACCTCACTCACATACACACTCTTCGTCAGTCTTTCACCCTCCATCCTCTCCACATGGCCAAACCACCTCAGTGTGTTCCTCATAACACTTCCTATCACATCCACATCCACACCACAATGCTCCTTTATATCCTCATTCATCAGCCTGTCTCTCCGTGTGACTCCACAGGCTCCTCTTAAATAACTCATTTCCACTGCTCTCTTGACTTGTGTCCTTCCAACAATGTCCAAGCTTCACTTCCATACGTTAGAGTTGGTATCACAATACTGTCATGTAGTACCTTTTTCACTTCCATGCTCACTTCCCTGTTTCTTATCACTGCTTTCAAAGAACCAGCAACCTTCCTTCCCTGCTGTATCCTTTCAAGCACTTCACCCTCCAAACCTCCATCCTTACTCATCACACTACCCAAGTACTTAAACGTACATTATCCAATTCCTCACCATCCAACCTCGCTGTACATTCACTGACTTCACCTCTCTCAAAGGCCATCACTTTACTCTTCCCTCCATTCACCTTTAGATTCCGTTTCTTGCACACTCTCCCAAACTCATTCACCAAGCCTTGCAGCTCCCCTTCGTCTTCACTCAACAACACAGTATCATCTGCAAACAACAGTACAGGGAGTTTCCAAACACTATCCTCTCTCACCAGGGCCACTCCAACATCCACTACCTTACCTTGTACCTCTTTTATTACCCCATCCATGTACAGACTGAACAACCATGGAGACATGACACATCCCTGTTTCAACCCAACCTCCAAAGAGAAAAATCCACTTCGTTCACCATCTACACGCACTGCAGCCTTAGCACCATCATACATACTCTTCACAGCATTCAACTTTCCATCTGCTCCATATATTTTTAATACTTTCCGCAGTCCTTGTCTACCCACCCTGTCATATGCTTTCTCCAAATCCATGAAAGCCGCATACAACTTCTTTCCCTTCTCTAGAAACTTTTCCACTGAAGACCCCGCTGAGGGGGGTCACCTTGACGTGGTGGCAGGGCTTGAAGCGAGGCTGGCAATGCCACCTACTTTGGAGGCATGCCTACCTTAGTAGGGTTCAGCATTTGTCGGTGTCATGGACCAAGCACCCCCTACATCACTGGTGAAGGAGGCCTGCTGGTGATTCTAGTCCCTGCCGAGTTGCCATCTAGGGCGGGACTGTAGCCTTCCCACGTGTTTGCCGTGCATGGCGTCCCATAACGCTGGGAGACGGGAGTCCTGGAGGTTGAGCGATGCTGTACAGTGCGCCCTGCAGTTAGCAATACACCTCTTTGGTCCCTTGTTCTGGCAAGACGGGCGGCCTGGTTGGGCCCGACCAAGTCAATCGGCTGGTCATGCGTTGGCTAGGGTCAAGTGGGCACTGGGGGGCCTGGGGGCTCCTATAGTCCTGGAGTCACCCTTGCCCGGGTCCTCCAGTGGTTACCCGCGTATACTCTCTCACTACCTCTGGGGTCGCCAGTGGTGTCGTCCCTGGCTCACAGCCTCCCCCTGTTGAGCTCCCTGGTGGGTGGAGGGGTGGGGGAGTGAAGTTCCTGAATAATACATGGAAAAAGAAAATGCACCCCTGCACAACTCACCTGCAGACACAGTAGTACTGAGAAATATACCCAGTACATTGACATTTAACTCAATTCATTGTCTTTTCAGAGAGTTCGGGGTTGTTTCCCGTATAAGACTGCACAGTTTGGACACAACTGCTACGTGACATTCCTGGATGCTTCCGCGGCAACAACTGCGCATGCTGCGGCACCTGATTTGCCTTTGGGGGGACCTGATGTATTCACCTCCTTGATGCGGTCGGAGAATGTCATAGATGATGCTGAAGATTAGGTGCATAACATGTTTACGGATTATGAGTTCCAGAAAGATAAACAGAGGGTTTCCCCAACCCCATAGTGGTTTGTGGTTTATTATAAAGAGAACAACTCCAACCTTATCCGTGCATATCAGTACCTCCAGAAGGAGGTGGGTTCCATCCCAAAGGAGATTTTCAAGTGCTATGGCAAGGGGGTTCTACTCCACCCTAAGGATGTTATTCAGGGGAGGATGTTGCGACACATGCCTTGCCCCTTTGACTGTCCATTCACAACAGTACAGGCCCACAAGGGCTTTCATTACTCTAAGGGAGTAGTCTTTTGTGAGTACATGCATGAGTTTTCTGACCTGGAGATTATGGGTATGTGCCCTGAGTGTCTTCTGTCCGCAAATTAAAGCGAAATTGGTGATACTTTTTATGGATCCCACTTACCAGACCATGTTGACATAGGCCCCTTACGGCTTAGAGTGGTCTTTTCATGACAGGCCCATGCAATGTTATAATTGTTTTGAGTATGGACATCTGAAGAAGTTTTGTAGGAATGGGGCTCGCTGCAGTCAATGCTCCTCATTGGAGACACATGACCCCTCAGAATGTGATTCTGGGCCTTATTGTTTTCAATGTTAGGGCCCTCATTCCCCATCGTTCCGTCAGTGTGACATCTACAAATTAGAGCAGGAAATAGTGACTTTGACAAATACCCAGCATATTAGCTTTGGAAGTGCTAGGTGAGAGCTAGCCTACAGACGGAAACTTGGAAGACACTCCTTTGCTTCCTTAATTTCTACTACAGGGAAAGCAGCCCCCTCCTCGGGAGGGAGTAGTGCCACTCAGTTGTCTACCATGACACAGAATAGCTCTACAGCAGAGACTTCTGGGACATCTAAGGATAGACAAAACCATCCTGCTGTGACTGATTCTCATGTGGGGGAAAAAGTTGTCCCCATCTCGGTCTGGCATCCAGAAGGGCCCTGACTGGAATGAGCACCACAGCAGATCTCCAAAGAGTACCCCATCAAGTATCAAAGGCCCCGTAAAGGGGTCCCACAACCACATTAATCATCAGCCTTTGCCGTTTCTGGTGCTTGTGCCTTGCCCCATGGCAGTAGTAGCACCTGTGGTCGGCAGCCACCAGTCTCTGAGGCAGAAAAAGACAAGAAGAGAAAGATAAGTCCCCAGTCTAATGATGACGATCTAGAGGGAGTGGAGCGTCTACCTCTGAAAAATAAGTCTTCACTACTCACAACCTCTCCTACTCAAAAGAAATCAAAGTTGGCCTTTAACACTAAACACGATGGTAGAAACGTTCAGGAGCGCCCTTCTCGGTCTAGGGAACATAGCCCTCGCTGTCCTGGAACAACATACCAGGAAGAAGTGCAAAAGAACCGTCGAGGAGGCTCCTTAAACAGGTTGGACCGTAAACGTTTAGTCATAGAAGGTGATCGATCAGAACTTCTTATGGAAATTGCGCCATCCTCGCATATTGAGTCCCGTTAGGTACGGCTTACATCCTCTTCAGCATATCATGCCTACGATTATTCAGTGGAATTGTAGGGATTTACGCGCTAATTGGGACGAAATTGCTATCTTGAAGACCACGTTTGACTGGGATGTCCTTTGCCTGCAAGAAATGAAGTTAGGTTATTATCCATTCAACCCAGGACTCAACTATGCGTATTATAGCTCACTACCACCCGCAGGTCTTCGGGCAAAAGGTGGGGCAGCCATTGTCGTCAAAAAAAGCATTTATCATACTCGAGTGGATCTTCCAACTCGCCTGCAGGCCTGTGCTGTGCAGGTATTACTGGACAAACTGTACACTGTTAACTGTATCTCCCGCCCAATGACTCGGTACAACTGGATGAACTCCTGCTGGAGATGCTGCAACCTCCTGTTTTGTTACTCAGGGATTTTAATGCCCACAACATTCTGTGGGGTGGGAACTCCACTGATGAATGTGGTGAAATGGTTGAATCATTACTCCTGCTAAAGAATCTATCATTACTTAACGATGGTGCTCCTACACACCACACGTTGCACTCTAACTCCTACTCCTCCATTGATCTAAGCATTTGTTCCTCCTCTCAATTGGACTGTGTCACAATGTCTGCATGGTAGCGACCATTTCCCAATCATAATTGACACCCTTAACGGATCGCCTCCATCAGCGCCTCCAAAGTGGTTTGTGGATAAGGCTGACTGGGAAAAGTTTTCTGCTGCCTTCGATTGTTCTGTTGATTTCTCATCTTTTGAGACTCACATCCAGGCATATGATTACTTCGTTGCCCAGGTCTTAGAGAGTGCTCATGTTTCTATTACCAGTTCTTCTGGCAATTTTCATCGTCCAGTTGTCCCTTGGTGGGATAAAACATGTATTAACTTGAGACGCATTACACGGTCTTGTTATAGATATTATAAGCGTAATGCTTCTCAGGAAAATTATTTAATATATCGTAGAGCATTAGCAAAAAAACGTAAATATTTTAAATGGGCTAAACGTAATTCGTGGCACAAATATATAGGTAGTGTTACATATAAAACACCCACAGGGAGAGTTTGGGCTAAATTGAGGAAGCTGTCTGTTAAATTTGCTCCCCACCCACCTCCTTGTCTGAAGGTGGACGGAGCTGTGGTTTCAGACCCGGAAAAGGTGTCTAACATCCTTGTACCCTATTTTGCCAATATTTCAGGTTCAGCGGGGCGCCAGTCAATACCTCCTTTGGGCTCGGCAGTGCTGGACCATGCAAGTAGTTCCGGCTCAATGGGGCGTCCATCAGCTGTGTTGGACCAGGAAGTATATAATAGGCGTTTTACATTCCGAGAATTGACTGAAGCCCTACGAGCCACAGGGTCATCTGCTCCTGGCGAAGATGGCATACATTACATGATTCGCCACATTCCACGAGTATCTGCAACTTTTGCTACATATTTACAATGCAACCCCCCCTGGGGGTAGGGTTTTTTTTTCAAGAATACTCCCCCAGTATCCCTACTTGTCGTAAAAGGCGACTAAACGGGTTGGCGAAGGATTAGTACCCCTCCCTGGAAAACAACTAACTTAAAAAACAAACAATAAGCCTCGGACAAGGACTGACAAAACGATGATGACCAAGGACCGGACAAAGGACATGGTTTTCGGAACGTGTAATGTAAGGGGAGCGAATGATGAGGTGAGAGAGATTGTCCAGGTGCTTGAGGGTGCGAAAGTGGATGTATGTGGAATAACTGAAACAAAATGGAGAAGAAAGTGTGAGAGAATGGGAGTATGGATGGAGTATATGTGCAGGAGAAGGTGAGAATGAGAGGGCAAAGAAAGGAGTATGTATAGTTGTGAGTAAAAGATGGAAGAGGAGCATAAGACAGTATGGATCAGTTGGGTCAAGGATTGTGTGGGTAAAGTTAAAAGTTGGAATACAAATGTGGGCGATCGTGTGTGTGTATGCGCCAACGCAATATCGTGCTAGAAGAGTGAGAGAAGAGTTCTGGACAAATGTAGAAGTGTGTATGGAAAAGTTTGGAAGGAATGAGTGTTTTTGATTGGTGATATGAATGGTAAAGTAGGGAATGTGAGGGTGAGTGGGGTGTGCCTGCTGAGATAGATGAGAATGAGAGTGCGTTAGTGGACATTTGTGCTGGGAGGGGGTTGGTGATAGCCAATACCCTCTTCAGGCATAAAATGATCCACATGTATACGTGGCGAGTGATGAGAAGGGTGGGTGGTGAACTGAATGTAAGAAGGCTATGATTGATTATGTGTGTGTGAATGAAAGGATGCGAAGATGTGTAATGCATGCAAGAGCTTATAGAGGTTGGGGGAGTGGACTTTCTGACCACTACTTGGTGGTGGCCAGAATTAGGATTCAAGTAAGATGGAGGAATAAAAGAAGGGAAAGACGAGAAGGAGTAGTTGCAAGGAGAGTGGAAAGGTTACAAGAGGATGAGAAAAAGGCAGAGTATAAGAGAGAAGTGGAGGAACAATTGGGCAAATATGAATTGGAGCATATGGGAGACGTGGAAGGTGTGTAGGATATTTACAGAAGGAATGTGTGCAGCATGTGATGAGGTGTGTGGAAGGAAGAGAAGACGGAGGGGGGGTGCAAGGAACAGCGTGGTGGACTGAAGAGATGAAACAGGCTGTGGCACAATAGAAGAAATCATACAATGAATGGACGAAAAATAGGGGCGTGGAAGAAGTTGAGAGGCGGAAGAGTTATACGTAGAAAGAAAGAGGTGAAAAGATTAGTAAGAGAGTAAGAAGAGAGTGGATGAGGAATTTGGAAGGAATTGGAATCCAAAGGTGAATGGAGGGAAGAGTAAAGTGATGGCCTTTGAGAGAGGTGAAGTCAGTGAATGTACAGCGAGGTTGGATGGTGAGGAATTGGATAATGTACGTTTAAGTACTTGGGTAGTGTGATGAGTAAGGATGGAGGTTTGGAGGGTGAATTGCTTGAAAGGATACAGCAGGGAAGAAAGGTTGCTGGTTCTTTGAAAGCAGTGATAAGAAACAGGGAAGTGAGCATGGAAGTGAAAAATTTACTACATGACAGTATTGTGATACCAACTCTAACGTACGGAAGTGAAGCTTGGACGTTGTTGGAAGGACACAAGTCAAGAGTGAGAGCAGTGGAAATGAGTTATTTAAGAGGAGCCTGTGGAGTCACATGGAAAGACAGGCTGACGAATGAGGATATAAAGGAGCGTTGTGGTGTGGATGTGGATGTGATAGGAAGTGTTATGAGGAACACACTGAGGTGGTTTGGCCATGTGGAGAGGATGGAGGATGAAAGACTGACGAAGAGAGTGTATGTGAGTGAGGTGGAGGGGGGAAGAGGGAGGGGGAGGCCGAGGATGAGATGGTGGGATGGGGTGGAGAGGTATATGTGAGTTGGGAGCAGGGCAGTGAAATGGTGGGGGACAGGGCGACTTGGAGGCGATTTGTTTGTGGCCACCCCAAACCGGATTGAGGCGTCTGGCAATAGATAGATAGATAGAATTTGGTTTTCCGCCACTATTCCCAAGAGCTGGAGGACGTCAGTCATTATTCCCATTCCTAAGCCTGGAAGAGATGCCACACTTCCAACAAGTTATAGACCTATAGCACTTACCAGTTGTTTGTGCAAATTATTTGAGAAGATGGTTAACCATAGGTTAGTCTGGTGGCTGGAGACTGGAGGCCACATTTCCTCCGTGCGTTCGGTTTTCGTAGAAATCGATCCACTATGGACCCTCTTTTGTGCCTGACAACAGATATTCAGAATGGATTAATTACTAACAAACATACTCTAGAGGTCTTTTTTGACATGGAGAAAGCATATGATAGAACATGGCGTTTGGGTGTATTGTCCAGCTTACAATCTAAAGGTTTATGTGGGACCATGTTCCAGTTCCTGCGGAATTTTTTTCACACGCGTTATATCCGAGTCCGAATTGGTTGCACAGTCTCCCCCAAAATTCTGCAACCCGAGGGGGTACCCCAAGGCAGCGTTTTAAGTGTCACATGTTTCATCACGGCCATCAATGGAGTAGCCGAAAGAGTTGAGAATGAAGCTATGATCCATAGTTCACTCTTTGTTGATGACTTTGCCATATACTGTACTGCAACCGACCCTAACACTTCAAGACTGCAGATGCAAAATGCCATCAATGCAGCACAAATGTGGGCTGAGGAGTGGGGCTTTCACTTCTCTCCCGAAAAAACCGTGGCTATCAAGTTCTCGAGGAGGAATTCAGCAGCAGTTCCTCACCTACTCCTGGGAGATAACATCTTGCCTTATGAAGATAAGGTGCGTTTCTTGGGGCTTACTCTTGACAGTAGACTCACCTGAAAGGACCATATTCTACAGCTAAAGGCCACTGTTACACGGTCTCTAGATATCCTTAAGGTTCTTAGTGGGAAGTTTTGGGGTACTGACAGACCAGCACTTCTCCGACTATATGATGCCCTATGTCATTCCAAATTGGAATATGGTTGCCAGATATACTCCTCAGCGGCCAAGTCTACCCTTAAGCTTTTAGACCCTATTTATAACAGCAATGAGAATCTGCAAGGGTGCCTTCTGCACTTCCCCTGCAGAGAGTCTGTACCTTATGGCGGGTGAGCTACCCTTGGATCTTCGCAGAGTGGACCTTAGTTTGCGGCTAATGTTTAAGACTCAGACTTCTCTGTCTAACCCTGTTTACCGTCTGATGAAGGACTTTCGTCTGGCACGGAAGTATGGGGAACTTAAGAGTTTTCCAAGGCCTCTTCATATCCGTATGCATGGGTTTTTACAGGACACCTTCTTCCACAAAGTCCAGGTACGGCAAATTTCTTATTCTCCGATCCCTCCTTGGATTATTCCAGAGGCCCATGTTTGCAAACCGGCCTGTATTAAGCATTCGAGATGTTCAGCTGAAGTTAAAGCCCTCTTTCTTGAACATTCTCAGATTCATGCTTTAACCACTAAAATTTACACAGATGGGTCAAAATTGGATTCTGGCGTTGGCTGCACAGTAATCCTTGAGGAAACTGTGCATCAGGCGAGACTCCATGGTGCCGCTTCAGTTTTTACCTCTGAGCTTCACGCTATTGTCCATGCATTAAAACTAGCTTATGACAGTAGGGACAGTCAGTTTACCCTATACTCTGATTTGCTGAGTGACCTTAAGCCATTCAGAATTTTTCCAGCAATTACCCTTTGGTCCAGCAAATTCAGGAGTGGCTATTGTTTAGCTTCCCGTCGCAAAAGACTTCAATTTTGCTGGATTCCTGCTCACGTAAGTTTGCCAGGCAACGAGGAGGCAGATGTCGCAGCTAAGGAAGCCGTTCATGGTACTCTAGGCAACTTTCCTGTCCCTTTTGCCTATCTTAGGCGACATATATCAGTTTTCATCAGGAGGAAGTGGCAGGAGAGGTGGTCATCTCCCACTGTTACAAACAATAAATTGAAAGCAATACATCCTTCTGTGCAGGTTTGGCCGGTGTCGGACAGCACCCCGAGCAGGCGCTTGGATGTTAGTCTGACCAGACTTCGTATAGGTCATACACGGTTAGCACACCGCTACATTTTATGTGGCGGAGACGCTCCCTTTTGTGAGGCTTGTCGCGTCCCTGTGACGGTGGAGCATGTTTTAGTTCACTGAAGAAAATTTCATATTCTCCGGGGCACTGTGGGATTTGATACCCGCAGTGTCTCCGAGATTTTGGGTATTTCTGCAGATATTTTTAAGGTTGCGAAATTTTTATCAGAATGTGATATACTTTACGACATTTAACTTATAGATTTTATGGTGTTGTCTTTTCATTTCATTTTTCTTTTTCTTTTTAGTGATTAGACGCTGAATGACCACATCGGTCCTAGTGCCTGGCCTTTGTGCCAAACCTTTATCACTCACTCACTCACTTTTCCACTAAAGATCTAAGAATGAATATCTGATCTACACAACCTCTTCCCTTCCTAAAGCCTCCCTATTCGTCTCCAACTAATTCCTCTGTTCTTTCTCTAACTCTGTCAATAAGTATCCTACCATACACTTTTCCTACTATACTAAGAAGACGAATGGCCCTATGATTACCACACACTTCTTTTTCCCCTTTTCCTTTGTACAAGGGAGTAATTATACCTGACTTCCAATTCTCCGGGACTCTACCTTCCTCCCAGGCCAATTTACACATCTTCCACATCCATTCTACTACTATCTCTCCCCCATGCTTCATCATTTCACCACACACTCCATCAATTCCTGGGGCTTTCCCCATTTTGACTTTCTTCATTGCTTCCACAACTTCTATCCTACTGATTTCTTCCTGTCTTCTCACCTCCCTCCTTCTCCTAGCCATTCCCCAGCCACTTATACTTGCATTACTTCCATCCTGTATGTTCAACAGTTCCTTAAAGTGTTCTCTCCATCTGCTCACTTTTTCTCCCTTCTCCACTAGTAATCTACCATTTTTATCTTTCACTCCCCTGCGCTTCCGAATTCCTCATCCACTCTCTTCTTACTCTCTCTTACTAATCTTTTCACCTCTCTCTTTCTTTCTACATATAACTCTCTCTTCCACCTCTCAACTTCTTCCGCGCCGCTACTTCTCATCCATTCATTGTATGCTTTCTTCTTTTGTGCCACAGCCTGTCTCACCTCTTCATTACACTACGCTGTTCCTTGCACCCCCCTCCGTCTTCTCTTCCTCCCACACACCACATCACATGCTACACATATTTCTTCTGTAAATACCCTGCACACGCCTTTCACGTCCCCATCTGCTCCAATTCATATTTGCCCAATCTTTCCTCCACTTCTCTCTTATACTCTGCCTTTTTCTCATCCTCTTGTAACCTTTCCACTCTCCTTGCAACTACTCCTTCCTCTCATCTTTCCCTTCTTCTATTCCTCCATCTTACTTGTATCCTAATTCTGGCCACCACCAAGTAGTGGTCAGAAAGTCCACTCCCCCAACATCTATAAGCTCTTGCATCCATTACACATCTTCGCATCCTTTCATCCACACACACATAATCAGTCATTGTCTTCCTTTCATTCAGTTCACCACACCCTTCTCATCACTCGCCATGTATACCTGTGGATCATTTTATGCCTGAAGAGGGTATTGGCTATCACCAACCCCCTCCCAGCACAAATGTCCACTAACGCACTGCCATTCTTATCTATCGCAGCAGGCACACCCCACTCACCAACTATTCCATCCACCTTCACATTCCCTACTTTACCATTTATATCACCGATCAAAAACACTCTCATTCCTTCCAAACTTTTCCATGCACACTTCCACATTGTCCAGAACTCTTCTCTTACTCTGCTAGCACGATCTTGCGTTGGCGCATACATACACACAATCGCCCACATTTGTATTCCAACTTTCAACTTTACCCACACAATCCTTGACCCAACTGATCCATACTGTCTTATGCTCTTCTTCCATCTTTTACTCTCATTCTCACCTACTCCTGCACATATACCCCATCCATACTCCCATTCTCTCACACTTTCTCCTCTCCATTTTGTTTCAGCCATTCCACATATATATATATATATATATATATATATATATATATATATATATATATATATATATATATATATATTTATATTTACACCATAATATGGTTTTTGATTAATATTTCACAGTAGACTTCTTGAATTATATTAGGGGTACTGAATATCAAATTATAAAATCTGTTTCAGTCACACAGAGCTAAGCATTATTATTTTTTAAGAGTTGTAAATATACGGAACAAACTGCCCTCCAATGTTGTAAACTATGATACAGTACTAATCTTAAAGAACGAATGGATAAGTATCTGTCTTCCAACCACCAGCTGAATATGTTTACTCCTAATATATTACTGTACTATATGTACCGGTAGTTTTCTCTCTCTCTCTCTCTCTCTCTCTCTCTCTCTCTCTCTCAGAGCCAGGAGGATACAATCGTAAACAACATCGATTAATATTGCTCGCTTAATGTTACTTTCCTTTTCAGGCAAGTAGTATAGAAGAATTTCTTACCCTCTTTCTAATGATATTTCCCTGACAACTTTTCAATGCTGCATGGTGGTTCTTCTCACAATTTCCTGCCGGCTTCGGCTGGAGGGTTTGGTTCTGGGAAGCCTTTCTTCTTTTCTACCCTTAGTTTTGTTAGTTTTAATCTTCCCTATACCAGACAGCCGCAAAAGTATCAGCAGGTATGTAGCTGTTTACTCTCTTTTGTACTCCTTTCTTCTCTCCCGTCCGTTTTGCCTCCCATCATCCCTCACCTGCCTTATTCCTCTCTTCCTCCCTCTCGTCCCGTCAGGCTCCCTTCTTACTTCCCTCTCGTCCCCATCGGCTCCCTCCATCCTTCCCTCCTTTTCGGTCGTCTGTCTCTCCTTTCCCTTCCCCCTCTTTTGCCCCTCTTCCTCCCTCCCGTCTCCCTTTGTCTCCCGACCTCGTTCCTTCAAAACCTTGCCTCTTTTTTGGCTCTCCTCTTTTTCACTCTGCCTCCTTCCTTCCTTCCCGTCGGTTTTGCCTCCCTTCTTATCGTCCCGTCAGCCTCCCTCCTTCCTACCCTCTCTTTTACTCTGCTTCCGTCCCTTCTTCCCCCTCTCCCTTCCTTCTCTCTCATCTGCCTCTCCCCTCTCCCTTTTCATCTCCATCCGTCCACCCCTTTTTATTTCCCTCCATTTTTCCTCTAGTTCCTTCTGCCTTTCACCTCATCTCTTCTACCTCCCACACTTTCCATTCTTCCTCTCGCTTCCTGCATACCTAGCCTCACGCTTCCTCTTTTCCAGGAGGCCTCCTCTCACCCCTCCTCCCTTCCTCTTTCTCCTCGCTATCTCCCTTGCTTCATTCCATTCCTCCTGCCTCTACTCTCGCTTGCTGTCATTCCATCCTTTCTGCTTCTCTATTTTCTTTTTTCTTCCCCCCCATCCCCCCTACCTCTCCTCTCATCTTTCTTGCCCCTTCCCCCCCCCCCTCGTCCCTCCTCTTATCTTGTCGCCCTGATTCATCCCTCCTGCCCCTCCGCCATCTCTTTCCTCGTCTTCCTGTCTCTCCATCACCAAGCAGCTTGACACTACTCCTACAGGCACAAGTGGAACGTGATCAGGCAGAGAAATAGTGATACATCTCGCTCCAAGACTTCATTTACCGTATCCAACCTGACTTTGCCTTTCCTTTGCGTTGTTACTGACTTGTGTGAATGAATATACGGGCATGTTATTATAGTGGGGTATAGGATGGTTATGATTATGAAGATAATGATTAGCCTCTTGATGTGTGTCCTCTTTGCGTGTAACAACTATTTTCCTATGATTTATTAACTTTTTTCTTTTCATTTTTAAGCACCGCATCCCTGCTTCGGTTCTGATAAGTGAAGTGTAGAAGCGAGGGATGGTGCGAATGGAGCGAGATTGCATCATGTTGTGGCTCTTCGTTTATCTGGACGTAAACCCGGTGGACCGCAGATTGAAGAGCCTCTTCTTCTGCACTCCACCATGCACCACTCAGGGCATAGAGATGTTTGTGTTATCAGTCGGTGGTGCAGCACAGTTATATCGGTGCCACCACGTGAAGGCGTCCCGGTGCAGCAGCAGGTGACGTGGTGGATAGCATATTTTGGCTTTACTGTAGGATAGGAAACATGCTCCCGGTCGGCATTTGCTTGTGGTGATGTCTGGGGAGGTGGACGTATGTAGGAAGCACAGCAGTCTTGATTTTCTTTATAGTTTGCTTTTCCTTCGGGGAAGGGGGGACTTTGATGATGATGTGGTGGTGGTGTGAGATGATGTTGATAATAATGGAAGTGAAGATGATGATGATGGTAGTGGCGATGATAGGGGTGATGTGAAGATAAGGTGGTTGTGTGGAATGGTGAAGGTATGATGATAATGATGATGGAGAAGGCTTACGCAGTGATGAGTTGGTGAGGAACTGTGAAAAAGGCTCATGTGCTGTGGGAGAGAGAATTGAATGATAATGATGATGATGATGATGATGATGACGATGAGGAGGAGGAGGAGGAGGATGGAGGCAATAGAGGAGGAAATGATGAGGTTTTGTACAATGGTAAAGATGATGTTTGTGGTGATATCCGGTGATGACAGGATAGATAACGAAGATGATAATTGATGTGGCGTTGATAGGGGTGATACGGTGGTATGGTGTTGATGATAATAATGGTGATGATGGAGGTGATAGTGCTGGTGCAGTGGTGTTGGAAAAGTGTCGTATGTTCTGGTCCTAGTCATCATTTCCACAATGAATTCTCACACTATTTCCACATATATATATATATATATATATATATATATATATATATATATATATATATAGATGTGTTTGTTCATATTTAATGGGCATGTATTAGTGTTTGGATAAAGAACCAAATACAACTTAACTGTGAGTGTGGTGTGGGAGTGAGATGAAAGGCCAGATGTGCTATGCCTAGCATTTTCAGACGTACACAGGGAGAGTGAAGGAAGGTGAGAGAAGGATATAAATTCTGCATATATTTAAGCTTTGGGGAAATATATAGTGTGTTAATATACTATATACAGTTAATACTGCCTTATTAAGATGTATGATGTGCATCGTAGAGTTGTAACTCACACCTACTCATGTACGCATCTCCATACGTCTGAGAGATGTGGCATCTCTAAATATTGCTGATCTGTCCTGCTTCTCAGGGGCTGGGCAGGGAGATGCAGCAGATCAATCTTAACTCTCGTCAGAGGGAAACGCTCTATTCCGTTGTTCCCTCGTCACCGCTGTATCTTTCTGTGGCATAATAAAGAGGGAGAAACACACCTGCTCCAGTTTATTCTGATTCACCTGCATGCTACCTTGCTCCTGTTTCACTAACTCGTCACCACCAATCTCAGCAGCACTGTGGCAGCAGAAACTAGAGCCGCGGGAACATTGCTTGGTGGCCAGCTGTGGAATTCAGTGGAGTCTAAACCAACGGCTATATGAATTTGGTGGCCTAGTGCTGGAATACGAAAATTGCCGAAAGGGATTCTAATCTGTGAAGTTAATAACCCTTGGAACTGCTCGTGTCATATCTTAATCTCAGGTGAATAACAGAAAAATCCAAATTCCACTTTTGCCAAGGGACTAATTGCGGAGTGCGATAAAGGATAGAACAGTGAGAACACGAAAACTGGAGTACTGAACTCGTACTCTCAGATTAGCATCTCTATCTCTAGCGCATCTGGCGAGATACCTCTCTGTTGAGAGAAAGACTGAGGCCAGCGCGGAGACGAGTGGTATCATCTGTGGGCATCTGGCAACCCTGGTGAGGTGTGAGAGAGCAGGCCATGGCACTCAACTCGAGGCAAGCAGAGAGGCAACGTCTGTTTGGTTGGGAGGGATGAGACCTGGCGTGTTCGATTCCCGTGGAGTTGCAGTGCGGATCTACCTAGGTTAGTGTACACACAGCAACAAAACTATCGTTACAGGGTGGTCCGATGTGTTTCATACTGAACAACCGGGCTGTCTTGCTAGGGTTGCTAAGCCTGACAGTGGGTGAGTTGCCAAATAGGACGAGGTAGAAATATGCATGGGAGAAGCAATGGATATAGCTTATAATAAATATGCAACAAACACACGCAGGGATACCAATGGAGGAGGCTGTTATCAAAAACCTTCATTCGTATGTCATTTTATATCTCGCAGAAGGTGTAACGATAATTTTTTTGTTGTGTGTACATGCATATCATTCCGTAAGATATACACTCTCCGATCAGCACATGGTAGTTAGGAAATGTGTGAAGAATAAAGGTTTCTCAGTCCCCCCTTTAAATTGTTTTCTATGTATCTTGTCTGTCCCATTCTGTATTGCTAAGCCATAACTAATCTGCGTCAGTCGCTAAAATTCGTGCAGATGTGTGAGCCCCCTGCCCTGGGCATTTGTGTGGCATTCTGGGCTATCCTTCCTACTAGTTGTGCAGTGTTAATAATATTAATACCCGACGAGGTCAGATTTATGGGTAAAAGGAAGCGCAAAGCGAAACCAAAACGTGGTGCCAGACCCCCCAGTAGTATAACACACACCCAGTGCTGACCCCCCAACTGTTGTACGCCATCGCACACACTCCCCGCCAGACACTGACGCCCCCTACACTTCAGCCTCGGCTGTTGGTGATCCTGCTGCATCCAACAAACCTACTACTGGAACAATTATATGCATCAGGCTTGATGGTGCTAGTGGTGAAGATGATGATGCTAGTGCCTCATGCTTCCCTACAGGGGAGAGTGCTGAGCTGGCGGTCACTGACCCCAACATCCAGGCGCCAAGTGCCAACCACCCAGAATGACCTTCCGCCATAAATTCACACCCCTCCAGTCCTGATGACCCTGCCTCTGCCTTTACCACCAGCACCCCTCCTGTGGCCAAATCCTCCCCTCCCTGACTCTGGCTCCCTCCTGTCATACCATAAGACCAATATATGTGCCTGGCATTCCCCTCCACGTGCACACCTGCTGTCCGTGGTGCCTGGCGCCAGCGTGCATCCACTCACCCCCTCATCACTCAACACTCAGAAGGTGTTCGCCTTATGTCTCCAGCACCTCCTAACATCTATTTCCACAGGAATTATCCCAATCTCATCCAGACCCTAACAACTGAGGGGCTTTTGGGCATCAAATTTGTACTCCATGATGCCCTAATTAGAAGGAAGAAATTGCTGGAATACCTTGTGAAGTGCCTGTCAACTGACTATCCTGTTACAGTCCTACACAACATACTTGGTGTCAAGAGAGCACGTCGCCTGTACCCTTGTGTTAACGTTGTTATGAGTCTGGCCACATCTCACACTACTGCCGGTCTGCAGAACGGTGTGGTCTGTGCAGTGGACCCCATTCAACCACAACCTGCCCTGTCAGGCACTCCACCATCATTCACTCTCCCAGTCTCCATTCACCTGACCCACATACATCTGACTTCCTGGAACTGGCCCTACAACCCTTGCCATCAGCCCCCACTGACCCCATGGCTGCCCACCCTTGTTTCTTACATTCACTGCAGTTCCAGTGCCCTCGGTGTGGGCGTGTGGCCATCACTGCTTGATACCTGGATTGCCCAACTAATCACTCAGCCCGCTCTGCCCCTTCTCCTGCCCCCACTGCCACCCCCGCTCCCGTTCATCAGCTGATACACCCTCTTGCTGCTGCTTCTACATCATGCCCCCTCCCCCCTCCCCCGCAGCCCCTGCCCCTCCCCATGCCCCGCAACAAACTACTCACCCCTCCCCGCCTGCCCCATCCATTGGACCATCAACTTCAACTACTGCAACAACAGTACAAGAAACTAAGCAGTCTCCTTTTGTGTGTACTCTCTCACCTTAATATTCCCTCTCTGCCTACCTCTCAGCTCGCACAAACCAACTCCCATGTAACTACCACACCTGCTATTATCCCTGCTCCTTCCCTCCCTCCAGTCTCACCACCACCCAGCCTTGTCCCTCCACCTGTGTCCCAGCCTCACCCTCTCACACAAGCCTCCTCTGTCTGTATTTCCTCACTCCTTTACCACATACATCCTTGCCTCTCTGCCACCCTCTCCTCTCCCCCACCCTCCCCCTACCTCCCTCTATCCTGGCAGCTGCACATATGGGACCTCCCTCTCTCGTGCCTCCCCAACCACTTTCCTCCTCCTTTCCCCCACTTCCCCAACCATCCATTTCCCAACTCTCTCATGACAGTTCTCCATCTCCCCCCTTGTCCTAATGGCTCCCAAACCTAGACAATATAAAATGCTATCTTGAAACATATGAAGCATCCATCGCTGCCTGGCTGACCTTTCTCATTATGCTTCATCTCATCACCCTGCTGTTATCTGCCTTCAGGAGACTTTACCTCACTCTTGTTGCCCCAGACCCCCACCCAGGCTTCAGGGATACCATTGCTATCACACCCATTCTGGCCAAGGCCTGGTTACATACATTCATCACTCTATTCCTCACACCCTTATTACCAAATCACCTGCCTCTTCTCACTCCTCCCTCTTTCACTTATTTTGCCTCTGTTAACGATGCCTCTTTGTATATATGTAACACTGTCCAACTGGGGGTGACCTCACTACTTTACCTATCTGCCACTCCTCACCTATCTTTTACCTGGGTGATTTAATGCCTCATCCGTCATTTGGCAGTTCCCGTGCTTTTCCTGCTAGTCATCATCTCCATGACTTTACCAATAACCATCATCTGCATTCATTCCCCACTCTTCATCTCACTCATGTTGGGGGAGGCTATCTCAATCTCGTCCTTGGCAGTAATGTGATACAATATGCTGTCACTGTTGACAATATCCCTACACTTACCTCCGACCACAGTGCCATTCTTGCCACATATTCCATTCCAATACTACACTCCCAGCACCGCCATGTCAGGAAAAAGATTAATATTCCTGTTCCACTGCAACCCACTTTCATGGGCATGATCACCACCTGGTTTGTCAGTCATTCGTTCACCACATCATCTGAGCTATACACCTCCCTAGTTACAGTAATACAAACCTTTTATGATCATTATGTGCTGCAAGTCAGTCATATGAAAACCTCTGCTCACCAGGCTGGGGAGTGGGTAAGGGATCACCGTCTACATGACAGCGAGGAGGAAGTGAAGTGAGCAGCAGCTGTGTAACACGCTGACCACACCACTGACAACCTCCACTCCTATCTCACCGCAGCCAGGTCTTCCCGTGACCAGGAGTATTGGCATGACTTTTTCCAGCACATTAACGCACACACTCCTCAATCTAAGGCTTGGTGGCTTGTTAATAGAGTTGTTCAGTCACGTGAATCCCCCTCCCCTCCTTTCCACCACAGTCCTGTGGAATATGCCAACAACCCAATCCCAGCTGACATCCCTGCCTCCCCCCATCAAGGCTTGCCTCTCGGCTGCTAGCGGAAACGGGCTAGCACGTATTGCAGAGGCTCGCTCCACTCCCTCCCCTCTCGATGATCACCCCATCATCAGTGAGGAGTTGTGCCTTGCGCTATTGCAAGGCATGGCAACTGCCCCGGGTGATGACAGGATCACCTACGCCACACTCAGACTCATCACTCAAGTCCCTGGTAATCCACTACTCTCACTGTTCAACCTGAGTCTTTCCGAAGGTAGTCTCCCTCCAGGCATCTTGAAATGAATGGATCTTGAATTTGGCTCTCTCTTGTATTTTGTCTTTCTCTTGGAGGGAACAGTATTGCGGGCTCATTGCCTTTGGTTCCTTCTTCCCCACATAAAAAAAAAAAAAAAAAGACTGGACCCGTAGCACCATCATCCCCATCCCTAAGCCTAATTCCTCTATTTTCCATCCCATTTCCCTGACTTCCTGCATCTGCAAAGTCCTCAAGAGAATTCTTTTTGAAAGGCTTTGCGATCTTCTCCAGGACCAGTTCTCTCCCCATCTTTTTGGTTTCCTCTCAGGCCGAAGTACACAACATTGCCTTGCAGAATTACTCACATCACATCCTCCTCCTGTACAGCCTTCATTGACCTCAAAGCTGCATTTGACATTGCAAACTGTGACGTAATCCTTGACTAACTTTCCCATCTGGGCATATCTGGCCACCTGTCCTGCTGGTTGGAAAGTTACCTGTCTCATCGTCAGTCTCGGGTTCTGTTTTGTGGGGTGATTGGTGATTATCGACCCTTCAGTCTTGGCACACCTCAGGGTGGGTTACTTAGGCCCTTTCTCTTCAATCTTCTCATGAATAGACTCCTCCATCTGTTAGGTCCTAACCCTGATGCCCCTATGATCCTAACCTATGCTGATGATATCTGCATCCACTCCCCTTCTCCTGTCACTCTTTAACGACTCCTAGTTAATTTCAGCCATGCTGCATCTGCTTGTGGGTTGATTATCAACACTGCCAAAACCAAACTGTTTACACGATCCCTTACCCATAGGGTTGCTTGCACAACCGTAACACTCCTCGGCTTTCATCTTGAGGTAGTGCAGGATTACACATATCTTGGAATTCCCCTTTCTTCCCTCTTTAACCCCTCCCAGTATGTCTCCACTATTTGCACCCGCCTTCCTTGGCATGCTCACTTGTGACTCACATGGGTTAGCATCCCCGTTGTTCGATCATTTTACTTATATATATTCGCTCCCCTCTTGATTATCATGCTATTCCTGTCCCTCGTCCCCCCAGCACAGCTCCGACCACTTGAAGTGGTACAAAATCGGGCATTGTGCCTCATTCTTTGCTGTCCCAGGTCTGCCAGAATAGTTAACATGCTTCATGAACTCAATGTATGTCCCATCACCGATTGCATTCACATACTTGGAGTCTGCTTTGCCACACAGCGTCTGACCTCATTTCCATCTGCTTCATCCTTTACCTCCTGACTGGTTGACATTCTCTCAGATTCCACTCACCTAGATCGGATCCGGCGTACTCACATACCAGGCCTGGCATCCTGGCTAAAATGAATTCATTCAGCACTAAACTGTCCTCTCCAGCTTTCTGGCCATGATCCCACCAGCATCCGTGCTGATCTTGCCACTCCCATCCCTACTGACCCTTTACCCCTTACCTGGACATGTACGACTCCTGCTGTGCGCTACACACCTTCTGCCACTGCTTCTGACCGCTTACCAATCCCCTCACAGCTCTCCATCACTGAAAACCTTAACTCCATAGCCCGCACCTACCCTTCCCCTCTACACTGTCGGTTCTGTCCTCGCCAATGGCCGGGGAGGAGCTGCATGCAATGCCTTTACTAATTCTGCTTCCCCCATCTTCTCCACCTCCCACTGCCTTCCCAACTGGACAAGAAGTACCCAGTGTGAACTATCTGCTATACGCTCTGCCCTTGACTTCCTTATCTGTTGTCACCTACCAGGTCTAATCATTAGCGATTCCCAAACTGCCCTTGCCTTACTCTGCAAGCCCCCCCCCCCAATGCCCCTCCCCTCGCTTCGCCTCCCTCTACTCTCGCCTTCATCAGGCTCATGCTCTTGGTCTTAGGGTTTCTTTTATTTGGATCCCACCTCATGTTGGTCACATCCACCATGACCAGGCAGATCGCCTGGCCCGAGCTGCCTGCAACCTCCCCCTAACTGCCATCCGCCATCCTGTGTCCACGACAATTGTCCGGAGAATCCTTCTCGAGGAAGGACCTAGCCCTGCGTACTGATGCTGAACTTCCCACTAGAGTCACCATCCAGCACTACCGTGGCATGAGACACACCTATGGCAAGCACCCCACCCATCCCCACCACTGCGATGTGGCCTTCGCACGCATTCCCCTAGGGTATCGCTCCCCAGCGGAAATCACCGGACGACGACTGCCAACAGGCCATGTAAACTCTGTCACAATCCAATGGATGAAACATTATCACATCATATCGTTAACTGCCCAGTTATTGCCCCCTTCAGACCCCCTGGACTCGTGTTTTCTGCTTTTTGTACCTACATTATCACACATCTTGATATACTCGAAGACATTTTCATATTTCACCCTGACTTCCTTTCATTGTAATGCTCTGGCACTAGGACAATGATCGAACATTTAGGTGTGTGTGTGTGTGTGTGTTGTTTATGCACACACGCACACACACCAGGCGCATGTGCATGTAGTGTCCTAGTGCTGAGATTTTGAATCAAGATGTAATTTTATAATGCATATCGTGTTTTTTTCTGTCAACCCACCTGTGTATGTGACTGTGTATATGAATCTACTTAGGATGTATATGTATATATATCTCTCCCTGTCTATTTTTTTATGATTATATATATATATATATATGTGCATGTTACATATGTACAGTATATGTATGCACGCCTGTACACATACCCATACCTTTTTACATACGTACCCTATCCTGTACATGCAATATGTCTGTTGCTACATGTGCATGAATATATACATATATGTAGAGATATATAGCATATGTGTGCATATGTGCCTCTCTGCATATATATATATATATATATATATATATATATATATATATATATATATATATATATATATATATATGACGTGTGTATCTGTACCACTTCACTCATATCAAAACATGTAATGATAATTACTGTGCCAACTTTGTACCACGTATGTATCACTGTATGTCTTTGTTCGTTATTGTGCTTGTAATGATAATTCCTTCTGTACCTTCTATGCCCTGATACCGATTTTGTTTTCCTCACGCACCCCTCCCTGCTTGCCCTTCAGGGACAAGTGTTGGGGCATGTACTGAATGGTAAATAAAGAACCTAAATAAAAAAAAAAAAATCCCTACATTTCCTGTGGCTGGGAAGGGAATAGTTGCTGGCAGAGATTAGATGGATAAGATGAAAAGGTGGGGACGAAAAATTAAAGGAGATACAAAACAACTAACAACTGGGGAAAGAGCTGTATCTTTAGAATAGGAACAGTGGGACTTAGTCTGGTGAATCAGACTTATCCAAATCAGACAGAATTACGTAAGTGGATAGAGAAGTTGGATAAGTGAACAAATTTTGGATGATATGAGTGAAGAAAATCTTGGGGATCTTGAAAGTAGCCAAGACACTTCTAGGCAATTGGATAGTGAAGGAGACGAACGCTTTGCGTTTGCGTTCAGGATGTACATGTCAGACGGTGCCTGAGTGTCGAATTAGTCAGAAATGGCCACTGGTCTCACTGAAGAAGGCACTCCCAGTACAGAGACTGTGATCATGGGAGAACAGGCTGCAGCAACATCCTTGGATGCTCTAACAAATCCACAAATTCCACTAAGGTCTGAAATTAATGCAACCACTTACATACCCACTTTTCAATCAAGCATGTTTAGCACCCCAGCAGGCTTTAGGCCAAGGGGGAGAGGCAGTATAATTTTACTAATGCTTCTTATGCTAATCCTTGGGGCTTGAATACTAACAGTGTTGACATGCAAACCCATGTTAACCCCTAAACTGTGGGGTTGTTTTTGCCTGACTTGCGTGTCTCATGGGCATATTCGCGCTCTGACAGACCCTCTAAAAATACTTGCCAAAAATCAGTTATTAGTTCTAGAATATAATTACATATGCATATGGCACATACCTTCAGATTTCTCCTGGGATGTTTGTTGAGCCTTTGTCGAGTACCGTAGGACTTGAGGAGACCTCTGAAATTGTGTAACGGTCTCCACTTTACACTTCCCAACAACCCATAACATGATTACCACAGCCTGATATTATCACTAGAAATACTATTCTATGATTCTCAGATAGTTTGGAGTCCATAAAAAAAAAAAAAAAAACTGTGAAAGCAATGAAAATTACGAGTGCGTATGACCTTCCCACTGTCATAAAGACTTTGTAGTTACTTATACAGAAGTTATATATATTAGACTTGTGGACGAGCGGTTGTTATGCTTGAGTAGCTTTGTGAGTAGATAATCTTCTTTTCCATTTGTCATGTAGTGACAGGAGAGGTAAAGAATAGTATGGGACTATTTTTATTTCTTGGATATATTAAGTCTCTCACACAGAGCGAAATATAGAGTCCCGCTAGCTATCTCCCTGTCTCGCTCTCTCTGTCTCTCTCTCAAGTTGCTAAGCCCTTCTCCCTGCGACCTGTCTGTTCTATCGCTAGCTTCCTTCTGCCCTCTCTTTCCTAAATTCTGGTGAAACTGGAGACGTATCACGTGTGTTCCTTGTGAGTGGAAAGTTCTAGAAGCCTGTGTGTATGTGTGTGTATGGTCACTAGGCGCTGTCGTGTGCCTATAAAGCATTCCTTGAGTTAAGAGTGTCTAAGCATGTTTAGCATTGCTCGATTCTCGCAGACACAATACCTTCTCATCATCTGACTCCCTGCTTCTATCTGTCTCTCTATCTATTATGATTTGTAATTATAATATGGAGTCCTAACATATTGCTCGGTCACGCGAAAATGGCGTACCATCGACAGTTGTCATAACATATTAATACATATTATATACACATTATAATGAACTTATAAGCTAATTAAGTGAAATACATAATATTGTAAAAGTAACATAATTGTATGAATATTGAATACATATATATATATATATATATATATATATATATATATAATACTATATACAAAATATATACACTTCATTCAGGGGGGTTAACTTGGATGTTAACTCTCCCCCCACTAAATAATGACTCCAAATTAGCAATTCTTGCATGCATTCTGTGCATTGCAAACAGCAGTACTGCAACTACAATGCAGACGATTATGAAGACAGTAGGTGCTGAGCTATACACATAATATGGGTTGAACATACTCAAACTCAAATCTTCCCAGGGCTTCATTGTTTCATTGATCAGCTGCATAGTTTCAAACTTAGGTGAAGTCAGCTTAATACTTGTGCTCATGTTTAAGTTCATATCAGGCAGTGGGTGGAAATGTTTGTGTGTATGATTGAGAATGGCGTAGTGATTGATGGTGGATAAAGTAGACATGGCTGGTGTAAATACCGCACAGTAGTCTGGTGCTATGTATAATCCTGATGCTGTATGAGATGGTGGTATATCTGGACAGACTGTAAACTGATGTGTTATGAGGGAAATAAAAAAACTGTGTCCAATGCGTTGATGGTGCACAAGTTTATCTGGAGCAAAAGTGAAGTTGCAATGATGATGAATATTGTCATTTCTGATGATAGCCATTTCACAAGGGACTGTATCAGTAGGCTGAAACGTGAAAATGTACGCAGGACAAAGATGAACAGCATGTAAGCATGTGCGGCACTTTCGTTCAATCGTTGATTCACTTGCGAAAGTGACGGTGTCCCGTCTCTTGGAGACCATGATGAGTTCGGTGTCTGTGTTGATGTTGATGATGACCAGTGTTGTTATTTTTATAGGGGAAGGGATGTATTTGATATACTGTGAACAGGTCTTCATTGATGAATGGTACATGAACTACCACTGATGTTGGTGTTAGTGTTGCTTCAAAATATAGGTAATATTGCATGAATTCCCTACTTCGGAACAACGGCTTCAATTTATGTTTATGTATGCCTTGACTAACTATCTGACGTAGCTCATGAACTGGGAGTAAGTCAATTGTGATCTTGCCATCACCAGCATTCGAAATTCCTTGCATAAGTGCCCTGAAACGATCTCTAGTGTTCTCTAATTGTAGTAGAATCGTGTCAATATGTTCTGTGATGATGGAGAAGTGTTGGAAAAGTGTAACGTTTCCCTCCATTTCATTTATTTTATCTACACTCTCGAGAGCTATGTTTTCTGCTTGTTTCAGATTTTTCACAATTGTCTTCATTGCTGAGTTCTGTCCTGTGATGAATTTATCTTGGTATGTTAGTACCTGAGCTATCTTATTAAATTTGTTGTTTATTTCTTTAAGGTCATCCTCTGTAGCCAATCCAAAGATGTTCCCAAGAACTGCGCCACCCAGGTCGAACAAACCGCGCTTTTGGCGAGTACGTGTGATGTTGTTCCTGTCGCTCAGTACCTCCGTTCCATAAGATGGGAGATCTTGGATCATGATGAGCATAGTTGACTTTGCCTGTTCTAGTTTCCATTTCGCTAACTTTACCATTTCATTCACTTCCTTGGTGTTATTTGCTTGTGAAACAATTTCCTATCATGAAGTTCAGAGTTCGCATCGGCGTCGCAAGTCTGTCTAGATAAGTAGGTAATTCATACAAGTAATCTAGACTTATTTCAGTACTCATGACGTCCTTAACGATTGTAGTCGTGGCCGTTGGAGGTATGAGGCATCCTTGTCGTACTATGTGTTGGGGGTCTAAGTGCGCATATCCTCTTGCTATGTAGAGGAGAATCCATAGCATAAGTCCCTTCATCGTAACCTACCGAAAAAAAAAATCTATGAATTTCCTAATATGATCATGCTGTGGTCGATGATAGTGATGATGTGCGTTACGGTTGATTGTTATTTCATTTATAGAAGGAGTTTAAATCGATATTTAATTCTCGTAAATGATGTACTGTAGATTTGATTGGAACAGTTGCACCTATGCTCGATTGTTTGGTATATGACCTTAATTTCTTTTTGTAATCATTGTTGTTTTCTTGCTTGGTTTCTTGAGGTACGTTCGCCTGTTCGGTTGTATCCGAGGCTGAATAATTATGGGATAATTCCCTTGAAACTCTTTTTAAATGGTCAATATGAACTTGTTTCTCCTCGCCACTTGAAAGTGACAAAACTTTGCTTTTATGTTAATTACTCTGTATGGGCCCTCAAATTTTGGGGATAATTTATTGTCTCGTATGAATGACACCGTAAACAATGTCTCCTAAGCTAATAGGTGAATCTTTTGCCTTCTTGTTAAATGCCTCCGTCATTTCTTCCTTGGACATCGTTAATTGTTTTTTGACTTTTGTGAATGTCCTGGAATTCATGTAAACGGAGTTTAGAGTAATCATCGTAATTGTATATAGGCATGCTGTCACCTTCTAGGAGATATGGTAAATTTTTGTGCCATATATAATGAAATGTGGTGTGTCACCGATGGATTTATTTATAGACCCATTAATTGAGGCTTCTACTCTGGGAATCCAATCATCCCAGCTTGCATAATTTTCGCTGAGAATGTGTCGTAGCACATCTAATACTTTTTTATTTTGTCTCCTTACCAACCCATTCGATGCTGGGTGATAGGCCAAAACGTTAACCTTTTTGATGTTGTATTGTTTACATATTTCTTGTAAGATCTCAGAATTAAATTCTCCTCCATTATCACTTATTAGTACCTTTGGGGTAGTAAAGCGACATATTACATTATCTGTTATTGCCTTTGCTACTGTCTCTGCTGTCTTATCTTTAATTGGAGCTAAAATGACAACGGGAAAAATGATCCGTTGCTACGAATAAGTATAGGTTATTATTGTATGATAATGGCATCTTGAGTAAATCAACAGGGACAACGTCCCATGGTTGATGTGGTACAGGGTAATTACCCATCGGTGCAGGTGTGATTGGGTATCCTTTGTTTCGCACATGATTCGCATCTGTCTATATGATTGTTTATATCTTTTCGTAATGAAGGCCAGTAATATAACAGCTGGGCTTGGTTGAATGTCTTATCCTTTACAGGATGTCCTGCATGTGGGCTGTCGTGTATCAATCGTAATACTTGGGGTATCATGTCATTAGGTACTACCAACTGGTTAGTATTTCTTTGGCGTTTTGGTTGTTTAGAGTTAATTTTGTATAATGTATTATTGACTATTGTGAATTGTTCAAGTGGGACATGCAGTTTGGGTAATTGTATGTCATCTCCACTTTCTAACTTGTATATAACTTTAGACCATATTGGGTCAAGTCTTTGTGCCTTTGCGATATCCTCGTGGTTTGGGATATTTCCTTTGAGATCTAACGCCGCGACCTGAATTGTTCGGGTTCCTAGATAATGCGTCAGCTACTATGTTCATTTTACCTTGTAGTTTTCAACTGTACATTTCCATCTTGCTCTCCTCCCAGAAAGGAGTTTTTCTTTAAAAATACCCACCATTGGTGGTGAATAAGTGGATTTCGTAACCATATACCAAATCTCGAAACTTTTGTAATGCAAGAACCACTGCAAGTACCTCTAAGTCTGTAGTGCAATAATTTTTCTCTGCACCTCTTGTTTGTCTGCTGGCAAATGCAATTGGTTGATTCTTTCCTCTTTTATCTTCCTGCATCAGTACAGCCCCTAATCCTTTAACTGATGCGTCTGTACAAATAAGAAATGATTTTGTGTAATCTGGATATGCTAAATAAGGTGCATTTGTTAGTTTAATTTTTAGATTGTTAAATGCCCTTTTTTGTTCTTCTTCCCATTGGAATACAGCATCTTTTTTGAGTAGTTGGAATAGAGGAAAGCCTATATGAGAGAACTGTGGTACGAATGACCTATAGTACCCAGCCAGACCTAAAAATTGTCTTCGTCAGTCGTAGTGGGTTCAGGAAAATCTCTCTGCCTGTATTTTGTCATCAGTGGTGTGAATACCATCAGAACTTAATTTGTGGCCTAAGAAATTTATTTCCTTAAAGCAAAATTTGCATTTAGAAAGTTTAATTTTTAATCCGGCATCACTAAGCTTTTGTAAGAGTAAGTAATTTCCTTAGATGATCCTTAATATTCTTCGTTGCGATTATAATATCGTCAAGATAAACAAATATTCCTTGTCCTAAAATTCCGGACAATACGTAATTCATAAGACGCTGGAATGTGCCTGGGGCTGTCCTCAGTCCCATTGGCATTCTTATATATTGATAATGGCCTCTGTTTGTTGAAAAGGCAGTGTATTTACATGACTCCTTAGATACCGGAATCTGATAGTAGCCGTTTAGGAGATCGATGGTCGAGAATATATTATTCTCAGGACCAATATTCTGTAGAACATCGCTTAGCAATGGCATGGGAAATCTGTCTGGGATTGTGTGATTATTTAATTTACGGTAATCTACTACCGCACGCATTTATCCATTTCGTTTGGGCACGAAGAATAAGGGGACATTCCACGGGGAGACTGAAGGCTCAATAATTCCAGGTTTTAACATTTCATCGACATACTGATTTGCAAGTGTACGTTGGGAGTGTGGTATGCGGTATGCTGGTACGAAAATTGGTGGTGTTTCTGGGTGCACATTAATCATGTGATTTCAAGTTAGTACACCCTAATTGTTCTCCGGGCAATGCTACGGTGTCTCTGTGTGTTTCCAGCAGGGTTAACTTTCTTCATCAAATTCACCTGAGTGAATTAAATTCTCTTTTATTCTTTCTCTATCCGTAGATTTTATCTCACTTGTTACTCCAGCTATAACTTATAAATATCTGAGTTTGCCTTTCGTCGTTCGTATGACATAATGCGTTTTCTACTGACAATCCCTTTACTTTACATAATTCTTCTAAGACAAGACCAGTACTATTCCGTAATTTGCTCTTTATGGTAACCTTCATGTATGAATTAGGTGGTATAACTAAATCATTAGTGAGATGGGCTGGAAAAATTGATAAATCAGTACTGTTATCTGGGTCACTAATTCTGGAGGATGGGGTTGGTGGTGGTAGTGGATCTATACACTCATCTGTTTGTGTATGTTTGTTTAAGCCTTTAATGATACCAATTCTTTTTGACTCTCTTCTACCAATCGGTGAGGGCTCTGAAGTTATTTCCTCTATGAATTCATTATCAAAGTCTATTCCATTCATTTGTGGGAGTATAGTTATGTTCTCAGCTCTCATGGATCTTAAGCCCAGTAACATATGAGCTTTGACTGCTAAGTTTTCAACGATATAGAAAAATACAGAGAATGGTCTTGTAGTTTCTGTGAAACTGATATATAAGCTTATCATACCTTTCACTGTAATCTCTTGTCCATCTACTGTGTATAAATCTAAATCAGCTTCATCCAGAAAAGTTACTTTCTTTTTATTTTTAAGAATTCTATTTAGTTCTTCATGTGTTATTAAGTTCACTGGAGAGCCTGTATCTAAAAATAAGGAAACGTTTCGATCCTCACATACAGCTGGTATCAAGATACACTCATTTCCCAACATGCCTCCTATGTGAAGTTTAGCCTTGTTTTTCTTTACGTTTGTTCGTTTTTTGTCGTGACTTGGTCTTCCCCCGATTTGAACATAGACACAATTTTTTCTACTGTTTTGCAATCACTGGTCCAGTGCCCTTGGTATCTATGATGCCTACAGTAAGGACCAAATCCTTGTGTCTTTTGTTTGTCCTCTTTTGCCTTGATAAAGCATTCATACCTTGTGTGTCCTGGTTTTGCACAATAATGACACAGAATGGACCTATCCCTTGACTGTGACCTACGAAGTGATTTCCTATAAGAAGTATTATTTATGGCGCGGGACCTGCTCGGGCTGGGCGAAAACTTATGAAACTGCATGTAGGAAGGCGTCTGTGAACGAGGCCTTGTCACGTTTGCTTGTTTGGTCTGACTGATTTCTGGTCGCGATCGATTTTGTTCTCTGTTTGGGGTCGGTGTAGATGTTTTCACAGCTGATACTGTCTCAGGTACCCTCATTCTACCAGAATGTGCATGTGTGTCGACCATACCTGCTTTACTGCACTGCATCTCTACCTCGTTCATTAAGTCTAGCAAGCACATTCCTGGGGTGTACGCGATCGTCTTGGCGATCTTAAGGGTCCTATCAGGTAATTTACACAAGGCAGCTACATAACCAATGATGTCCACGACGAGGTCTGGGGACATCTTTCCATCATCTGTTATCCAATTAGAATTTTCCAAAGTAGCAATGTTCTCTTGATTGTGGAGACATTAGCAGTTATTTCACTGAGCACATGGTTTGTAGTGTGCTCCCCTACAAGATCTACAATTTTATGTAATTCTGGAATTATACCTGGCAAGAAGTTCATACCTCCAGAAAATTTCTTCAAAAATTCACTTTTAAATTCATCATATGTCCTAGCACGATGGAGCTTGTCTGAGCGAAGCAAGTTGCTCCCTGGACATCTTTCCTGGCTTATGCAAGATGAAAAAATAGCAATTTTCTCTTGTTCATCTAGTATGTGGCGCTTGATGAACATTTGTTCGCACTGACTGACTAATGAAATGACATCAATGCGATCTTTGTCTGTGCAAGAGAATTTTGGGGCAGTTTTATCCTCGTGATACACAAACACGTGAAGTATGGTTGTTAGTTCAGCGGTATTTGTTTCTTGATTCATTTTTACTGTTTGCTGTTAATTCAACTTGGACGTGTTTATCGTTGCGTGAGGGAATGGTGGAATATGTACGACCGGACCGGTGAACCCTGTTTAGTATATTGGCATACGTGTGCCAGTCAACGACAAACTCCGCACTTGCTACGTCAGAGGGGATTTCCCACTCATCATCTGAGACTGCCGTATTTGTTACTTGATCTTTAGTGTGTGGTGAGGTTTGTACAAGGGGTGGGTTGCCTTGAGGCTCTCTTAATTGTGAGTCTGTTGTTGTGGCAAATTGTGTGTCATCTGGTATTAACGTGGGTGGTGGCGAAAATATTCCTGTCATTAAGATATGGTGTTATGAAATACGCCTCTTGTTTATTTGTCCTAACAAAATAGATGAGTAAATAAGTTGAAATAAATGATAGATAGTGAGTGTATGAGTGTATATATGGAAATAAGTTAAAAAAAAAGTTGAATATAGCTAATTTTAGCACTGAGAAGAAATGAGTAAGTATAATTTTACCCACTTGATACAGATCGTAGAGGTGTGTCGATACAAAAGTCGATCTCGGAAGAAAAATACAGGTTTGAAGATCTCTTGATAATTCTAGTGGTGTTGATGGACGATATTACTCAGGAAATTCCATGGCCTGGTGCTTGTGGTGGTTAACAGCTGTCCCAGGCAAACCTCAGCATAGAACGTCGAATGTCCAACTTAACTGTGAAAATAAATGAGTATGAGTAGGTGCTATGTTAATAATGAGTAATGAGTAGTGGGTGAGAGGTGCCTGGTGTCAGTCACACGTTGCTTGGCATGGCATACTCGCGTTGTGATGTCATCTCAGCACATGGTGACGTCGGCTTCCCACACTGGTAGCTGTGGTGAGTAAATGAGTAGCGATGAGTAACTTGAGTGAAGATGAGTGAGTAAGATGAGTTGTGAATATGGACTTGGTATTTGCTTCGTCGTCTTGACCTCTTGACTCCTGCGTCAGCAGTGGAAGTTGGGTGGATGTAGCAGAGAGAGGAGGGTGAGGGCTGGTGGTTATGAGTCGTGTCTCACTCTTCGTTTGTTTGTTCCGTTTTTCTTTGTCGATGTTTTCTCGGTCCTTTTCTCTTGTGATGTACTAGTTGTAGGATGAAGACTGCCGCTACTTGTAGGTGCGTGTAGAAGGTTATACATACGACTCGTAGAGTTGTTACTTGTAGTTGATTGTAGATGGTTGTAGTTCGCTGGTTCGTCGTAGAAGTTGCAAGATTGTATCTATATATTGTTAAACTACTTGCAAGGCGTCCTGTGACCTCTTCACCTCTGCATCAGCATGATGATCAGGGAGATGGAGGGGGGGGTTGGAGAGAACTATCAGGAGCTATTTGTGAGTTGTTGGTTGTGAGAGGTATTCTTGTTTTCAATCTTGATATTTTGTAGGAATTCAATGTTGATTCGTAGACGAGGTTCGTATACGTTCGCTGCTACCAAATGTCATAAAGACTTAGTAGTTACTTGTAGAGAAGTTATATATATTAGACTTGTGGACGAGCGGTTGTTATGCTTGAGTAGCTTTGGGAGTAGATAATCTTTTCCATTTGTCATGTAGTGACAGGAGAGGTAAAGAAGAGTATGGGACTATTTTTATTTGTCTTGGAAATATTAACAAGTCTCTCATACAGAGTGAAGTATACAGTAGAGTCCCGCTATCTCTCTGTCTCGCTCTCTCTGTCTCTCTCTGAAGTTGCTAAGCCCTTCTCGCTGCGACCTGTCTGTTCTATCGCTAGCTTCCTTCTGCCCTCTCTTTCCTAAATTCTGGTGAAACAGGAGACGTATCACGTGTGTTCCTTGTGAGTGGAAAGTTCTAGAGGCCTGTGTGTGAGTATGTGTGTATGTGTGTGTATGGTCACTAGGCGCTGTCGTGTGCCTATAAAGCATTCCTTGAGTTAAGAGTGTGTAAGCATGTTTAGCATTGCTCGATTCTCATCATCTGACTCCCTGCTTCTATCTGTCTCTCTATCTATCTATTATTGATTTGTAATTATAATATGGAGTCCTAACACCACTTCCAATCGTTCGCCGCTGGTGTTCTGTCATTTATTATTCATAAAAACACACACTTTATCCATGTTTCCTTCAGTAATAGTAGTTTATTGTCACTGTAGGCATTCAATTTCTCTTTCAGTAAAATACGTAGCATTCACTTTCTCGTCCTGTATACTAGCGTTGAGAGTGACTCTGTCACTTTCATAACTCATAGTATTCATACATGCTAGAGTGAAACTTTCACTTTCATTACTCCTAGTATATATATTCGTATTCTTATATTGCTACTCATTTACATTTCTATTTACATTATTTTATTTACAATATTTACATTTCTATTTACATTATTTTATTTACAATATTTACATTTCTATTTACATTATTTTATTTACAATATTTACATTATTATATTTACAATATTTACATTTCTATTTACATTATTTTATTTACAATATTTACATTTCTATTTACATTATTTTATTTACAATATTTACATTTCTATTTACATTATTTTATTTACAATATTTACATTTCTATTTACATTATTTTATTTACAATATTTACATTTCTATTTACATTATTTTATTTACAATATTTACATTTCTATTTACATTATTTTATTTACAATATTTACATATCTATTTTATATACACTGTTATGCAGTCACTTGCAGTTACTTATAAAACTATTTTCCACTGTCCACTTATATTTACTCATTGCTTTCATTTGCTGTTTACACATTATTTACACATTATTTAAATTTCCACTTGCACTGTTTTACTCAACAGATATATCGTAGTCACTATCATTTTCATTGACAAATTAGCCAGTTCACGTTCCACAGCAGTCACTTATCCCTTTACCTCTTTCCACACGAGGTTTATTAGGGGGTAGAGATCACAGGACCCTTTGCATGGGGCTAAAAAGCGGCGGACTTGGACAGGCGCGAATCCGACGTGCTTTCACCCTGAAAGACAACAGTAAACTGAATACAGTGTGGTGGCCTGCCTAGGAGGAGCGCAATACTGCCAATGTCAGCGGGGTGACAGCTGCTAATATATACACTATGAAATGATTGGCAGGAAATCTAGACAATACATAATAAATTAGGTAGTTCCAAGTGAATGTAAATATCAATTAGGCTTCTCCCTTCCTTTCTTATATATATATTTTTATTACGAGAATAGATTATACTGCATATTTCAAGGGGAAATAAACACCAAAAATTAGCGAGCGAGTGCACGTGAGGTGTTGTCAGGTGATAATTAGCCAATTCCAGGTGTATGGCTTACCTTATTTACCTTATTTCTTTCATGTATATATTATTTGGTATAAGAATAGGGCATAGGGCTTATCTCAATGGATGAAATCAGTGGAAAATTCCAGGGAAGATTTATTTAGCATAACACGGCCGGGTAGGTGAGAGGAGAGGGTAATGGAGGGGAGATAGGGAGGGGAGTCAAGAACAGGGAGAAATGGCTAAATTGTCAACAATGGATGGGAGTACAGATGAGATTAGAAGTGCTGACTAGTGTTGGACATTGGCAGTACTGATAGGTGATACAAGCCACCACTTGAAAGCCCGGGAGAATTCAAAATAACATAGAATCACAAAAGTGATGCCCCGCTGTATGATCCCTTGCTTCCAAACGTCACGAAAGTGACCCCCCACGGTTAATGGGTTAATCCACCTTTTCCTATATGGCATGTACACCCGAAAGCACTAATTTCTCCCCCCATGCAGCCAGAGTCGCGGCCAGTGAGCGACCAGGCGTACGAACACCCCACACCCACCTCCCCTTTCCCAACCCCAGTGTAAATGTTGTTGGGTAGACGTGGAACAGCCAAAGCTGGTGATATTACAGTGTCATGATTGTTTTTATAGACAATCAGAACCAGCAGGGGTAAGTATATAAAGGTACTTAATGTTTATTACTGTGCTGTTATCCATAACATAGAGGAAAAGCACGAAAATGAAAAGACCTACAGTGTGCCATGTGTTATTGTCTATAATACTTGTCCTATTTTATAATGTTACAAATAAGTATAGTGTTGTGAACAGCATCTGTTGAAATATATGATTTCATTTCTCATACATTCTCACTCCCACCACCACCACCCATCTCTCTCGATTCCTGTCTTCACCAAACGCCTCTCTTATCCTCTCGTCCACCAGTCACACCCATTATTAACCAACGTAAACAAAGATAGTGAAGAAATGATCCGTCAGGTATTGATCATATTATTACTATAATACACCTCTGTATTAAGCACCAACAAATCAATAACATACAATGCTTCGGTATACCTGCCGACTATTTCATCTTGTTGTAAGCTGTTACTTGACATACGGCAAGTTGGACCTTGTGATACAAGGACATACGGTTGTTTTACTTTAATACAGGTTGTGTGTGGTTTTGAACGCCCATGAATTCATATTAACGTGGCAATTTAAGCCTTACATTATAAACACTTAAGATTTATGTTCCTGTCATTAATGGATGGACGAAACGAATCAGGGATCGGTTCTGACGAACCACAAACTCTCTGCTTTTACGAAAATATTCCGACCTCCTGTGACAACAGTGACACAATGTCATTATGTAGACAACTGACCCACATTCAGTCGTATACATTGTGACATTTTGTCACTGTTGTGACAAGAGGTCGAAATATTTTCGTTGAAGCAGAGAGTTTGTGGTTCGTCAGAACCGATCCCTGATTCGTTTGGTTAATACGGTAGTGACAGGAATATAAACCTTACATGTTTATAATGTGAGGCTTAAATTGTCACGTTAATATGAATTGATGGACGTCCAAAAACACCCATAACCTGTGTTAGCAATAAACAGCAGTATGTCCCTGTAACACAAGGTCAAACTTGCAGTGCATATGTCACGTAACAGCTTACGAGATGAAATAGTTGGCAGGTTTATCGAAGTATTGTATGTTACTGATTTGTTGGTGCTTAATACTGAGGTGTATGCTAATATTAATATGATCAATACCTGACGGATCATTTCATCAATATCTTTATGTTGGTTAACTAAGCATGGGAGTGGGGGACGGGAGGATAAGAGAGGTGTTTGGTTGATATAAACCCAGAGAGAAGGGTGGTGGTGGTGGTGGTGGGAATGAGAATGTGTGAGAAAAGACATCATATCTTTCAATAGATGCTGTTCATTATACTATACTTATTTGTAACATTATGATATAGGACAACTATTATAGACAATAACACAATATAATGTAGGTCTTCTTTCATTTTCGTTCCTTTTTCATATGTTGTGGATAACAGCACAGTAATACACATTAAATACCTTTATATACTTACACCTACTGGTTCTGATTCTCTATAAAAACAATCATGACATTGTAAGATCACCAGCTTTGGCCGTTCCACATTTGTCCAACAACATTTGCCACTGGGGTTGGGGGAGGGGATGTGGGTGTGGGGTGTTCGAACGCCTGGTCTCTCACTGGCCGCGACTCCGGCTACTAGGGGGGGAGAAATTAGTGCTTCCGAGTGTACCTAATATGGCAACTATTAACCTTACTGCAGCACCTCAAACACTACCACCTGTAGTGCCGGTTAGTCAATCTCAGGGGCCTTTCATTGCTCAGTCACCTTTGAACTCAGACTATATATGGTGTTGCCTACAGCATTGCCTACAGCACAACCGACTATGCAGTTTGCTGGGGAAGATGACTGTGATATACAGAGGATCCTAAGGACTGTGAGGCTCAGATACACAGGCTGAAGTTTGCTAGTGATGGGGAGAAAATTTGGCATGTTAAAGCCCATATTAAGCCAAATTGCTAGGTGGCTGAAATGCTTGAAGCCTCTGTTTTTCTAACCGGACATACTGCTCAGGAATATGGCATGTCTAAGGAAGTCCTGATAAACACATTCGAAAGTGACTGCTATGTGTCAGATGCTTGGGTGTTCAGATTAGTAAACAGGGCACAGCAGTATCCAAATTGTACTGAAGGTCAAGTTCATGCAAAGGCAGGTAGGTGTTATGCCGAAGCTAGCAAAGCCCTGCTAACTTCAGGCTGGGGAGACATGGCTGGGGGATTGTCTCAAGAGAGAGTTGCTCATCTTCTAGAGTACCTCCAGTACTTGCTTTGTTTGGCCCATGCTAGGAGAGATGGAGTGCTTAGGCAGGTGAAAAGACCTCCTGACATAGCCCTTCATAACTTTAACCAAGTTAAAGGCAATGGCAGAAGGAGTGGGTGGAAGAACCATCTTAGCCGTGGACTTAGAGAAACAAAACCCTGCTGGCAAGTTCTGTACTGTGTGCCACAAGGCTAGTCATATAGATAAAAAATGTTGGCAGGCTGAAAAGGCAGCACGACAGGCAGCCAAGACTAACACAACCTCCACATCTAGGTCTAGTACTTCAGGGAAAAGCAGTCAGGCAAAAAGCAACCAAACTAGCCCACCACAGCATGACCAAGCCAAGGCTACGCCAAAGGTACAAAGATGGTGCTTCATACATAGGCAGTGTCCTCATTCCTCGGACTATTGCCCCATTGTCATTGCCAATAGGGAACAACTAAGTAATAGGGCGAATTCGGGGGAAGCTCAGAGCCGCACGCAGAAGTAACCCGAAAGATTATGCAGTCCACCGATGCATGTGTGGCAGCTATAGAAAGGGTGGATTTACTGTCAATTCCTTGAATTATAGGAAAAGGCCAGGTGTCCTTGATAGCTGACACCGGGGCATGTGCAAACATTATTTCTAGAAAAGTGCTAGAAAGATTAACACATCTGTTGCCTCATGCACATTGGACGTTATCAGCACCCGATGTGGTGTTGACAGGTGTGGCAGGGAGTAAAATGAAGATCGTAAGCCAGGTACCATTGACATTGAAGGAAGATAAACGATCTCCTGTATAACATGCTACATTCTGTGTGGTAGAGGACTTCCCTTTGCCAGTTGATGGGTTATTAGGCCTTGAGTCCATGGAGGAATATAATGTGATTATACACCCTCAGAGACATTCCATTTCCTTTAATGGGAAGGAGATTGTGGGCCTTGTTCCCTTAGCAACCAAAGCTGGAGATAGTGGCATCCAACTAGGAACCATCCAACCAGTTGTTACCCCAACAGGTGAAGCATCAAGGGAATCACCAGACGAACATGAAACGGAGGGTATGGGCTGGAAGCAGGTCAAGGCTATAATGAGTGGGAATCACCACTTGCCCAGTCAGACTGTCTGCAAAATTCCTGTCCGAGTACCTGATGTGTCGGCGGGAACTGATGTGGCATGCTTATCGGAGACCGTAAAACATAAGGCATTGTCGCTGGAGTCCACCCTGAGCAGTGTCGGACAAGACCAGAAGACCCCCCTCTTCATCGCAAATATGAGTGGTGGCGCAGTTAAGCTCAGAGATGGTTATGTAGATGTCTTGATATGCTATAATGCCCCGGTAAAGGAAGTCGACGATGTACCGGTGATCTCTCAAGTAGTTACATCGCAAACAACTCAGTCGGAACCTACATGTCTAAGGAGAGGAAGTTTGCTAGGACAATATGTAAAGGTAACAATGTTAACCATACAGCGCAATTGCTAGCACTTCTTAAAGAATTCTCTGACAGTGGCACTTCCAGGAGAACCGCTGGGTAGGGCAAGTAGAGTGAAACATCACACTGGTTTGCGCCCTGGTACAAACCCGTTATATGTGCCTGCATACCGTCTACTGCACAGCCAAAGGAAAGCAGTGGAAGAGGAAGTTGAAAAGACGCTTGAGTCATTCAGCCCTCTTCCTCACCTTGGAATGCACCGCTATTTCTGGTGCCTAAAAAGGACGGTGGTGTGAGACCTGTTGTGGATTTCCAGCAAGAGAACAAGGTAACCGTACCAGATCGTTTCCCGATTCTGCATCTCAGACTTACTACAGTCCCTGGGTAAGGGAAGTACCGTTTTCACCTGCCTGGATCTAGCATCAGGGTATTAGCAGGTGGAACCGACCAAAGCATCTCGTTCCATCACTGCCTTTAGCACTCACCGTGGGCACTTTGAATTTCTCCGGATGCCTTTTGGATTGAGTAATGCTCCTTTGACATTTCAGAGGATGATAAATCAGTTGTTTGGTGACATGTTACGGCAGGACGTCTTGGCGTATCTAGATGGCTTGATAATTGTGAGCAAGGAGATGGACACTCAGTTTAATAAGTTAAAATGAGTGATGGAAACCTTAAGGTCTGCTGGTCTGAAAATCAAGCTGTCAAAGTGTGAGGTCCTGATGTCATATGTTAAATTTCTGGAGTACTTAGTCGACAGTGATGGTATTAAGGCTCTTCCGGATAAGGTTATTGCCATGATAAACTTCCCTACACCGAAGTCCAAGGATGACGTTCGCTCGTTTCTAGGGCTCACTGGCTTCTACAGGAACTTTGTCCACATATATGCTGCTATCGCATCACTGTTATTGACACTACACAAGATGCAGCAAGGAAATGGGGATCATCGGAAGAGAAAAGCTTCAACGACCTCAAGAAAGCCAAGACTGAAGCACTTGTGTTAGCATTTCCCAGTTATACTCAACCTTTTTACCTGTGCACGGACACCTCAGGTTCAGGTATGGGAGCGGTGTTACAGCAGAAGGATGGGCAAGGCAAAACACACACCACTGTATGCCAGTAGGGCACTAAGACCCCCAGAGAAGAGTTACTTGGCAACACATTTGGATACATTAGCAGTCGTGTGGGGATTAGGGCTTTTCCGAGATATCATCTTCGGTTACTAGATAATTGTTTTAACTGACCATGCACCCATACGCGACTTATTCAAGGGGAAGAACCTGTATGGTAAGGTTGCATGTTGGTACAGCAAGGTAATGGAGTTTGACCCAGAAGTCAAATATTTACCGGGCCATCAAAGTGTCATTGCCGATGCGCTGAGTAAAAACATTGCTGCTGCCACATCTGAGGATATCCCTCTCACTGGGTATTCCCTGGACACAGTAAAAGTGGAACAATGTAAGGATGTGATGTGGTCTCAAGTCATCTAGGCCTTGGAGTCTGGCGACAAGACTTGTCTACCTGAACTTCCGGTACCGATGACTTACTTCCACCTTCAACAAGGTCTCTTGTATAAGAAACCACCAGGGAAGTGCACTGTGTATCAGTTGGTTGTTCCTGCTACTCTATAGCAAGCTGTGTTACAGTTGGTTCATGATGTTCCTGAAGCGGGTCATCCCGGATGCAACAGATGCATACGTGAGGCAAGGAAGAAGTACTGTTGGCTGACCATGAGGAAGGACATGGAAGCCCACGTTAGTCAACGTGTCAAGTGCATGGAAATACGAGGAATGACTGGACCTCCAACTCCTATCTTGGAGTATCCCCTACTAGAAAAACCTTGGAATACAGTCTCCATTGATCTATTGGCGTTGCCAAGAAGTCATCGAGGCTCAAACTGTATGTTGGTGACTGGACCATTTTTCACGATTCACTGTTTTAGCATCTTTACAGACGAAATCTGCATTGGAGGTGGCACACGCATTTGTAACCTCAGTGATTTGTCCATACTCTACACCCAAGGTATTGTTCAGCGATAATGGCAGTGAATTTTGTAACCAGGTGTTACAGGAAATCTGTCGTATGAAGGAGTAAAGCAAGTTTTTGTTATGCTTTACAGTCCCAAGAGCAATGGTCTTGTAGAGAGGACAAACAGGAAGATATTGGAAGTCTTGAGATCAGCGATCAACTCGATGGAGAATGACTGGCAAGACTGGTTACCACATGCAGCAGCTATGATAAACTCCTCAGACAATTCGTCGACTTGGAAATCTCATTACATCCTCTGTGGAGAAGAGAAAGTGTTGCCCTATTTGTTAGCTGGACCTCCTACTCTGGTGTACAATCTTAAGGATTACAACAAGGTCCAACTTGCAATATTTTAACACATACATAGTGATGTACGAAAAAGATTAAAAGGCTCAAGAGTGGAGGTGATGGCGAAACAACACAAGGGGGTCAAGAAAAGACGTTGAGGTAGGCCAGAAGGTGATGGTCCAGAATCCTGAAAGAACTTCCAAGCTCAACCCCAAGTTCCGTGGGCCATGTAAATTATGGAAAGAGTGCATGGACATACCTATAGAATAAGGAATGATGTGAGTGGAAGTCAGGAGGTAGTACATGCTGACAGGATCAAGCCAGTAAGTCAAGAGCTAGGCCTAACTAACCAATAGTCCGATGTGTTTGTCCCCTCTGTCTTCGTCGCAGTCTGTCGTCGTCTGTACCTGTCCCTATCCAAGAGTATCGCAGGAAGCTACGATCCCATAGCAAGGGTGATTAAGGGAGTATCTTCCCTTGCAGAAATGTGGCTGTGGCTTGTACTCCTCTCGCATTGCTTGGGGTGGACTTATGGAACGACAACGGACACGACTGCATTGATACCAGGGGCACTGAAGAGCCCACTAGGAGAAGTTGTGGTGGTAGAGGATGCAGTTTGTGTGCACTACCTGATGGATGACCATCTCCGAGCTCCAGACACTGTTAGAGGTGCTTTTTAGGATTGTTTCACATAAAACACCAAGTGTTGGAGATGGGGAAGTCACACGACTTGAAACAGCAGCTAATGGAAACACGGAAGTTGCCTGACCTGAAACAGCAGCTTATGGACTTGAACAGTGAAGCTTTCATACAAGCCTTACATGGTTTAGTCAGACTTCAATCTGAACATGTAGATAGGCTCTTAGGCTTACTAAACTGCATGTTGCTTTACCTAATGCAGATTCTGATCTTTCCCAGCATGTCCATGCACGTACTAAGAGAGGACTTGTGGACTTTCTTGGAATCCTGTCTCAAAATCTCTTTGGTACAGTGCTAGGCAAGGACGTAGTGCAATTGGGCAGACAAATGCATGATTTGGCATAAGTGGCTAAGGCAGATAACAGGTTAATTGTACACATTGTACTAGGGGAGGTACTAACAAGGTTAACGAGATAATCGTGGCTACCAACCATCTCATAGAAATTGTGAACAATATCCAGACTAAAGGGGCTATCACACGGGAGACTCGTGGACGTCCAAACTGGCCGTGGACATCCAAACTTGCCCCCGCGGGAGGGTCATGGACGTCCACAGGAGGAAGGCCGCCTGAGCCATTCGTGGACGTCCACAGTGACTGTGGACGTCCACGACTTGGTGGTCTCCTTCTTCTCTATGGAGTTTACACATAGTGTGTCCTCTGCTATCTTGAACTCTGTAGTCAGTTGCGGTGATATATTATGATTAATTCAAAACCGTCAGTAAATTGTACTTTTAATATTTCTGTCATAGAAACTTTTCATATATACCAAAATGTGGTAAATATGATGGAATGTGGATTGATTGTTTCCAAGAAAGGCCGCGCACGTTCGAAAGGCATATTCGGGAAGAAAGCACTACTGTGCAGATTTCTATACTGGCTGCTTTCTTCACTCTGTGGGAGCCATTCTCTCATCAACAGTGCCCTCCTTCTCCCCCTCCTTTGTCTTCTTGCAGAGGCTTCTTCCTCATCCTGCAGGGTTAGGATTGCAGCACCCATTGCAAAAGTCACAATCTGGTTCATGTCCATTGTTGTTGCTGATAAACACGTCGTCTGCTAGGGAGTTGGAAGTGACCTCCCAGTCGCGTGGGGTGAACTCGATAAAGAAGAAGGTGGCCGTCAACGTCCACCGTGTGATAGGGTATGGACGTCCAAGCTCAGTTTGGACGTCCGTTTTGTGCGCACAAATTGTTCACGGGTCCCCGTGTGATACCCGCTTAACCTACCAACGCTAACTTAGTGTTAATCGCTGAGTACCTACATGCTCTCGATGAGTCAGTCACCACTTTGGAGTTGCATGCAGCCAACATGGTGGACGGCTTAGTCGATGCAAGTTTGAACAGGGTTAATGCTTTATTCCATCCTACTCATGTTTTAACTCTCTTGATGTAGCTATGGTGAAGCATGGACTTACGCCACTTTTTGGTATAAATCAGCTGGAGTATTATTATCGACTATTGGAGGCCCAGTTGACCCAGGATGGCATCCTGATATTGGTACTGTACCTATGAGGAATGCTATGACATACCATGCATGGTAGATCATTCTTTTCCCTTTTGCTGCTAGTAACAACGCACTTATCGTTTTGAAAGAGGGTCCAGAAGTGTTAGTTGCATCTGATGTCAGGAGGTATACAGCAGAAGCGACTGTGGATAAGTTTGAGAAGTGTAAGGCTTCCTTCCTCGATCTCCATGTATGTCCTGCTTTCCATTTTGTCTTTATACCGTCAGAGATAGAGGAGTGTAAGGTTGCCTTGTTGGACACGAACACTTCCTGTACGCTGCAACGTTGCTCTTTCCAACCCATCCAACTGAAATCAGTTTTCCATGCTTGTGTACATGCGAAACAGTATTTCTTCTTTTCTGAGACAAAGGACGTAACATTGACATGTGCATCACAACACCAGTTCCTTACGGTAGTTGGATACTATGTTGCGCCCGATTTTTGTGAGCTTCACAGTATAGAGATGGCAATTCTACCTAACAAGCAACATCTGGCTTTGTCGGTGAATTTCTCGTCCCAGTTACGACCCTTTCTACCTTCATTCAACGTCTCTTTGTTGAATGTGAACAGGCTGTCTCATGTGCTGAACGGAATTGAGTTTGTTACTTACCTGAACAAATCAGTAGGCACCGGACGCCAAGGGACGATTTGGCTGAAACTTCGAGTCTTTTACAGAATTGAATGAAACACACATTATTGTCTTGGACATGTTTGCGCGCATCTGGCAATATATGTATATGACCACATAAAGTCATGTGGTGATGAGATAAAATGGCCAGAAGATGAACATCTGGTGGCGCGAGCAACCCACCCACCACAAGTGGTGATTGAGGTAGGTCATTGTCCTGGAAAAACAGCCTATATTTACCATGGCCTTGGGCAAGGATCACGTGATTACTGTATCATCAACTCTCTCTCTCTCTCTCTCTCTCTCTCTCTCTGGAGGGAGGGAGGGAGGGAATGGAGAATAAGAGAGAGAGGAGGGAGGGAATAGAGAATAAGAGAGAGAAGAGGGAGGGAATGGAGAATAAGAGAGAGAGGAGGAAGGGAATAGAGAATAAGAGAGAGAAGAGGGAGGGAATGGAGAATAAGAGAGAGAAGAGGGACGAAGTTTATGCCTTATCTCCTGACTCAAGGGGATGCTCGTTTCTCATTCCTGTATTTATTCTCTCTCTCTCTCTCTCTCTCTCTCTCTCTCTCGTGTGTGTGTGTGTGTGTGTGTGTGTGTGTGTGTGTGTGCAGATCCCGTTTATTTCTCTCTCTCGTGTGTGTGTGTGTGTGTGTGTGTGTGTGTGCAGATCCCGTTTATTTCTCTCTCTCTCGTATGTGTGTGTGCAGATCCCGTTTATTTCTCTCTCTCTCTCTCTCTCTCTCTCTCGTGTGTGTGTGTGTGTGTGTGTGTGTGTGTGTGTGTGTGTATAGATCCCCTAGCGCCTGGTGTGGGGTTGGTGGGGTCACGGAAGGAAAATTAGTGCGCGCTCCATGGTGTCCACGCGCGTGCCTATTCTGAGCGTATATGGGACAGTGCATGGGTGGTATTGAGAGTTGCCACCTGCCCCTATTTTCCATACAAATTTCAATCACCTACTCCTCGCGTATGCGGTTTTGGTACGCCTTTGAAAATCGGGCTCATTTGAGGCCTATCACTTTCGACTCTGACAAGTCCTAAATGGGGCCTATCACTGTCAACGGGTCAAAAACATACGTACTGTCCTATCTTCCTTCATATCTTTCTCCTTCCTACTTTGGTCCTGGCACCGGTCTTTTACTTCTTGTGGTCTTGTCCTGTGTTTGTGTTGGGGCTATTATCTCAATGGCATTAAGGTGGGAAACCAACTAAACCACGTGTCCGTTCTCGCGGATTACAAGTTGATCTGCCTGAGTAGTTAGCTACCCTACACATTGGTTAGGCTACACGGTAGTTAGGACTACAGTGTCGACGGGGACGTCGAAAAGGTGTGGCCGAGCAATGTTATGGTCCTAGTCATCACTTCCACAATGAGTTATGTCTCACATTATTTCTACATGTATAGATGTGTTTATTCACATTTAATGGGCATGTATTATAGTGTTGAGATAGAGAAACAAATACAACTTCACTGTAAGTGTGGTGTGGGAGAGAGATGAGAGGCCAAACGTGTTTAGGCTAGCATTTTCAGACATACACATGGAGAGTGAAGGAAGGTGAGAGAAGGATATAAATTCTGCATATGTTTAAGTATTGGGGAAATGTATATATGTGTTAATACCCTATATACAGTTATTACTGCCTTATTGAGATGTATGATGTGCATGGTAGAGTTGTAACTAACACCTACTCATGTACAGTTCCGTTCAGAAATTCGTACTACACCCAGTGTGGAAGGCGCTAGTCTCGGCCCTTCCTTCCCAAACGACAGATTACAGTTTCGAACCTCCCACGAGCAACCAGAATTTAGCTAGTATCAAAGCAGTGTCATTCGCTCACCGACTGTTTAATGAAATGAGAATTTTATTTTCATACTCGTAGGTATCAGTCAATCTTACTGCTGATTAAACGATGAAATTATGTTTATATTCGCGTGCCTTAAAAAATATAATACAGTACTAATAGCAGAAATGCATGTAACAGAATATAAGAAGTTCGGCTATGAATCAGTGAGATTAGGCGAGCTAGTGAGTTATCACATGTCTTAATTCCTAGACACGAGCATTATTTCAGCTAACCATCTTAGCTCAGTATCTATGACCTGTTCTACCGCTTCAAGGAAAATCCAAGAAGCTAAAAATAATATGTATGCAGTCAAGATATTCAAATATTTAAGAAATATCAGAACAGTTAAAACTCATATTCATACTCAAAACTAGATGAAGACGATTGGTGGAGTCTAAGGAATAATGGAAATCATTTGTTTTATGATGAAGTAGCCTACATGATGTTTCCCCTACATAACTACATATCCGTCGGTCTCTCTCTCTCTCTCTCTCTCTCCACACACACACACACACACACACACACAGTTCATCTGAATTCTCTGCTTGCATCTCTTCCCCATTATGACTGAAACGAGGCACCAGCCTTGCCCCATCCTCCCACCCACTCTGCAATGCAACTGTTAACTAGTAATCTGTCTTTCTTGTATACGACTAGTTATTTGTTGAAATGTCTCAGCATGTCTTCTTCCAATGCACAGTGCCCCATTATTTCAAACACAGTGTATCCAGGCATCTCAATGGAGTAGATATTTGTGTGTTTGTTTCTTTGGAAGGAACTGACAGTTTTATGACGGTCACATA